>NC_134695.1:95776030-96376030 GCF_050947455.1 Rhinoderma darwinii
ATTAGTAATAGTAGTAGTAGTAGTAGTAGTAGTAGTAGTAGTAGCAGCAGTAGTAGTGGTGGTAGTAGTAGCAGCAGCAGTATTATTATTAGTAGTAGCAGCAGCAGCAGCAGCAGTAGTGGTGGTAGTAGTAGCAGCAGTATTATTATTATTATTATTAGTAGTAGTAGTAGTAGCAGCAGCAGTATTATTATTATTATTAGTAGTAGTAGTAGCAGCAGCAGTAGTGGTGGTAGTAGTAGCAGCAGCAGTATTATTATTAGTAGTAGTAGTAGTAGCAGCAGCAGCAGTATTATTATTATTATTATTAGTAGTAGTAGTAGTAGTAGTAGTAGTAGTAGCAGCAGCAGCAGTATTATTATTAGTAGTAGTAGTAGTAGTAGTAGTAGTAGTAGCAGCAGCAGTATTATTATTAGTAGTAGCAGCAGCAGTATTATTATTATTATTAGTAGTAGTAGTAGCAGCAGCAGTAGTGGTGGTAGTAGTAGTAGCAGCAGCAGCAGCAGTAGTAGTAGTAGCAGCAGCAGTATTATTATTAGTAGTAGTAGTAGCAGCAGCAGCAGTAGCGGTGGTAGTAGTAGCAGCAGCAGCAGTATTATTATTATTAGTAGTAGTAGTAGTAGTAGTAGTAGTAGTAGTAGTAGTAGTAGTAGTAGCAGCAGCAGCAGTATTATTATTATTAGTAGTAGTAGTAGTAGTAGCAGCAGCAGCAGTATTATTATTAGTAGTAGTAGCAGCAGCAGTAGTGGTGGTAGTAGTAGCAGCAGCAGTATTATTAGTAGTAGTAGCTGCAGCAGCAGCAGTAGTGGTGGTAGTAGTAGTAGTAGTAGCAGCAGCAGTATTATTATTATTATTAGTAGTAGTAGCAGCAGCAGCAGTAGTGGTGGTAGTAGTAGCAGCAGCAGTATTATTATTAGTAGTAGTAGTAGTAGCAGCAGTAGCGGTGGTAGTAGTAGCAGCAGCAGCAGTATTATTATTATTAGTAGTAGTAGTAGTAGTAGCAGCAGCAGCAGTATTATTAGTAGTAGTAGTAGCAGTATTAGTAGTAGTAGTAGTAGTAGTAGTAGTAGCAGCAGTATTATTATTATTAGTAGTAGTAGTAGTAGTAGTAGTAGTAGCAGCAGCAGTATTATTATAAGTAGTAGTAGTAGTAGTAGTAGTAGTAGCAGCAGCAGTATTATTAGTAGTAGTAGCAGCAGCAGTATTATTATTATTATTATTATTAGTAGTAGTAGTAGCAGCAGCAGTAGTGGTGGTAGTAGTAGTAGCAGCAGCAGCAGCAGTAGTGGTGGTAGTAGTAGCAGCAGCAGTATTATTATTAGTAGTAGTAGTAGCAGCAGCAGCAGCAGTAGCGGTGGTAGTAGTAGCAGCAGCAGCAGTATTATTATTAGTAGTAGTAGTAGTAGTAGTAGTAGTAGTAGTAGTAGCAGCAGCAGCAGTATTATTAGTAGTAGTAGTAGCAGTAGTAGTAGTAGCAGCAGCAGCAGCAGTATTATTAGTAGTAGTAGCAGCAGCAGCAGTATTAGTAGTAGTAGTAGTAGTAGCAGCAGTAGTGGTGGTAGTAGTAGCAGCAGCAGTATTATTATTATTAGTAGTAGTGGTGGTAGTAGTAGCAGCAGTATTATTATTATTATTAGTAGTAGTAGTAGTAGTAGCAGCAGCAGCAGTATTATTATTAGTAGTAGTAGTAGTAGCAGTAGTAGTAGTAGTAGTAGCAGCAGCAGCAGTATTATTAGTAGTAGTAGCAGCAGCAGCAGCAGTATTATTAGTAGTAGTAGCTGCAGCAGCAGCAGTAGTGGTGGTAGTAGTAGTAGCAGCAGTATTATTATTAGTAGTAGTAGCAGCAGTAGCGGTGGTAGTAGTAGCAGCAGCAGCAGCAGTAGTGGTGGTAGTAGTAGTAGTAGTAGCAGCAGCAGTATTATTATTATTAGTAGTAGTAGTAGTAGTAGCAGCAGCAGTAGTGGTGGTAGTAGCAGCAGCAGCAGTAGTGGTGGTAGTAGTAGCAGCAGCAGTATTATTATTATTATTATTAGTAGTAGTAGCAGCAGCAGTAGTGGTGGTAGTAGCAGCAGTAGTGGTGGTAGTAGTAGTAGCAGCAGTATTATTATTAGTAGTAGTAGCAGCAGCAGCAGTAGTGGTGGTAGTAGTAGTAGTAGTAGCAGCAGCAGTATTATTATTATTAGTAGTAGTAGTAGTAGTAGCAGCAGCAGTAGTGGTGGTAGTAGTAGTAGCAGCAGCAGCAGTAGTGGTGGTAGTAGTAGCAGCAGCAGTATTATTATTATTATTATTAGTAGTAGTAGCAGCAGCAGTAGTGGTGGTAGTAGCAGCAGCAGCAGTAGTGGTGGTAGTAGTAGCAGCAGCAGTATTATTATTAGTAGTAGCAGCAGCAGCAGTAGCGGTGGTAGTAGTAGCAGCAGCAGCAATATTATTATTATTATTATTATTATTAGTAGTAGTAGTAGTAGTAGTAGTAGTAGTAGCAGCAGCAGCAGTATTATTAGTAGTAGTAGTAGCAGTAGTAGTAGCAGCAGCAGCAGCAGTATTATTAGTAGTAGTAGCAGCAGCAGCAGTATTATTATTAGTAGTAGTAGTAGCAGCAGCAGTAGTGGTGGTAGTAGTAGCAGCAGCAGCAGTAGTGGTGGTAGTAGTAGTAGTAGCAGCAGCAGTATTATTATTATTAGTAGTAGTGGTAGTAGTAGTAGCAGCAGCAGTATTAGTAGTAGTAGTAGTAGCAGTAGTAGTAGTAGTAGTAGCAGCAGCAGCAGTATTATTAGTAGTAGTAGCAGCAGCAGCAGTATTATTAGTAGTAGTAGCTGCAGCAGCAGCAGTAGTGGTGGTAGTAGTAGTAGTAGCAGCAGCAGTATTATTATTAGTAGTAGTAGCAGCAGTAGCGGTGGTAGTAGTAGCAGCAGCAGCAGTATTATTATTATTAGTAGTAGTAGTAGCAGCAGCAGCAGTAGTGGTGGTAGTAGTAGCAGCAGCAGTATTATTATTAGTAGTAGTAGCAGCAGTAGCGGTGGTAGTAGTAGCAGCAGGAGCAGTATTATTAGTAGTAGTAGTAGTAGTAGTAGTAGTAGTAGTAGCAGCAGCAGTATTATTATTATTAGTAGTAGTAGTAGTAGTAGCAGCAGCAGTAGTGGTGGTAGTAGTAGTATCAGCAGCAGCAGTAGTGGTGGTAGTAGTAGCAGCAGCAGTATTATTATTAGTAGTAGTAGTAGCAGCAGCAGCAGTAGTGGTGGTAGTAGTAGCAGCAGCAGTATTATTATTATTATTATTATTAGTAGTAGTAGTAGTAGCAGCAGCAGCAGTATTATTAGTAGTAGTAGCAGCAGCAGTATTATTAGTAGTAGTAGTAGTAGTAGTAGCAGCAGCAGTATTATTATTATTAGTAGTAGTAGTGGTGGTAGTAGTAGCAGCAGTATTATTATTAGTAATAGTAGTAGCAGCAGTATTATTATTAGTAATAGTAGTAGTAGTAGCAGCAGTAGTAGTAGTAGTAGCAGTATTATTAGTAGTAGTAGCAGCAGCAGCAGTATTATTATTAGTAGTAGTAGTAGAAGTAGCAGCAGCAGTATTATTATTATTAGTAGTAGTAGTGGTGGTAGTAGTAGCAGCAGTATTATTATTAGTAATAGTAGTAGCAGCAGTATTATTATTAGTAATAGTAGTAGTAGCAGTAGTAGTAGTAGTAGCAGTATTATTAGTAGTAGTAGCAGCAGCAGCAGTATTATTAGTAGTAGTAGTAGTAGCAGCAGCAGTATTATTATTATTATTAGTAGTAGTGGTGGTAGTAGTAGCAGCAGTATTATTATTATTATTTGTAGTAGTAGTAGTAGTAGTAGTAGTAGTAGCAGCAGCAGCAGTATTATTAGTAGTAGTAGTAGTAGTAGTAGCAGCAGCAGCAGTATTATTATTATTATTAGTAGTAGTGGTGGTAGTAGTAGCAGCAGTATTATTATTAGTAATAGTAGTAGTAGTAGTAGTAGTAGTAGTAGCAGCAGCAGCAGTATTATTATTATTATTTGTAGTAGTAGTAGTAGTAGCAGCAGCAGCAGTATTATTATTAGTAGCAGTAGTAGTAGCAGCAGCAGTATTATTATTATTATTAGTAGTAGTGGTGGTAGTAGTAGCAGCAGTATTATTATTATTATTTGTAGTAGTAGTAGCAGCAGCAGCAGCAGCAGTATTATTATTAGTAGTAGTAGTAGTAGCAGCAGCAGTATTATTATTATTATTAGCAGTAGTGGTGGTAGTAGTAGCAGCAGCAGTATTATTATTAGTAGTAGTAGTAGCAGCAGCAGCAGCAGTAGCGGTGGTAGTAGTAGCAGCAGCAGCAGTATTATTATTAGTAGTAGTAGTAGTAGTAGTAGTAGTAGTAGTAGCAGCAGCAGCAGTATTATTAGTAGTAGTAGTAGCAGTAGTAGTAGTAGCAGCAGCAGCAGCAGTATTATTAGTAGTAGTAGCAGCAGCAGCAGTATTAGTAGTAGTAGTAGTAGTAGCAGCAGTAGTGGTGGTAGTAGTAGCAGCAGCAGTATTATTATTATTAGTAGTAGTGGTGGTAGTAGTAGCAGCAGTATTATTATTATTATTAGTAGTAGTAGTAGTAGTAGCAGCAGCAGCAGTATTATTATTAGTAGTAGTAGTAGTAGTAGCAGTAGTAGTAGTAGTAGTAGCAGCAGCAGCAGTATTATTAGTAGTAGTAGCAGCAGCAGCAGCAGTATTATTAGTAGTAGTAGCTGCAGCAGCAGCAGTAGTGGTGGTAGTAGTAGTAGCAGCAGTATTATTATTAGTAGTAGTAGCAGCAGTAGCGGTGGTAGTAGTAGCAGCAGCAGCAGCAGTAGTGGTGGTAGTAGTAGTAGTAGTAGCAGCAGCAGTATTATTATTATTAGTAGTAGTAGTAGTAGTAGCAGCAGCAGTAGTGGTGGTAGTAGCAGCAGCAGCAGTAGTGGTGGTAGTAGTAGCAGCAGCAGTATTATTATTATTATTATTAGTAGTAGTAGCAGCAGCAGTAGTGGTGGTAGTAGCAGCAGTAGTGGTGGTAGTAGTAGTAGCAGCAGTATTATTATTAGTAGTAGTAGCAGCAGCAGCAGTAGTGGTGGTAGTAGTAGTAGTAGTAGCAGCAGCAGTATTATTATTATTAGTAGTAGTAGTAGTAGTAGCAGCAGCAGTAGTGGTGGTAGTAGTAGTAGCAGCAGCAGCAGTAGTGGTGGTAGTAGTAGCAGCAGCAGTATTATTATTATTATTATTAGTAGTAGTAGCAGCAGCAGTAGTGGTGGTAGTAGCAGCAGCAGCAGTAGTGGTGGTAGTAGTAGCAGCAGCAGTATTATTATTAGTAGTAGCAGCAGCAGCAGTAGCGGTGGTAGTAGTAGCAGCAGCAGCAATATTATTATTATTATTATTATTAGTAGTAGTAGTAGTAGTAGTAGTAGTAGTAGTAGCAGCAGCAGCAGTATTATTAGTAGTAGTAGTAGCAGTAGTAGTAGCAGCAGCAGCAGCAGTATTATTAGTAGTAGTAGCAGCAGCAGCAGTATTATTATTAGTAGTAGTAGTAGCAGCAGCAGTAGTGGTGGTAGTAGTAGCAGCAGCAGCAGTAGTGGTGGTAGTAGTAGTAGTAGCAGCAGCAGTATTATTATTATTAGTAGTAGTGGTAGTAGTAGTAGCAGCAGCAGTATTAGTAGTAGTAGTAGTAGCAGTAGTAGTAGTAGTAGTAGCAGCAGCAGCAGTATTATTAGTAGTAGTAGCAGCAGCAGCAGTATTATTAGTAGTAGTAGCTGCAGCAGCAGCAGTAGTGGTGGTAGTAGTAGTAGTAGCAGCAGCAGTATTATTAGTAGTAGTAGCAGCAGCAGTAGTGGTGGTAGTAGTAGCAGCAGCAGCAGTATTATTATTAGTAGTAGTAGTAGTAGCAGCAGCAGCAGTAGTGGTGGTAGTAGTAGCAGCAGCAGCAGTATTATTATTAGTAGTAGTAGCAGCAGTAGCGGTGGTAGTAGTAGCAGCAGCAGCAGTATTATTATTATTAGTAGTAGTAGTAGCAGCAGCAGCAGTAGTGGTGGTAGTAGTAGCAGCAGCAGTATTATTATTAGTAGTAGTAGCAGCAGTAGCGGTGGTAGTAGTAGCAGCAGGAGCAGTATTATTAGTAGTAGTAGTAGTAGTAGTAGTAGTAGTAGTAGCAGCAGCAGTATTATTATTATTAGTAGTAGTAGTAGTAGTAGCAGCAGCAGTAGTGGTGGTAGTAGTAGTATCAGCAGCAGCAGTAGTGGTGGTAGTAGTAGCAGCAGCAGTATTATTATTAGTAGTAGTAGTAGCAGCAGCAGCAGTAGTGGTGGTAGTAGTAGCAGCAGCAGTATTATTATTATTATTATTATTAGTAGTAGTAGTAGTAGCAGCAGCAGCAGTATTATTAGTAGTAGTAGCAGCAGCAGTATTATTAGTAGTAGTAGTAGTAGTAGTAGCAGCAGCAGTATTATTATTATTAGTAGTAGTAGTGGTGGTAGTAGTAGCAGCAGTATTATTATTAGTAATAGTAGTAGCAGCAGTATTATTATTAGTAATAGTAGTAGTAGTAGCAGCAGTAGTAGTAGTAGTAGCAGTATTATTAGTAGTAGTAGCAGCAGCAGCAGTATTATTATTAGTAGTAGTAGTAGAAGTAGCAGCAGCAGTATTATTATTATTAGTAGTAGTAGTGGTGGTAGTAGTAGCAGCAGTATTATTATTAGTAATAGTAGTAGCAGCAGTATTATTATTAGTAATAGTAGTAGTAGCAGTAGTAGTAGTAGTAGCAGTATTATTAGTAGTAGTAGCAGCAGCAGCAGTATTATTAGTAGTAGTAGTAGTAGCAGCAGCAGTATTATTATTATTATTAGTAGTAGTGGTGGTAGTAGTAGCAGCAGTATTATTATTATTATTTGTAGTAGTAGTAGTAGTAGTAGTAGTAGTAGCAGCAGCAGCAGTATTATTAGTAGTAGTAGTAGTAGTAGTAGCAGCAGCAGCAGTATTATTATTATTATTAGTAGTAGTGGTGGTAGTAGTAGCAGCAGTATTATTATTAGTAATAGTAGTAGTAGTAGTAGTAGTAGTAGTAGCAGCAGCAGCAGTATTATTATTATTATTTGTAGTAGTAGTAGTAGTAGCAGCAGCAGCAGTATTATTATTAGTAGCAGTAGTAGTAGCAGCAGCAGTATTATTATTATTATTAGTAGTAGTGGTGGTAGTAGTAGCAGCAGTATTATTATTATTATTTGTAGTAGTAGTAGCAGCAGCAGCAGCAGCAGTATTATTATTAGTAGTAGTAGTAGTAGCAGCAGCAGTATTATTATTATTATTAGTAGTAGTGGTGGTAGTAGTAGCAGCAGTATTATTATTAGTAATAGTAGTAGTAGTAGTAGTAGTAGTAGTAGTAGTAGTAGTAGTAGTAGCAGCAGTATTATTATTATTAGTAGTAGTAGTAGTAGTAGTAGTAGTAGTAGCAGTATTATTAGTAGTAGCAGCAGCAGCAGTAGTAACAGTTGTAGCAACCTTTTCATTGACCAAACCAGTTGTTTTTTTAAATATATGTCAATTGATGCTGAGCATCTGTACAATGTATATAGTGAACATGCTGCTCTGTTTAATGTACAGGGTATCTATATGAAGATAACGCTAAGTATTTATACTATTGCCGCCGACACGTGAGGAGCTCATCGTTGTCAATCTGTAAACGCCCCGAAAAATGGCTGAAAATACAGGGACTTGAAAGCCTCCAAACATCTGCCCATTGATTTCGGTGTTTCGTTCCAATAAGGCGTTTTACGGAGTGTAAAAACACGTCCCATAAAAAAGAAGTGCATGTCACTTCTTTAGCCGTCTTTGGGTCCGTTTTTCATTGACTCAATAGAGAAACAGCTCCAAAAACGGATGTAAAAAACGCAAGTTGCTTAAAAAACGGCTGAAAATCAGGGGCTGTTTTCGCTTGAAAACAGCTCTGTACTTTACAGACGTTTTTTTGTTTGCCGTGTGAAAATAGCCTTGAAGTGGAGTTCCATTGCCCTGCTGTCTTGTTATAACTATTATTAGAATGATTAGTTATGGAGAGACTTGTACTGTAGCAGCGCTAGAACCTGGCAGAACATGCCATCACCAGAAGTACCGCCAGCTACCCACTGGCAGGGCATAGCAGGGAAGGAGTCGCACTTGGGGCGTATGGGCGGAGCTATAGTAATGATCCTACCCGTGACGTCACAAAGAGCCTCGCCTATGATTGGCCGGGGCGCAGTTTTACCTGCAGAGCGCGTCTGTGTCGGGATCACGCTTCTAGTTGCGCGTCACCGCGGAGAGAGCCGGGGCCCAGGACTGCACGGAGCAGCGGCGAAGCACATCCCGACACTAGCGGAGGGGGGTGTGGAGCTCCGGGACTGCGCCCTGCACGGTGCTGTCTGGTGGTCGCGGCGCTACAGGTTGCTGCATGGATGATTGACATGTGGGGCTCCTAATCCCGGGGCTGCACAGTGTCTTGGTGTGAAAACTGCCCCTCGCCATGAATTGTGGCCCCCAGCACTAATCCGCTCCTGGAGCCCCAGGCATGAGAGTGGCAGAGGACATGGATGGCTTTGAAGCGGAGGCATCTACAGCCTCCATGGTGTCCGGGGCCAGCAGCCCTTACCAGCCGACCACCGAGCCAGTGAGACAGAACCGGGGCTGGAGGGGCGTCCACTGTGATGTGCAGTACATCGGATCAATCTATGGGGTCCTGAAGTGCAGCCAAGTGGTGAGTGTTGGGGGGCAGGGCTGGAGGAGGGGGCATGCAGGGATCATTACCCATTGATGGATGTATTACTATGCATGATTGATTCATTGCATGTAACATTTAAACCCCCCCCCCGCCCCTAAAATAAGGGGTAACATCCCCCTATACTCAGTCACCTCACCATTGTTTCTAGTACAGCTGGGTGACAGCCAGCTTTCCCAGACTCCTGAATGGCACATCTGCATAGTTTTGCAGTCATATAACTAGGCAGACTTGCATTCTGGGCTGTAGGAAAGCTGGGTGACAACCTCTGGGGGTTGTATTGTCACTTATCTTATCTAGACTTGTTACCAGGGAGTCTTGTGACTTTGTATGCAGCCGTGCCCCAATGTATTATAATGTATGCCACCCAGATGATATCACCAGTGCCCGCTTATTAACATGTAATGGGCGCATATAAATGCTGTATGGTCTGCGGCCGCCCTGATGCTGTGATAAGGGGCAGTGCCAGCGTCCTAGTTTACCCTGTGACCTCCGCTTTCTACTGCGGCGCCCTTTTATTTGTCACTGAGGTCATTGGCCCTCATAGGAGTATAGGACGGTAACCCTGGAGCAGTGATCAGGTGTTGTCCTTCACAACCCTCGTGACTGGTGTCTGTGCTGGTGGAGGAAGGAGAAACTGGAATTAGATCTGTTCTACTGGTGGAGAAAGGAAGAAGTGAATGTTGTGCTCATCAGCTTTAAAGGGCATTTCCTTAAAATAAAAATCCCTAGTAAATCGAGGTCGTCTGACTCTTCTGAATTTTGGAAAGCTGGGTAATAACCTACTGAATGGCGGCTGTGGCCAGTTCTGTAATGACGTTTCTATATTATTGGGTAGATCTGCTGTTCCGGGCTCCTTTTAGTTGGGTGACCATTCTGGGAGCATTAATGGCCGCTGTATTAGTTGTCACCCAGCTCTTCCAGAAACGAATAGAACTAAAAAACTGCTGAATATAGACCATGGCTGAGCAGGACAACTCCAGGAGATAGGACGTGGACATCCGCAATGTCACAAACTGTTGTTGTTGCGGAAATGGTTGATGGAACTCTAAAGCTGGACGTAGACTTGTTTCTTCTTCTTCTTATCCTCCATAAATCAGTAGTATATGTGAAACTACAACTCTGTCGTGTCAGATTGTCTGTAAAGGAAGTCTATGAAAAAATGTCTTCGGTATCTGAAGGGGAGGAGGGGGTGATGCTGCAGTTGCTGTGAGAGGGGAGGAGGAGCGCCGGGCCGAGTAATTTAGCCACTTCATTGTAATAACTGACACACCAGTTTGTCTTGTGCTGCAGCTAAGCTTCATTCAAGTGGGGCTAAACTGCAGTACCATTCACTGCCTCATGGTCCAGTGTGATGCTGTGTTGGGTACTAGCTTTGCAACTTTATTTTTTTTCTGTTTGTGCTGGAACCCAAGATTTTAGAGATTAGAAACCTTTACCAGAAATGATCACCCGCCACACACCGACTGTGAAGGAAATGCCCAACATCTTACAAGATGGCAAGTCTTCGGATAGGACACAGGTAAAGACCAAATGTCCGGGCAGACGTTTTTCTGCATCACTACTGATAGTTCTTCATCAGTTTTCTGCAGGGTGGACCACTTGACCTACCAGGACATTAGAGCTGGGCAGCCTCGTTGGGTGTGATGCCGTGGGTTGGTGCGGGCAGCCATGTAGCCCTTGTCTTGGTTGGTATGAACCACCTGTGGTTTGGCGGACACATACGTTGACTGGTGTAGTTGGCCAGGTTACCAGATCCTGGTTGGTGCTGCGTGCTTGTATTTAGATTGCGCTTGTGAACTCTTTGCCCTTCGTAAAGGTCAGACACGAAACATATGGTGCTCGCATTCCTGGTTTCGTCCAATGATGAATACGCCGTAGATTAACTCCACTCGTTCCCTGGTTACAAAAATGTAACAATTACAGATTATGATGAAAGCAAATTCCTTCTTGTGTCCGGGATTGTGTGTGTGGGAAGCCGCGTTTTGAGGGGTCTCTTTACAGTCAGAACTACAACCCGTCGGCAATGCAAAAGATGACTGGATCGCTGAGCTGAAGTTAATCCCCTGAACCATCGCTGTTAAAGGGGTTCTCCAGGACTTAAACACTGATGGCCTATGCTTTTAGGACTGGCCATCAGTGTTTGATCGGTGAAGGTCTGATCTATGGGACCCCTGCTGATCAGCACTTCAATGAGGCGAGCTGCAGTACCCGGCATAGCCACCCGTGGGGCAAGCTGCTGTGCCTGTGTTTAACAATGAAGGGGCTGCGGCACTCGTATACACCCCCCCCCCCCCACGATCAAACATTGAAAACGTATCCTGAGGATAGGCCATCAATGTTTAAGTTCCAGAGGACCCCTTTAAGTTCCATGGCCACCATAGAATGATAGATCGGGGGGGGAAGTCTGACCACTGGGACCCTACAAATCGCCTGAATGTGTGAACTGTGTCCTCCATCCTTTCTCATTGGGATAGCTGAAATGAACAGGAGATATATGAAGTAGCCGAGAATTAATAAAAATCCTCTTCACCGCTGCTGTCCTAGTGAAGAAACATGGGGTCGCCGTTCTAGTGATTGGTGGGTTCCCCGTTCTAGTGATTGGTGGGTTCCCCGTTCTAGTGATTTGGTGGGGTCCCCTGTTCTAGTGATTGGTGGGTTCCCCGTTCTAGTGATTTGGTGGGTTCCCCGTTTTAGTGATTTGGTGGGTTCCCAGTTCTAGTGATTTGGTGGGTTCCCAGTTCTAGTGATTTGGTGGGGTCCCCTGTTCTAGTGATTTGGTGGGGTCCCCTGTTCTAGTGATTTGGTGGGTTCCCCGTTCTAGTGATTGGTGGGGTCCCAGCAGTCTGACCGCCAATGATCTAATGTTTATCACTTATCCTGTGGATATAGGATAAATCATATTCCTGGGTAAACCTCTTTAAATAGTTTAAACTATATTTCTATTCAGCCGTTTCTAAGCAATGTCCACCATGAAATCCTAAAATCAACATTATTGATCCACCCCTGCTCCCCCTCTTCTGCCTATCAGGACATGCTAGGAGTTGTAGTTTTACAACCGCAGTTAAGTCACAGGTTGCAAATCACTAATTTACGCTGCTTCTCTGTACGGAGCTATAAGGCCTAATGCACACAACCGTGTGGTCCGCAGAACCACGGATCCGTTGTCCATATTTGCAGTCCGTTCGTCCACAAACATCTGTGTGTCATCAGTATTCACAGATTCGCAAAGAAAAAAGAGGCTGGAATTGATGTCACGTGATCGTTCAGGAGCCAATTCCCTGGCGTTGCTTGGCGATGTATCCGTAATTGCGACACATGGACGGCAACCCGTATGATGTCCGTAATATTCACGGTCCCATAGACTTCTGGGGGTGAGTGTGCTGCAAATACGGACAGTAAAATGACATGTCCTGAGTCTTTGCGACCCCCCCCCCCCCCCCCCCCCACACACACGGATCAGTGAACATTACATTTGTGTGCGCTGGGTCCTGGTGCTATCGGCAGATTTGCGGATAGCACACGGACAAAAAAAACGACATGTGCGTTAGGCATTAGACGTGTGTCTGCAGGTAAAGGAACCAGCCGTCCCTCCTGACAAATCCCTGTCTGGACCACAACCCTGGAATGTGCTGAGCATCCCCTCCAGTCCTCGGATGCTGAGCTTTTGCTGCTGTAGGTTTTTAGGATTGACTTGGTATGACCAGTAACTTCTGTGACAGGAAGTCGCTGTCTGTGCACTTAAGATATAGACAAGTCAGCGAGAAATTCTCCAGCAGCTGGAGGAAGAAAACGTTCTCCGTTCCAGAAATAAATGGCTTGTGGTTGAACGAGGCGAAGAGCGGCCCAGACTGAGGAATGTGTTGTTGGATTCATCTAGGAGCTCGTGCCCGGTTTCCTTGCTCTCAGAAGCAACGCATTAATCTTGTGCCAAATTCCAAGACTGTGTCTACACGTGTCATGGTCAAGACCTGAAGATTGTCAACATCCTCCTCTAGTCACTAATCGGGTCCTGGTGGCTCATATTAGATGACGCCTCGTGATGTCTCCGGTTTTTTGTTTTTTTTTTCTCCAAAAACAAAATCTTTGTCTTGGCCAGCACCTGACGCATAATCTCACCTGAGGTAAAAAACGCCCAAAAACCCTGGTGTGACCCTGGCTTTAGCCAACTATTCAAAGCAGAATTCATCCTATATACATCTGTGTAATCTAGTTTATAGGGACAGAGGTGCAGCATCAAACAGGGTGTCCAATGGCTGCCTCCTGATCTGGACCACCCCCAGTCCAGCGCTGTCAACTACAACTGCCTAGTGCAGGGTCAGAGGGGGCGGTGCATGACAAACTTCAAAATAGAGAATCTTTGTCATGCTCCACCCCTTGGGCATAACACAATGTATCCTCGGGACATTAGAGGATTAGCAAGATATTGTCCAAACTTTTCCCATATATATATATATATATATATATATATATATATCTCATTTATATTCGTTGTATATTTTGGACATTCCTTTAAAACCGTTTTCTTTGCGGCAGAAACTCCTTCTTCAGTGTTATAAACTGAAATCCTCTGTATTCCAACACCTCTGAGGAGTTTACATTGGCACTGAGTGAGGCGGCTCCTTATTTAACCTTCTAAAAAGACAACAAAGACTAGGTAGGGAACTCTCACTGCGGATCATGTTACCGGAGCATGAGAATACGGCCGCTGTGACGAGCATTGTATAGGTCGACACCAAACGTGGCAAAGCTTCAGCACCAGGATAAGCCGATGCCCGCATGCACCCTACAGGATGTGTCTGACATAAGCTGCAGATGATGGGACTTTCACTTGAGGTGTCTGGGGGTGATGTAGTCCTCAAGACCATGAATGGCTGATCATTCAGCCGACACCCCGATCAGATCTCTCGCTGTATTGTCTGAAGTTGGCCTAAGGCACCCGACATATAAGACTTCACCAGATAAGTGAACGCCCTGCGAAAGATGAGCATGATCTACTTAAAAGGTGACTTGTTGGGAAACCTGCAAACAGCTGAGGGGCAAGTATAAACATATGTGATGAGGATGATATATGCAGATGGGTCTCCTATGACCTGTGCCTACTGGAGACCCCTCTGGTCATACGTGGGTACGTTCTTGTAGGGGGCATCGGTCTGCAGACACACGTAAACTAAGTGAATACCCCCTGCCCCCCATCGAATGCCATTTTTCTTATACACCCAAAATCCTAATCTAATCTCTCCATATATCGTATTGAGCTCTGTTTCTCCTGATACAAAGCTCCAAATGATAACATTGTCTTCCTACCGCCACTACTAGGGGATAATTGGCCCTACGTGCGGTTGTCGAACTTCCTAAAAAATGTTTTAATACTGCTCGCCCTTGTGTCAATAATCAAAAGCATTAATAGTCACATGATCCATCCCCTGCTGCTCGCTCCCTGTTCCCCTGTCGGTCTCTGTTCTTTCTGATCCAGCGATGACCTGTTGACATCACTGAGGTCACCGCTGCAGCCAGTGGTTGACTACAGCGGTCACATGTCGTGTCGGCACTTTATCGCTGGAGCAGGAAGAACCGTATTACTGCTTCTGTTTTAGCGCCATTTCAAAAAAATAATTAATGGTTGGACAAGTTGATTAAACTTTTCAATAAAATTATATGCAGTAAGCGCCCTCCAGTGGTGGCTGCAGGCAGTCCGAATACTATTATTTAACTACCTATGCAGAAGATTCGTAGCTTTGTATCAGGGAAAACCGACAACAATAAAGCAACCTGCACAGAACGTTGAATCAATGATGTGTTAAACTGAAGATTCACTTTTCAGTATAGAAAGTACAAACTACATGTCTACTTATAAAAAGATGGACTCCAGCACTCCGTGGTTTTAAGTTGCGGCATTCTTTTAATCAGAAAAGGGCAAAGGAACTTGTGCAACATTTCGGCCTTTAATTCTGACCTTTATCAAACGCCATTGCCGCTGTCTAGAAGATGAGATTGCTAGATAATGTAGCGCTAGGGATCGGTAATGATCACCAGTGATGGGCGCAGTGAGGGTGATCATTACCGATCCCTAGCGCTACATTACTCAGCAGTCTCATCTTCTAGACAGCGGCAATGGGGTTTGATAAAGGTCACAATTAAAGGCCGAAACGTTGCACAAGTTCCTTTGCCCTTTTCTGATTAAAAGAATGCCGCAACTTAAAACCACGGAGTGCTGGAGTCCATCTTTTTATGATTTACGGGGTGGGAACTCTACAAAGAGCCCCCAATCATTTACACAGAGTGCCACAGATAATATCAGAATATATGTCTTAGTCCAACTCAGAAAAATCTAATTTTCAAGGCCCGGTCATGTTGGTTATGGTTTCATGCTCTCCTATTTTGCTGGATATTTCTTTTTCATTATAATATTTTATCAGGGACACCTAGAAACTGATCTGCTGATCCCTATGGAGAAACCTAGAGCACATTTCTCAACGGGGATCATAAGTCCCTACAGGACCCAGTATCCTTCCCTCCTCCGGTGATGTGGGAGCAGGAGATGGGTTATAAATAACTTTTCTTGCAGTTTGTTTACAGTGTATGGTCTATTAATTCTCTGAGAAGGAAGGAAACCTGTAATTATGTTGTCAGAAGCGTCACATTTGTTACCCCGCCGCCGCTTCTCTCCATATACTGCTGCACCGGTTCTGTTTATTTGGCTGACGATATATTTAGTAAAGGAAGAAGTATCTTGTGACCATATTCTATGTTGATGTGGATAGTCCTGGCCATGTATACACTGCGTGGTCCATGATCTGTGGCCACCTGAACGTTACACTCCAAAACCATGGCCATAAAGAAGTAGGTCACCGCTTGTTCTCCACCAGATTTCCAAACGTGACTATGGGGTTGGCGTCATTTGTGAGGTTGGCTGATGATTCTTGGGCCACCATTGATGTTTTAGTTTGTCCTGTAGGTGATCTCTGGAGTCGTGGTCAGGCCCGCCTGCAGATTCTCAAGTTCTTCCAAACCAAACTCTGTCAACAATCGGTTCAATAGTTTGGACCTAATTGTACCAAAATGGGATAGAGCCTTTCCCAAACTTAAAGCCCTTCTCTGAAGAAGTGGTCTCCGCCTGTGGTCCTCTTTCTCAAGCTTTTGAAAAACTTTTCGGCATACCTTGACAGTCCCAGGATTGTCTGGGCATGCTGAGAGTTGTAGTCATACAACGGCTGGATCAAGATTTTACTGAGGGACCCAAACAACAAAAATATACTCCATCCTTGGCATTGACGTGTCCTTGCTTTGTACATGTAACCCCCCCCCCCCCAGTCATCATTCTCGTGCCTATACATTTTTCTGCTGTATTTGCTGTTTATGTTGGAAATGTTTATTGCAGCTATAAATAATTTTCTCGGCAGCGGCTGAACTTGTGAAATCCTGGTCTGCAGTGCATCTGCCTTTTTATACAGTGGTTTAAAGGGGTTGTAGAGGTTCAGAAAAACATGGCTGCTTTCTTGCACAAGTGGTGCCACACCTGTCCATGGGTTCTGTCTGGTATTGCAGCTCCATTCTATTGAAGTAAATGGAGCTGGACTGTAATACCACACACAAGCTGTGTACAGGTGTGGCGCTGTTCCTAGAAGAAATCAGCCATGTTTTTCTAATTCTCAGCAACCCCTTAAGTGATATTTAGTAGCATTATTGATATGAGCAGCTTTCAAAACCTCTTGGCTAACCCAGCTACACGTCTTATTTACTGCATATCCATAGGATATGATCTTCAGTCTATTGTCGGAGCTCCCCTTAATTGTATGGGCACCTTAAGTAGCATGGTGAATGGTAGCAGCGTATCTAGTACTACCGGCGTGGCACACTGTTTCCTTAAAGGGGTTTTCCCACAATTGACACTTATCACCTATCCACAGGCTAGAAGGACCCACTGATCACTAGAACGGGGGGGGGGGGGGGGGGTCCTGAATCCAATGAGGAGCTTGAATGGAGTGCTGTTGAGCAGGGGCCCTGCCACCCCATTCGATGTCTATGGGGCTGATGGAAACAGCTGAGCACTGTACTCCTCCTCTCTGCGATTGTGCTTTGACGAGTAAGGTGAAGTTTGGGACCCCCATTTTAGTGATCGTGGGGGGGGGGCCCAGCGATCAGACACTTCTAACCTATCCTGTGTATCGGTGATAAATGTAAATTGAAGGAATACCCCTTTAAGTAAGGAAACTAGCTTATAGGCTGTACTAGGTCCAGGGCCTGATATAAATAAACCCCTTCTGTAACCTGTGGCTCTCCAGTTGTTGTCAAACTACAACTCCCACCATTGTGGTCCTGGCATGCTGGAGTTTGTAGTCTTGCAACACCTGGAGATCCACACGTTCCAGACTCTTTTCTATTTCATACTCTACATGAAGCTTCATGGGCGCTTCTGTTTCCTCCGCCTTCGGTCGTCGTCCACCTGTAACCTGAAGCAGCCCAGTAATGGTTCCTTCCCCTCCTCCTGTATGATATGAAGCCGTACCCGTCTATTGTATGCTCTGCTGCGTTATTTCATACTTCGGTGCTCCCAGTTTAGTAGATGCCGGGTGGGAGTCTGGTCGCTCCGCGCTGTGATTTATCCTTTCCGACACTCCAAACGGGAAATATTAACTTCTCGCTTCCTTCATCTGGGAACCTTAATTCTTAGTGATGGAGAATCCTCGGGGAGGTCTTTCTTAAAGGCAGACCATAGATTATTTATAAGGAGTGCAAAAGAAGAATTTCCCCCCCCCCCCATCTTTGGTGAATGGGGGGGGGGGGCGATTACTGGCTGCAAATTTTGTGAATTACAAAGTGCATTAGGTAATGGAGAGCGGCCTGTGTACACTGGAACAAAGTGCAATGCTCATAGTGAGGGATATTTACGAAGCAAAATGTGCAAAAAAGTCGCATGTGCCAAATTTATTAGGTTTTAAACACTATTTATAACTCCCTTGAGTTTTTTAAAGTGTCTAGAAAAATAGACGTGGCTCAGGAGTCGTAAACTGCACCAGATTGATTAACGCCATGTTATTTTATGTGCAAAATTATGTAAAGTGTGCCAATCATTAGGTGGCATAAAAAAACGTTGCACCAAATTTATCATACAATGTGCGCCATTTTTATAAATTTGGTGCAGTTTCAGCTGTGTGTGTGTGTGTGTGTGTGTGTATATACATATACACACACACACACACACACACACACTCTACCGTTCAAAAGTTTGGGGTCACCCAGACAGTTTTGTGTTTTCCATGAAAACTCACACTTATATTTATCAAATGAGTTGCAAAATGACTAGAAAATATAGTCAAGATATTGACAAGGTTAGAAATAATGATTTTTATTTGAAATAATAATTTTTCTCCTTCAAACTTTGCTTTGGTCTTGGAATGCTCCATTTGCAGCAATTACAGCATTGCAGACCTTTGGCATTCTAGCTGTTAATTTGCTGAGGTAATCGGGAGAAATTTCACCCCATGCTTCCAGAAGCCCCTCCCACAAGTTGGATTGGCTTGATGGGCACTTCTTGCGTACCATACGGTCAAGCTGCTCCCACAACAGCTCTATGGGGTTGAGATCTGGTGACTGCGCTGGCCACTCCATTACAGATAGAATACCAGCTGCCTGCTTCTTCCCTAAATAGTTCTTGCATAATTTGGAGGTGTGCTTTGTGTCATTGTCCTGTTGTAGGATGAAATTGGCTCCAATCAAGCGCTGTCCAGAGGGTATGTCATGGCGTTGCAAAATGGAGTGATAGCCTTCCTTATTCAAAATCACTTTTACCTTGTACAAATCTCCCACTTTACCAGCACCAAAGTAACCCCAGACCATCACATGACCTCCACCATGCTTGACAGATGGCGTCGGGCACTCTTCCAGCATCTTTTCAGTTGTTCTGCGTCTCACAAATGTTCTTCTGTGTGATCCAAACACCTCAAACTTCGATTTGTCTGTCCATAACACTTTTTTCCAATCTTCCTCTGTCCAATGTCTGTGGCTTTTGCCCATATTAATCTTTTCCTTTTATTAGCCAGTCTCAGATATGGCTTTTTCTTTGCCACTCTGCCCTGGAGGCCAGCATCGCAGAGTCGCCTCTTCACTGTAGACTGGATTTTGTGGGTACTATTTAATGAAGCTCCCAGTTGAGGACCTGTGAGGCGTCTATTTCTCAAACTAGAGACTCTAATGTACTTGTCTTGTTGCTCAGTTGTGCAGCGGGGCCTCCCACTTCTCTTTCTACTCTGGTTAGAGCCTGTTTGTGCTGTCCTCTGAAGGGAGTAGTACACACCGTTGTAGGAAATCTTCAGTTTCTTGGCAATTTCTCGCATGGAATAGCCTTCATTTCTAAGAACAAGAATAGACTGTCGAGTTTCACATGAAAGCTCTCTCTTTCTAGCCATTTTGAGAGTTTAATCGAACCCACAAATGTAAAGCTCCAGATTCTCAACTAGCTCAAAACTGTTTACAGCAGTGCTAACATAATTGCACAAGGGTTTTCAAGTGTTTTCTAATCATCCATTAGCCTTCTAACACAGTTAGCAAACACAATGTACCATTAGAACACTGGAGTGATGGTTGCTGGAAATGGGCCTTTATACACCTATGTAGATATTGCATTAAAAACCAGACGTTTGCAGCTAGAATAGTCATTTACCACATTAACAATGTATAGAGTGTATTTCTGATTCATTTAATGTTATCTTCATTGAAAAAAACAGCTTTTCTTTCAAAAATAAGGACATTTCTAAGTGACCCTAAACTTTTGAACGGTAGTGTGTGTGTGTGTGTGTGTGTGTGTGTGTGTGTATATATATATATATGTATATCAATTACCCCCCCATTATTGCGTTAATGGTTTTGCATGGGAGGGTCAACCCTCAGATGGTCTCAAGCACTGGACCCATCATGACGGATGAGAGCCATGGGGTGGGCTGATCAGTTGAGGACAAATAGGGCTTTGAATAATGTATCATACAAGTCTTCTAGGTTCTGAATATGTTGAGATGTCTTTAAATCGCGACCATACTTGTAATCCTATTTGGGAGCGTGTTTTGCCATAGACGGTGGGGTGTTCGTGTATCGGGTGTATAGTTTCTGGGGTTCGTCTCGTCAGTGTATATGCACACAAGCTCTACGTCTAAGTACGTTTTGTGTTTTTGCCCTCCTAGGTCTTGGCTCTCCTCGCTTTCATCTGCATTGAGACTATAATGGAGTGCTCGCCGTGTGAAGGCCTGTATTTCTTCGAGTTTGTCAGCTGCAGCGCGTTCGTGGTGACCGGTGTTCTGCTGCTCATGTTCAGCTTGTCCCTACATGAACGAGTCCCTCACATCAACTGGATCCTGACGGTGAGTGCTTAGGAATCCTTCCCCACACTCCTGACCACTGTGTATAGTGGCCTAAGCGGCTCATGTGGCATTGGTGGCTGTGTCCAGTCACGTGTTATTTGCCATTTCACTCGACTTTTAAAGGGGTATTCCAACTACAGACATTTAGTGGCATCTCCCCAGGAAAACCGGAGTCCTCTGACCGTCGTTCAGCAATACAAAGCGGCTGCTTAAAGGGGGCACCAAAGGGCTTTCTTGTTTCTGTAACTCCAATAGGCTTCAATGGAGAAAGCCCCGCACACGTCTCGCTCTACATTTGGTTTCCTCCACATGCTGCCGTCAGTGAACCCATTCGCCCGATACATGTGGGACCCCCACCTATCAAACATTTTATATCCTGTGGATGTGCTATAAATTTGTAGTTGGCTACATATTAGTGATTCTTACCTTACTGTTTTCTCAGAGTTGGTCTATGGTATTGGAGGGAGTCTATGGCTGCCTCTCTGCACTGTTGTACGTACGGATGTGACATCCATCCATACATACGGATGTGACATCCATCCATACATACGGATGTGACATCCATCCATACATACGGATGTGTTCTACATAAGCATTCACTGCCCCTGCTGTAGCGCCGACACCTAGGCCATTATCTATCAGCACTGTCTCAGCCAATCAGAGTTGAGCTTTCATTTCCTAAACTGCACAGGAGGCATAACCTGTAGACACTGATTGGTTGCTATAGGTAACAAGGCCCCTAATACGTTACAAAACGTGAGCAGGTCCTGTGTTCTCCATAAATGTTATATGTGCTGTCTGGGAGGACCCTGAACATCGAAATAATCCCAAGATGTGTTTACACAGAACCTCTGCTGCCGGCCCAGATGTTGGGCAGGAGGTCTGCAGTACATTTGGTTCTGTTCTTGCAGGGAGAGGGATGAGGCGCAGGGCGGCCGCCTCAGGAAATCTGCTGACTTGTCTTTGATTGCCATTGTCAGCTGAGCGCCGGTGCCTGTGATGTGGGAGCGTTCACATGTCTGCGCTGAGGAATCTGTGTAATATTCCTGTCGCCTGCGGAAGGATTTGGCGTCTTGGGACGGGGGTCTGTGTGTGAGGGGGGGGGGGGTGTTTCCTTCTCTTTCTGCCCCATCTCCTTGGTGTAATGTTCCCTTATGTGGATGAGAACGCATGTCAGTGCGTTTGGTTGTGCTCCTTGTAACTGGGGGGGGGGGCTGTGGGTTTTGTGATGGGCTCTCTGGGATTTATTGTCCCAGCCGGTTCATGAATATAATGGGTGACATGTCTGCTTCCTGTTGGGGCCTCTCCTGTAGATAACTTAACCCAGGAGCTTACAGCAAGCGCTAGCAATAGGCGGCAGGCGGTTTTAATGGCGTGTGAAAATATTTTTGGGTTGCGCAATAGGTTTTCAGTCGTCTTGTACGTTTCTAAACAAGCAGCAGGCACTCGGGGGCCGTATTACAGCCATGTTCTTCCTATAGAGGTCACTGTAAATGGTGGCCCTACACATCCGAGTCCAGGCTAGAAGTATGAATGTGATGCCCGCTGCAATCCATCATCAAATGTGCCCTAAGTGGGCATCAAAAAGTGTTCTCAAAACCAAACCATCCATGTACTGGATATCTGATTAATCTGCAATTCATTTATTGACTGATTTTAGTACTTGCATGGTCGCTAGAAGGACAAATTCCGGCATGAAAGCCCGCTGACGCCCTGTCCTGCCACGTTTGCCCACGTATTTTGGGCGCTGTGTTGGACAATGCTTCCTGGTTAGAAATGCCTCCCTTTCATTGTCCGTTTTTTTTGTTTTAGGATTTGGTGAACACGGGGCTGAGCGCTCTGTTTTTCTTCATCGCCTCTGTAATTTTGGCATCCCTGAACCACAGATCTGGGGCGGAAATTTCTGCAGCGGTAAGAATCACTTTCTGAAGTTTTTCCAATGAAAAGACAAAAAGGAATGCATGTTAACCCTTCCAATGCCTCATCTTCTGATCTAAATTACAGCATCGGTTCTCCCCAACCATGTAATAGCAGCACTAGTTATTCCAATTAAACGTTGCGTTTTCTTTGCATTTTGTGTACCTGTCGTATACCAATCCAATAATGAGTTAGAAAAATGGCAATTTTGTACCTGTGCCAAACACAATAGAACGTCTTCCTGTTGACTCTGGTACATTAATAGTTAACCGCACTCTGGAAGTATTCTGTTACTTGGCAACAGATGCTGAGTGTATATCCAGTACAACAGATGTCTTATGTGCAGTACACCGTGGTGTCTGCTGCCACCTAGTGGCTGTGTGAGTAATCCTCTAATTCCATAGACACAAAAAATATAGTCGCGCTAAATTGGTCTTTTTAAAGGGTAAGTCCACTTTTGTGCAAAAAAAAAAAAACCACGCAGTTTGCCATTAGTCTGTTAAAAATCTCCTACGTTTAGTGTCTACAGCTCCTATGCAGATCTGAGTCTCCATGGTTACAACCTGCCTGTCTGTACCCAATCAAATGGTCTGTAGGTTAGCAACAATTAAACTGTTCTTGGAAAGCTGGGTGATGACATATACAGACCAATTATAGATGTCATCCAGCTTTCCTTGAGTCCTGACTAGTTTGGGTATAATATAGTGCTTTAGTTTTCTTTCTCAGGAGTCTTAGAAAGCTGGGTTAGAAACCAGACCACCTTTTTAAAATAACTTTTTTTTATTATTTTGTAGGAATTTTGAGTTTTATAAGGGAGGGTTCCACACTTAGGATCCTTATCTACAGTATGTCGGCACTCTGGAGGATCCCCGTGCATTACACTTCAATCGTAATACTTTATTTCCCCTGTGGTGGTGCTGCAGTATAATTGAACACTTGTTGCTCGATGTCCCCACAGATCACAGCTGATCACTAGGGATCTCTGCAACAGGATACCCTATGATCAGTTTCTTTTATAAATTTTGTCCTCTTCTTTTTTTTTTTTTTTTTGTTTACTGAGAATCTTATGGGCACCAATCTGGCCGTCATCCGGTTTGGTAGAATGTAACGAGATAAATGACTCCAGCGTTCTCACTAGTTTTTGATTTTGTTTATTTTCTTCCACCTTCCCCTCTGTAGGTTTTTGGCTTTTTAGCCACTATCTCCTATTCCGTGAACACCTACTTGGCATTCAGGAAATGGAAATCTGGCAGCAGATCCCAGAACATGCGTCAGTCCAGCGACTACATGAGGGCACGTAGCGAGTCGCGGGATGTAGACTGCCGTCCGGAAATCCAGCGTTTGGATGCATAACCTGCTGGAGCCTAATGGGGGAGGGTTTCCATCCTCGTGGTTTCTTCTCTTCATGCGGGAGCGCTCGGCAGTAGGACTACTTCCTGAAGGACTGTTTTGGGATCAAAGATGGAATTTCAGAAGATTCCGGATCACATGATCACATTCCCAGCAGGTGGGTCACTAACTTTCAGAGGATCCGCTTTGAGAAGCCAATGTCACAGATCCTACCATGGACTGTTCTTAAATGGACCAAAACCCGGGATCAGGCAGATGACCTCAGTGACCGTGGTTCTGGCACGTAGGTTCCTCCGCGCTGACAGATTATTTGATTTTTCTATCTGTAGAGTTATCAGAACGTCTTCATCTTTTAATTCATCACTTTTTTAATTCGATTATTTAATTTGATTCTCTGACTCTCTTAATTTTAACATTTGTAAGAACAATTGGACTTTTTTATAGAATTTATCATTCCGGAATCATTGAAGTTGTGGCAACGAATAAGTCTGAAGCCTCACTGTCGCAGCGAGGTAAAATCTGAGGTGGAAGAATCTTTTAAAGGTTGTGATTTTGATTCTTCGTCTTAAATATTTTTAACTTAATTTAAATCTGTTTGGAAATCATAAGGAGGAAAACTACAAGAAGATTTAAAAAAACCAAAAACCTTATTCCGGTGTTGTATTCCAGAGGTTGACGATACAAGCCCTTGAGTAAGAGAAGCTGCTCCTGTGTGTGTCCCCATGACAACACTTCCTGGAGCTGGAGTCTGGCTGCTGAAAGGCCTAATTAGAATCCAGTTCTGTTTGAGGGAGTATAAATGTCCCTATGATAATATTGAGCTGGGGATATCACTATCACGGGAACATAAGCAGAGGGATCCGTCCAGGCGTTCCACCTGAGCTTCCTGTTAGAACTGAACCCTGACTGAAACAAACAGAAACCATAGGTTTCCGTTTGCATCACCATTGATTTCAATGGTGACGGATCTGGTGCAATAGGTTTCCGTTTGTCTCCGTTGGGCAAGGGTTCCGTTATTCTGACGGAATGAATACCGTAGTCGACTGCGCTATTCATTCCGTCAAAAAGACGGAACCCTTACACAAGGAAGACAATCGGAAACCATTTGCACCGGATCCGTCACCATTGAAATCAATGGTGATGCAAACGGAAACCTATAGTTTCAGTCAGAGTTCCGTTCTAACAGAACGCCCGGACGGAGCCCTGACATAGATGTGAACGAAGCCTTAGCCGGCCTGTAACTTGGACCACTGATCGCTTGGCGAGGAATAAGAGATATTTGTTTTCATGTTATGGGGGGTTTGTTTGTGATTTTCCGGTAGTTCTTCTAGGACACCGTTTTATATGTATTTCTCCCCATTTTTATTTTTTTTCCTCATTTATTGTCATATCAGCAAGGTAATTCTCATAACCCAGTGATCATGGCAATATGATAACACTCTATGTATACAATATATAACACTATGGACTGAAGTTACAGATTTATTTATTTTTCATTTTAAGCAATATTTTAACACATTAAAGGGAATCTATCAGTCAAATCTGTTCTTAATTTGAACTTTTAAAGAAAGCCCCCCCCACACACACACAAAAAACAAACTCTTGAGAAATGAAGGTTGTATATAGGGTTGTCTTTTTTTGTTTCTCGTAGTGGACTTAAAAATGAAGTAATCAATGAAGTATTTGCCCGCTCCCTGACACTATCTGCTTGTAATAGACCGTTTGGGTGGAAGATGTAATTTATTATAGCTTTTTTTTTGTGTCAGTTTATCGTATTGTGGTTGTGCAAAAATCATAATTTTTTTTTTTGCACATTTTCAAATATACAGTCCATACCACTACCAGGCTCATTTTTACAGGGTTGTCTTGCTAAGAGAACCTTTTTTTCTTTCCAAATGGACTATATGGATGTTCTAGAGGAGGGTCTCCGCTCTGGCTCAGAGTAGACGCCCAAGCAGGAGAGCCGTTTAAAGGAGCTCCCTCCCCGGTGGACCCAGCCCGGCCATGGATTACATGATGAGTCATTCATTTAAATGCCCAACACGTAATACTGAAAATGTATGGCTAGATGTGGCTACCCCAGGGCTACGAAGCTTGGCTTCTACATGATTAAATAGGCAATGACTGTTCTAGAGCGACTCCTTTCAAATAGAGCTGTAAAACTGATGCACAACTTTCCATCGACAGCTACGGCGTGTGCTGGACATGCAACAGTATAATTGACTTCTAGAGTGAGCACGAAAATTGCAGGACCAAAAATTGATATGAGGGTAGCACCTCTGGAATTGAAGGTCATATCTCCTCTTTACTGTTGGGAATACTAGACCGAATGTTCAAAGCAAAAGCGGCTGTAAAATACGGAGCTATTTTCAAGCGAAAACAGTCCCTGATCTACAGCAGTTTTTTAAGCAACTTGCGTTTTTTTAGCTGTTTTTCTATTGAGTCAATGAAAAACGTCTCAAGAAGTGACATGCACTTTTTACGGTGTTTTTCTACGGGCGTTCAGCCCCTGTATTTTCAGCCCAAAAAACTGCTGAAAATAAGCCGTGTGAACAATACCCTAAGGCTACATGCACGCGTTGTGTATTTTGTTGCGGAAAATACGCACCAAAACCGCAGGAAGTTTTGCAGGTAAAAACCGCACCTAATTTCTGTGTTTTTCGATGCGTTTTCATGCTGCAGATTTTGGTGTGATTTCTCCACAGAACTAGGCAGATACAAGCGGAAACGCAAGATAAATTGACATGCTGCGGATTCTAAAAAAACGCACCGCAGGTCAATTTCCGTCCTGAAAAATACAGCAGCGTGTACGAGATTTCCTGGAATCTCATTGACTATGCTGGTACTGTATTACGCATTGCGCCTTAGAAACCATCCCTTGTTTCTTCCACGCTACAAGTGTCATGCAAACACAAAGCCTAAAAAGAACAAAAACCGGTGTGACTGTAGTTAAAGGGAATGTGTCGCTAGAAATTTTTTTTTATTTTTTTTTCAGTTAAACAGTTAGTATATGAGTGATTTACACATTGTTTTCATTTTTCCACAAGTCAGGAAATATTATAAATTAGATTCTAATTTATAACATTTCCATGTGCTGGTCACTAGAGGGAGCAATTCCCAAAATTGCAGCATGGTCACTGTGGTAAAGCAACCTCATTGCTTTATGCTGCAAATTTGGGGTGGACACACTCTCCTCTAGTGTCCTCACACAATCCCCCCCTCCCTTCTTCTAGCTAGTGCCAGGAGAAGGAAGGGTTTGAATCTTCAAACCTCCTACACTGTGTGCCGCCATTTTCTGAGCGACTGCACAGTGCTAGGGGGATTAGATACAGTGGTAATCAGACAGTATAACACTAACATACACAAACATAACTTGCCTCCGCTCCTCTGCCTTGCACCTTCGCTTCATTGAACATATGGCCGGAAGCTGCGACCGGAAGTAGTCCCCTTCCCCATGAAAATGGCGCCGAATTTCGCTCTGCCGAAGGCTGTCCTTTTGGTCTGTGTGGGAGCGACGCATGAGCCGTTCCCACACAGACGGCGTACGCTATAGTGAATGGAACGGCTCCCGTTCCCATTCTCTATGGGGATGTATGTGCCGTATTCCATCTCTGTATGTGTCGTTAATCGACACATACAGATATGAAAAAAAAAAATGGCAGCCCCCATAGAGAAGTAAAAGTGAGAAAAAAGTAGAACACAAAAACAAATAAAATGTATTTTGATAACATAATAACAGCAATAACATATTAAAAAAAAAAATTTCCGCGCCACCTTCCCTTTAATGCACATGGGTCTCAGAAGCTGAGATATAGGGAGCTTTTAGCATGTCACCCACAGGCACAGGAAAGGCAGCTCTGCAGTGTAAGGACCACAACCACCAACATCCGCATATCTCAACATCATGGACCCCTGTGAGTGGGGGAGGGGGGGGGGATATCCGATTGCGTATAAGACAAAAAGATGTGCTCACCGGATCCCTGCGGATAAGGCGATCTAGATACTAGCAACCACAAATGCACATAAAAATGACGTCCTTAATAAACTTCCCGTAGACCTCTCTGGCCCGGACTCCGCCATTACAGGTCGACTCGCTGACTAAAACACATGGGTCACACAGAAGTCCGGATAGTGCAGTATTTTATACTTCTCTATAAAGTTACATAGTTACATAGTTAGTACGGCTGAAAAAAGACACATGTCCATCAAGTTCAACCAAGGGAAGGGAAAAGGGAAGGAAAAATTTCTACACATAGGAGCTAATATTTTTTTGTTCTAGGAAATTATCTAACCCTTTTTTAAAGCCATCTACTGTCCCTGCTGTGACGGCTCCTGCGGTGACTATTCCATAGATTCACAGTTCTCACTGTAAAGAAGCCTTGTCGCCTCTGCAGCTTGAACCTTTTTTTCTCCAGACGGAGGGAGTGCCCCCTTGTTTTTTGAGGGGGTTTTACAAGGAACAGGATTTCACCATATTTTTTGTATGTGCCATTAATATATTTATATAAGTTAATCATGTCCCCCCTTAGTCTTCTTTTTTCAAGGCTAAATAGGTTTAATTCTTTCAATCTTTCCTCATAACTTAAATTCTCCATGCCCCTTATTAGCTTCGTTGCTCTTCTTTGTATTTTTTCCAACTCCAGGGCATCCTTTCTATGAACTGGAGCCCAGAACTGAACTGCATATTCTAGATGAGGCCTCACTAATGCTTTGTAAAGTGGCATTATTACATCCCTGTCCCGCGAGTCCATGCCTCTTTTAATACACGACAATATCCTGCTGGCCTTTGAAGCAGCTGATTGACACTGCATGCTGTTATTGAGTTTATGATTTACAAGTACACCCAGATCCTTCTCAACAAGTGAATCCGCCAGTGTAGCGCCCCCTAGGACATATGATGCATGCAGGTTGTTGGTACCAAGATGCATAACTTTACATTTATCTACATTAAACTTCATTTGCCAAGTGGACGCCCAAACACTTAGTTTGTTTAAATCTGCCTGTAATTCATGAACATCTTCCATAGTCTGAACTATATTACATAGCTTGGTGTCATCTGCAAAAATAGAAATAGTGCTATTAATGCCTTCCTCTATATCATTAATAAATAAGTTGAATAATAGTGGTCCCAGCACTGAACCCTGGGGTACACCACTTATAACCGGGGACCATTCAGAGAAGGAATCATTGACCACAACCCTCTGGATACGGTCCTTGAGCCAATTCTCAATCCAATTACAAACTATATTTTCTAAACCTATAGTCCTTAATTTACCCATTAGGCGTCTATGGGGGACAGTGTCAAATGCCTTTGCAAAGTCTAAAAACACTAAATCCACAGCGGCCCCTCTGTCTAGACTTCTGCTCACCTCTTCATAAAAACAGATTAGGTTAGTTTGACAACTTCTGTCCTTAGTAAAACCGTGCTGGCTGTCACTTATAATGCTATTTATTGTCACATAATCCTGTATATAGTCCCTCAATAGCCCCTCAAACATTTTCCCCACGATGGATGTTAAGCTTACTGGAAGTTGAGCCGTCGTATGTACGTTCTCCTGACAATATCATTTGCTGTATTCTTTGCTGTTTGTTTTTCATCTTCCAAAATGACATTTAGGGGTCGGGCATGAGTTCCGACCCCAACGCTGGTGTCCAAAACAAAGTGGCTACATTGCCCATGTGGTAGGTCGGAGCACATAAATCTCCATCAAGGTTGTCCTGTAATGCTAAATATCAAATATTCCGCTTGATCAAAATGAGATGGTCCCGGTCTCCAGGATGAGCGCATTTCCCTGACTGCTAACTTACTATTTTAGGATATTCAGTGAATGGAAAAAGGACCAAATAGTCACCGCTAATGTATACTTTATATATATATATTTTTAATCCACAAACCTCTAAAGTGATCCTCAACATGCCAGTGTGCAACGTTTCTACTTCTTCCTTAGGAATAGGTGCCCGCTGTGGTGGTGGAGCCAGAGAGAAGTGGTTGTATAAATAAAGCTTTGAATGATCCTTTAAAAAAAGGAAAAACTTAAAAAAATTCCACACGTCGTTTTCATGTGTGAAATCTCAATGTACAATTCAGTCTGCTCTCTTGTATTGGGTGACAACCACTAATGGCCACCATTTCAATCAATGCCCATCACCCCTTCTCTAAAAATCTTTACACTACAAAATGTTTTTTTTTTTATGCCATTTAATTTGAGTTCTATGCCATTCGGAGTCTCTAGAAAGCTGGGTGGGTGCCATTAATAGTTGTCATCCACATCTGTGTAGGAAATGTCAGAATGGAAGATTAGGATTTGTATGTCGGGAAACGTATTTTTATAATTGTAAGGTTTTGTTGTACATTGTACCAGTTCTTCCAGTCGTGATAAGATTATTAGTGTGAAATTGACCATTCTTGATTTATTGATGCCACGGATCACTTCATTAAAATCTTGATATCAAACACTCCGATCCCCAGAGAACTAACCTTCCATTTGGGACTGAGGAAAGGAATGGCGCCCCCTATCATCCAGCATCGCTTGTATATAACGATACCGCCCCTTTATGTGAAGCAGATACATAGCATTCTACATGGTGCTTATATATATATAATATTTTGTAATCCACGTTTTTGTATGAAGGTACAGACTGTCTTCTGGATGTTGTCATTACGCTTTGTGTACGCATTTTTTTTTTTTATTTCTCCAGTTTTTGGAATTGTCTCACCTCGTGTGCCTTTTGTATCGATCTGCACTTGTCAATCATCCGATACTTGTATCATTGTAAATACTGAAGACTGGATGTGTTACTTCTTGTTTTCCGGCACCGTATGGAGACCGGATTTGATTTTTTTGTAACGTGTAATAAAAGATCAAATACCGTTGTTTGTGAATTTAAAAGGTGTTGTCTGGCTTTTTATTAAAGGGAACCTGTCAGCAGTTTTGAGGCCTCAGGGGAGGGGAAGGGCATTTTAAACTTATATTCATTCTCAGTCATTCAAGTTGCAGGATCGAACAGCTGATGTTTTATTCCCCCCATGTGCCAACAGCCAATCAAAAGACTGCCAGAGCTGTCAATCGGCAACAGGGCAGGATTTGCAGCGTGCGGTACAGGAGCACTTGCACATCAGGGCTGACTGAAGAAATAAAAAAGTTATGTTTAAAATCCCCTCCCCCCCATATCACACTGCCAGCAGTTTTGAGACTTTAAAATATATTCTAGTAGGGGATTCTGAGTAAAGGGGAACCTGATGTATTAGTTGGAGTGGAGTGCTGCTACAAATATAGTCTCTTACTCTAGAGGACTTGGCAGGTCCATGTGTTAAATGGACACCCTATTCGTTTCAATGAGAACTGTGTAACGCTTCCTTTCTCCTGTGGTGGCGCTGTAGGGAGACTGAGCACTTGCTGCTGGGTTACCCCACAGATCACAGCTGATCTCTGGAGCAGGACACTCTGATCCGCTTTTGAAGTACAAAGTAATACAGATAAAATTGTGTGCATGGGTTTTATTATACATAGTTACTCAAGTGCAAAAATAATTTGATAGACAATGGAACTAATATGGATTACAGGCTGTAACAAGGCATATCTTACATCCGCAGCACAGTCTTTCAGACAGTTACTATGATTGATTTTCCTTGACTACTCCGTACCACTTTTCAGTACAATGTTATTGCTAGAAGGTTGCAGGGTTACCCATAACCCATGTGGTTCTACTAAGCCCAACTTAATGGTGACATTACTTTGATGCAGCAGAACTGCTGGCATTTTACGGCCGTTAGTGTGGACTTAGTACAGCCATCTGCAACCAGCCCTATTTGTAGTGTAGAGAATGTCTGTCTGCACAGCCGAGCTCTCAGCTGCCATTGTTCGGACGAGTGCTTTCTTACCTCCCCTAGAACTACGGTAGTTCAGACATGGGATAAGAAGATAAGGGGTACCTATGGGGCCCACTTCAGTAAAAGGCCTAACAGACTCCTCTGTATCAAAAATAAATAAAAGTGATACCAGATAGGAGACAGACCTTTTGATAAGGGTACATTCACATGTCCAATTTTATTTTTGGGCGCTGCAATAATTTAAATGTCACATTGTAGTAAACAGGATTTCAAAAGTCCCTTGACACACGATGTGACAGCTGCAGCATGAAAGTTACTCCCCATACAATCCAGTATTCGGATTCTACAGCCATCAGTGCTGGTGACACATTCCAACCTCCGGTATGTCCTATACGGAGTGACGCTGCTTGATCTTCACATGGAGAATGAACGACGTCCATCGTGGTGGCAGCCGCCTAAATATAATCAGATGCTACCTGGAATGCAAATTTATCTGATTTTGGTATTCTATTCAGGTGGAAATGTGTTTGATCTATTAGCCTGCAGACCTAGAATCCCATTACATGTTCAGCTATACCTTGCGCCTATGCGAATATAGATTATCAAACCATACGGCCCCTTAAAATGTGCTGGAAAACACACGAGTTGCTGGGAATAATCATTTGCACAGAAGGACATTGTGGAATCTCATTCTCTGTCGGTGACTTAAGTGTCCCTGTCCCCTAAACAGTGTCCATATATGTGTAATGTCCATTGAGTGACAGCTCCACGTCATATTACCGTCTCTTCTTCCTTAGTCCTCATTGCATTGTACACAGTTTCTCTCAAATAAAAAAAATTAAAAGGTCCTTAAGTCTTCCTCGCGAACTGGGGCAACAATAACATGTCTGTGGGGTTCAGTCTTGACCACAAATATCCACAGCGACCAGATGGTAAATATCTCCACTTCTCATTGGAAAGAAACATCCTGGGACCATCAGTCGGAGTCAGAGTCTGTATGTTCATCTGGGAAGTGATCACAACAGCCGGCATTAGTTTAGGGGTACTTGTCATTTTTAGCCCTGTGATGGACGCTGCCATACTGGACACTGCCCTGTGCTGTCTGGACTTTATATAGTAAAGCTTTAGAGGTCTAATGCAGTTTAAAAATAAAACTGCCTTCTTCCAGAAACAGCACCACTCTTGCTCATGGGCGGTGTCTAGTACTGCAGGTCAGCCATATTTACTGAAATGGGACTGACCTATAATAGTGATACAGTGCATGGACTAGAGTGGTGCTGTTTCTGGGGGGAAAAAAAAAGCAACAGGATTAGGAAAGCCCATGACTGCATTCCACCAGAAACAGTGACACATCTGTCCACAGGCTGTGTGTGGTATTGCAGCCCAGCTCCTTTTGAAGGTTAAGCTGAACTACCACACCTGTAGACGGGGTGGCACTATTTCTGGGGAAAAAAATCAGTCACATGTTTTCTAATTCTGTAAAACCCCTTAATCTCTATTAAGCCCTTTCATTCCAGAAATCAGTGGTATCCAAGATCAGACTTTTCTTAAAGTGGCCAACCCCTTTTATGTAAACTATCAGCAGTGCATTCACAGCAGTATTTTGGTAAACTTACTCTGACTTTATTTGCAGTTTAGCGCCTTTTGCCTTGGGTCCTAAGTCACACTCCCCTGTTATGACGACGGCAGTATCTTCCTTATGGCCGAGGAGGGAGAAGCATGTGACGCAGCCGCCTCCTCTATTGCAGGGGTCTGCAGCCTTCGGTACTCCACAAGTTGTGAAACTACATTCCCCAGCAAGGCATTTGGCTGGGGATCCCATGTCAGGGGATGCTGGGAGTTGTAGTTTCACAACAGCTGGAGTGCCGAAGATTGCTGACCCCTGCTCTAGTGTAACGATCTGCACCGGCACTAATTTTCAGGATGCCCTGTGTAACAACGGAGGATGCAGAGTGATGCGTCTAGTCACGTGCTCCTCCATCCTCAGCCATATGTACGGGAGAAGTGGCCATAACCAGGAGGCGAGGCTCATTAACCCAGGAAAACTGCGCTCTAATGCAAACAGAAAGCTATCAGCAGTGCGTTCTAAACAGTTTTGGTAAACTTATTTTTACTTTAAGGCGGAGTTCACACGTTGCGGATTTTACACTTTGCAATGCAAAAGGGTGAGATCTGCGTCAAAACCGCAACAAAATCTGCGACAAATCCGCAACGTGTGAACTCAGCCTAAGTGGTCAACCCCTTTAGGCCAGGAACACACACAGGTTTGATGCAGTTTTTGGCACTTTTTTTTCTAAACCAAAACCAAAAGTGGATCCAAAGGAAGGAAAGGTATAAAGAAAAGACTGATGCATCTCCTTCTCTTTGTGTCTGCCTCAAAAAACTGCATAAAAAAAAAAAGACAGATCAGAAGATCATTTTGACTACATTTCCCCTTTAACAACTACTAAACCAGTCTTGACGCTGGCCAGTGCGGGTTTTGTCAGTCTGCAACTCTGCATGGACGGCTTTTGGGTTTGCTCCAGTAGAGGGGGAGGGGGTGAACAGCACGCTGAGCTCTTCTGCTCTAATAATGAGCCAACAGCTCCCGTTCTTAGAGCAGCCTTTTGCTCTACAGCCAAGATCAGAGAAGCCTCAGATCCCAGGTTTAACCCTTTGATTGCCACTTGATCAAAAGGGGACTCCCACCTTCGATCGGGTCACCAGGGAACACTCTGAATTTATCCCTAGGGACCTATAAAGAACCCCAGGGCTGTCTGTTCTGTAGGTCTACTGTTCGGACACACTGATGTCATAGTGACACAGTATAATGTACTAGAATACAGGAGTATGCTAATACATTATAAGTTTAAAATAAAGATGTAAAATAGTGATCCCTTAGTAGGATTTAAAAAAATAAAAAGGTATTTAGCATAAAATGCATTTTATAACCCATTCATTGCACATAAAAACCTACCCATTAGTTATCCACACAGCCCTACTAACCTGAAAAGTGTCAAGATACATGTGATAATTTGTCAGATTACATAGTGTGAAATGTGAACAAGTGAAAAATACAATGCCAAAATTGGTTTTCCTATATTCGCAACACAAATTTTTTTTTTTTACATAAATGATATGGTCATTTATATGTATCCCCAAACAGTTCCAGAAAAATATTTATCCTGCATAAAACAAGGCCTCATACAGCCACGTCAATGGAAAAATGATTAAAAATTATATGGCTACTAAAATGCAGAGGAAAAAATAAATAAAAATGTTGCTGGTCATTAAGGCCCAAATCGGCCAGACCATTGAAGGGTTCATCCACGGCTTCCTCTGCCAGTAGAGGTGATAAGTGGTGCAGCTTTGGTGCCATATTTGAGTGCACGGAGCTGTGATGACCACGGACAGGAACCGCTCATATAATGGAGTACTTCCTGTTTTGCTTGGCATAATCGGCTTTCATTTCGGCACCCTGTCCTCATTTCCTGATCAGACCCCCGTCCATGTTCTACATCCTGTGTCTAATAAACTATACGTGACAGAGCGCAGAATAAACATCTCCCGAGAGGATCGCTATGGCGGTCACATTCCTGTCTTATACAAGGAATATCTGTGTTTACCACATGATTCGTTTTCATTACATGATAGATACAATCCCCCGGGGACGCCTCCGTTTATATAAAAGCAGAAGCATAAAACCCTGTGGTGACGGATCGGATATCCCCTTTATTTAGGTTTTCCGAGCAAATACAAGTGTTGGGTCCTTTAATATGCAAGACCGCGTTGCATACAGATGGACGTTCTGGCGGTCAGATGCGCCATTCCACCATGATCATCGCCAGTCACTGTTTTGTTTTTTTTGACAATGATATGGACGGGCTATGAAGGCACAGCCAACCCGAAACCCTTCCTCTCCATCGTGACACCCAAACCCCTCCCTCTCATCCTTTACATGTAAGGGTATGTGCACACACACTAATTACGTCCGTAAGTGACCGACGTATTTCGGCCGCAAGTACCGGACCGAACACAGTGCAGGGAGCCGGGCTCCTAGCATCATACTTATGTACGATGCTAGGAGTCCCTGCCTCTCTGCAGGACAACTGTCCCGTACTGTAATCATGTTTTCAGTACGGGACAGTTGTCCTGCAGCGAGGCAGGGACTCCTAGCATCGTACATAACTATGATGCTAGGAGCCCGGCTCCCTGCACTGAGTTCGGTCCGGTACTTGCGGCCGAAATACGTCCGTCAATTACGGACGTAATTAGTGTGTGTGCACATACCCTTACTGCTCACAAGCAGGAAGATGTATTTCGGCCACGTCCGTGATATGACACGCAGACCACTGGCAGAGCCACAGAGGACAGGTGGTCATTACCAATTAAGAAGCGTGGTTGAGGTAATCACGTTACTGGCAATGATAATGGTGGAACGGCGAATCTGAGCGCAGCAGCGTCCATCCACGTAACGGCGACTTACAAATTTTGGCCCCTTTAAAATGTATTTGTCCGGAAAACCCCTTTTATTATTATTCAAAATCAACTGTTACATCGTTATATCGGCTTCTGTATTGCATTATCCCCCTGACCCCCACAGTAAGTCTAGATCTAGTAATACAGGTGTAAGGGATAGGTCAGGGCATAAACAGGTAGGCTTGTCATTCAGTACCCTAGGAAAACCGAGAGGCAACCAGAACAGCTGCAATTTTGGTTATAGTTATACATTTATCGTACAGGTTATGTTTGTGAGGATATCAAATAATATTTCCTTTTTGGATGTATATTTGAATGTTATTTATTTTGAAAAAAAAAAAAAATTGTGTTTGTGTTTCTTTTACTAATAATCCCAAGAGGAGGAATTTAATTTATTTTTTAACTTACATATTAATCTATACGGCAGTACATTAACCGACGTACGCCTTAACCGGCAATCTAGCCAGACAGCCCTTCAATGGACCTCGCGCGGTCTGCCATATAAGGCATGAGCACGAGGGGTGTCCTGTGACGATCAGGGCAAGATCCCTCCCCACCTTCGTCTCTGAACTCTATGCCTCCCTCAGCTTTGACTAGAATATCAGTTGTCTCCATATCCACTTTAAGGGTCGGTTCACACAAAGCGTAAATACTTTTTCCAACCAGATTTTCTGTGCAAAATTCTGCAGCGTATTACAGTAGCAGCGAAGTGGATGAGATCTGAACAAAGCCACGGGCTGCAGAAAAGGAGTGCGGAAATTAACCTGCGATGCGGATTCTCAATCTTTGGTAAAACACTGCACAATTTCTGCACAGAAAATCTGGTCGGAAATTGTGCAGAGTTTACGCTACGTGTGAACATACCCTGAATGAGAGTAACTGGTATGCGTAGAGCTGGGTAATTATAACCTAAATCAAAATCACATTTAATTGAACATGTAACCTCGATTACGATTATTTAGCCAACACCCCTTTTTGCATGCGACACCATTGAAATAATATTTATCCCCTGAGCCTGCTGTATACTACTGTATATAATATACCCTGACACTGCCCCCACACAGTATAATGTCCCTCATAACTGCCCTCACCCAATATAATGCCCCTCATAACTGCCCTCCACACAGTATATTGCCCCATACCTGCCCCCACACAGTATAATGCCCCTCATAACTGCCCTCCACACAGTATAATGCCCCTCATAACTGCCCTCCACACAGTATAATGCCCCTCATAACTGCCCCCCACACAGTATAATGCCCCTCATAACTGCCCTCCACACAGTATAATGCCCCCATAACTGTCCTCCACACAGTATAATGCCCCTCATAACTGCCCTCCACACAGTATAATGCCCCTCATAACTGCCCTCCACACAGTATAATGCCCCTCATAACTGCCCCCCACACAGTATAATGCCCCCATAACTGCCCTCCACAGTATAATGCCCCTCATAACTGCCCTCCACACAGTATAATGCCCCCATAACTGTCCTCCACACAGTATAATGCCCCTCATAACTGCCCTCCACACAGTATAATGCCCCTCATAACTGCCCCCCACACAGTATAATGCCCCCATAACTGCCCTCCACACAGTATAATGCCCCTCATAACTGCCCTCCACACAGTATAATGCCCCTCATAACTGCCCTCCACACAGTATAATGACCCTCATAACTGCCCTCCACACAGTATAATGCCCCTCATAACTGCCCTCCACACAGTATAATGCCCCTCATAACTGCCCTCCACACAGTATAATGCCCCTCATAACTGCCCTCCACACAGTATAATGACCCTCATAACTGCCCTCCACACAGTATAATGCCCCTCATAACTGCCCTCTACACAGTATAATGACCCTCATAACTGCCCTCCACACAGTATAATGACCCTATAACTGCCCTCCACACAGTATAATGACCCTCATAACTGCCCTCCACACAGTATAATGCCCCTCATAACTGCCCTCCACACAGTATAATGCCCCTCATAACTGCCCTCCACACAGTATAATGCCCCTCATAACTGCCCTCCACACAGTATAATGACCCTCATAACTGCCCTCCACACAGTATAATGACCCTATAACTGCCCTCCACACAGTATAATGCCCCTCATAACTGCCCTCCACACAGTATAATGCCCCTCATAACTGCCCTCCACACAGTATAATGACCCTCATAACTGCCCTCTACACAGTATAATGACCCTCATAACTGCCCTCCACACAGTATAATGACCCTATAACTGCCCTCCACACAGTATAATGACCCTCATAACTGCCCTCCACACCGTATAATGCCCCCATAACTGCCCTCCACACAGTATAATGCCCCTCATAACTGCCCTCCACACAGTATAATGCCCCCATAACTGCCACCACACAGTATAATGCCCCCATAACTGTCCTCAACACTGTATAATGCCCCTCATAACTGCCCTCCACACAGTATAATGCCCCTCATAACTGCCCTCCACAGTATAATGCCCCTCATAACTGCCCTCCACACCGTATAATGCCCCCATAGCTGCCCTCCACACAGTATAATGCCCCCATAGCTGCCCTCCACACAGTATAATGCCCCTCATAACTGCCCTCCACACAGTATAATGCCCCCATAACTGTCCTCCACACCGTATAATGCCCCCATAGCTGCCTCTACATAGTATAATTCCACTCGTAACTGCCCCCACCCAGTATAATGCCCCCATATATGCACCCTACACAGTATAATGCCCCCACAGCTGCCCCCAATAGTGCCTGATAAAACTAAATAAATCGACACTCACCTAACCCTGTTTCAATGACGAGTGGAGGAGATCCCTCTGTTCCATGCGGCACGGCGCAGATAGGCGCGATGATGTCACTGCCTCGCATGCAGCGATACACAGTGAATGGTAGAGCAGGGACCTTACGTTCTCCTGCTCTACCATTTGGTTCAACTGTATCTGCGTCCTGAAGATGCAGATACAGTTTAAACCAAGAAAAAATTATTGATAAACCCAAAATTCGCAAGATGACGTTGATTAATTGCGTTGAATTTCGATTTCGATTAATTGCCCAGCCGTAGGTATGCGCGGCCACTTCTCTTCCCCATTCCCAGGATCAGGCCATAAACTCTTTGGTGTGACGACCCCATTTATTAATGAGTCACGTGAATCTATACTTCACATATACAAGGTACATTTTGCAGGATACACATATTCTACGTACAGTAAATTCCGACATACTAACACCCAGATTCTAAACCTATCGTACATGTATCTGAGGGGTTTATGCCAGGTCTCTAGGAGGTGCTCCTACTGTGCCTTGAATAGGCTGCACAGCGTATAAGAATCTCTATGTGCTAGTAAAATCACATCTAAGGCGATGATCGATGGGGTAATCGCTTTCATAACCGGAACGGTTCCTCCCAAGGATCCCTGATCTTATTCATATTAGCGGTTTTCCCATCTTATAAAAACGATGGCATATGGTTAGAAAATCTGGGACCTGCAGCGATCCCGAGAATAAAGGGGCCGCAGCGAGAATTTAGCGCTAATATAATTAGCACTGCGACCCCTTTATTCTCAGGATCGTTAGGACAAGAGGGTCCTAAGACCTGAGGACTATAGTGAGGAGTTGTTTTTTGTGTTGGCTACAAGCGGTTTCCGGCTTCTTCATTCTTGTTTCCCAGTCATCTCATGGTGTAGGCGCTTACCCAGAGCCTGGTTATACTATTGGGGGGCTGCAGATTAGTGGGGGTTGAACATTTGCCTCAAACCATAATATACGTACCATCTGACTTCCGTCGCTGAGGTTCATCGTCATCTGCAGAGTCTCCCTTCTTTAGGAATTTAATCAGATCATTAAAGATTATGTAGAAGTCAAAAGCATAGACAATTGTGGCAATAAATCCGAGCACCTGGAAAACAAGCGAAGCAGAAATAACATGATGCCACAAGAGGACTTCAGGTTTTGGTTGAGCTTTTTAGGCCTCATAAGCAGATCACAACTGGTGTAAACCACCTAAAGCGCCACTACCATTACATACTTTATTACGTAACAGAATGCCCTGATGACACGGATTCATTTAAAGAGGCTCTGTCACCAGATTTTGAAACCCCTATCTGCTATTGCAGCAGATCGGCGCTGCAATGTAGATTACAGTAACGTTTTTATTTTTAAAAAACGAGCATTTTTGGCCAAGTTATGACCATTTTCGTATTTATGCAAATGAGGCTTGCAAAAGTACAACTGGGCGTGTTGAAAAGTAAAAGTACAAGTGGGCGTGTATTATGTGCGTACATCGGGGCGTGTTTACTACTATTACTAGCTGGGCGTTCTGACGAGAAGTATCATCCACTTCTCTTCAGAACGCCCAGCTTCTGGCAGTGCAGATCTGTGACGTCACTCACAGGTCCTGCATCGTGTCGGCACCAGAGGCTACAGTTGATTCTGCAGCAACATCAGCATTTGCAGGTAAGTAGCTACATCGACTTACCTGCTAACGCCGATGCTGCTGCAGAATCATCTGTAGCCTCTGGTGCTCGTCTGACACGATGCAGGACCTGGGGCAGGAAGTGAGTGACGTCACAGCGTGATCTCTGGAGAACACGGCTGTGTCTGCACTGCCAGAAGCTGGGCGTTCTGAAGAGAAGTGGATGATACTTCTATACACAACGCCCAGCTAGTAAAAGTAGTAATCACGCCCCGATGTACGCACATAATACACGCCCAGTTGGACTTTTACTTTAAACACGCCCACTTGGACTTTTGCAAGCCTCATTTGCATAAATACAAAAATGGTCATAACTTGGCCAAAAATGCTCGTTTTTTAAAAATAAAAACGTTACTGTAATCTACATTGCAGCGCCGATCTGCTGCAATAGCAGATAGGGGTTGCAAAATCTGGTGACAGAGCCTCTTTAATGCTATAGTGTAATAGAATTCTCAGCTCTGTCTGTGATGCAGAAATCAGTTTTTTGCAGCAGAAGGCGGCCACTAGAGGGAGCAAAGTGATGCTTTATGCTATGTAACACTATTTAAGAGGTTGTCTAGGAGTAAAATACATATAAAATGTAGCATTATAAAAAAATAAAATAAAATGCTCAATGTCAGTGGAACTGCAGTGTGATTGACAGCTATTCCCTCAGCTCTTGTAATGCCAACATCCTGTGTTGTACATATATATGTGCATGTCTATATGTGGAAGTGGGCATTTACAGTACTGCAGGCGGAGTGCATTGATCTCCCACCACAGCAGAGAAGAGACAAAGCAATCTACAGCCCTCTCTCTCTTTCGATCGTGGACGTCTCCCCTGGATCTCCTGAAGCAACCAAAAAGTAGAGAGAAACGGTGCAGATCTAGAACACAATGGGGGAGGAAAATGCATACTGGTCACAGCAACCAATCAGAATTCACAATGGCAGAAAAGAACGGAGAACTCACCGCAGCAGCTTTTGATGCCCCACAGGAATATTTTGACACAGCCACAAGTGATATCACAAAATAAATGATGGCAGCAGAGACGCAACGGATGAAGTCCTATGGAGGAGCACAGAGAGTAGAGTAAATGGTGTAGCGGTCAACGAATGCAAGTTAATGCACTGTAATCCAAACATACAGCGGAGCTATAAATCACCAGCCCTAAGATCTGCCACAAGGTAACAGTAATATTTATTCTCAAAGGATCTCTTCACCACCTCCCACCGTGACCCTCTATATAAACAAAAGCGGAGCAGTGAAGATAATTTAGGTCCACGTATCAGGTTTCAGACAGAACATGCGATGCTTACAATGTGCAGATTCATTTTATACAATTTAATTTGAACTATTCATTACTAAGTATTTCTTGATTTATAACACTGTATAGATATAGAGGCATCCGTCACCCATAGGCTTCCATATTTAAAACACCACCCGCAAAAAAATAAATACTGCGCGGTATACTTTTTTTGATGGATGCCTCAGTTGAAAATAAGGTATACTGACATATACCAGCCCAACTGAGGCCAAAAAGACACTCTTTTGACCTCCGTGAGGTGGAATGGGGGCCTATGGATACGTTTGACGTATAAACTGGGATCTTTCCCAATGCAAACGCCAAACAGGCATTGCGGACGCAGTGTGAACTCAGCCTTAGACTCCCAAATAATAATATTAATAAAAATATTTTCTCTGTTTGATTTGCTAGCCCTGTGTCTCACAACAGGCGCAGCAGGAAATAGATGTCAACATCTGTGTGACCGGCGAGGTCGATCACCAGTCACCAGCGCTCCTGCACCACTTCCACCGCCAGGATTTCTCTGGAGAAGATGTAAAAATGGCTGTGTGACTGGAGCCTCCTTATGTAAGGTAAATGATGGTTAATCAATCTATAACCAAAAGTTCTACAACTTTCTATATTTTGTGTTTCAATTGCTCAAGATCTGTTGCTGTCAGTGAATGGAAACACAATTACATCCCGGAGGCTGAAGCCCCAAACAGACCTAACAGATCTCATAGCTAATAGATGGTCACAATGTATCTGGTCTACACAATCCGTAAGGTAAACAGCCTGAACTCCAGGCTGATACATGTCACCTTCACTGATACATTGTAGCAAATCTTCAGCACAGGAAAGAGATTTGCGCTGGATAAAATTTTAGCAAACTCAACTGTGAGAAGCATTAGTTCTGTAGAGTTTTTATCCTCTGAATGTAATAAAGAATGTTTCTATTGCTTATAGGGGAGAATATGGGTCCCCAATGAGGCATCATATAGTGGCGCATGGAGTTCCTATGGGACTTTAATACAGACCCATAGGGACTCCGCGTCCCACCATACAGAGTCCCATCACATGGCACAGCTGTGTGCATGAGCCCTTAGGTTAAAGCTGCAGAGCAAATTTTTCACGCAAAATCTCAAAAAACTTTGGAGATTTCGGTTATATTCTATTAGGCGGGAAGAGGGTTAAATGCATGCAACATATTCGAGAGCCTGTTAAAAGTATCATGGGGTGACGGTTTTGCCATATAAAACCACTTATGGGGTGTTCATGGTTTACTGAAAATTACTGCAAAAAATAAATAAATCACAATTTCACTGTGATGTGTGAACACGCTCTTAAAAAGGTTTTCCAGTCCTTAGAAATTGATGGTCTATCCTGAGAATAGACCATTAATATCTGATCAGGGGGAGTGAGACTCCCGGCACCCCTGCCAGTCAGCTGTTATGGAGGGGCCGCGGCGCTTGTATGAGTGCTGCTTCCCCTTCATTTAAACCTGCTCGCACTGTGAATAGCCGACACACTTGTAGCGGTAGTTTACAGTATTACAGCCTTCTCCCAATCAAGTGAACCACCGCTACAAGTGTGTCGGCGATTCACAGTACGAGCAGTGACAGCAATGAAGGGGAAGCAGTGGTCGCACGAGGGTCGCGGCCTCTTCAAAACAGCTGATCGGCGGCGGTGCTGGGAGTCGGACCCAACCGATCAGATATTGATGGCCTATCCTGAGGATAAGCCATCAATTTCTTAGGACTAGACAACCCCCTTTAAAAAGTCACCATGTGAAAGTAAATACCACATTTTATAATCAAAGGGCACAAACTTTCCACCAAACTTGTAAATGGGTAAGCAAAACTGCATCATGGGAACAAGACGTCAGATCACTTACCAGCAGTGGCCAGAAAACTCCCTTCAGCTGTTCATTTAGTTTGGTGGAATAGGCAAAGAATGTAAAGAAAGCCCAGAGGAATTCGATGAGGGGAACAGTCATGAGACTCACGGCCGTCGATGCCACGTAACAGATAAAGGTGATCAGTGACACCACCTGCAAAAAACAGACAAGAAATAAAGGTTTATTAAATACCTAAATGCAATTCAATGTATTATTTATTCTCTAGTGCCATAAACTTCCAGCGCTGTACATATGAAATGCAGAGAGGTTGAAATAAATACAATGGACAATAAAAACAAGTACAATAAACATGGGCACACGGACTCACAGACTGGCATATAAGGAGGACCCTGACTGCGAGGGCTTAAGCTGGCCATACACTTTGGATGGCTGTTGGCCGAACGCTCATTCGACCCCCCCCATACACTCAGCCCGGCCCAACGTGCACGTTTCCCAATAGGAAGAAAGCCGCTGCTAGAAGATTCTGTCTCCTACGAACAACAGGATCAGGCATGTTGAAATCCAACACGTCCGATCATTCTCTCCCCCGATTTCAGCCTTGTATGTCATTGGGCAATGGTTAGCCAGTAATGGCACCGGTAAAGTGAGGAGACCGTAGAGGATGAAGGGGAGGGCTGGATTAACCGGGCTTCCTGTTACGTTGAACATCGGGAACCCAGGAGATTTTTTTTACCATCATAGACATTGGTGACCCGTCTCAGACTACCATGCATTTTGTCAGTCAGAAAGTAGAACTTTTGAGCAAGGAACTTGTGTTATGACACGTATGACAATAAGGTTGGGACGGCACTTGATCACAACTTCACTAGCGAGGGAGGCATGCAACGTGACGTGACATACATAATTTTTGCGAATACAGACATCTTCCTTCAGGTGTACTGCCGGAGGGGGCATCCCAAAGACCCTCAGTGACAGTCAAATAGGACACAGAAATATTTACACTGGAGTAACCCTTCAAGACGGTAGAGTCGCCAACACATAGATGTAAAAGCCAATGACATATATAAATGGATACAGGCAGCCCATCAATGGCCAAACTTCTGATACATGCTCGACTATGAAGTTTGCTCTGTACAACCCCTGAAAGGTACACAGAGGGGTACCTTGCTGAGAGCCACGACAAGGAGCTATACCCGCTATGGCAGACCCCAACACATGAATAGGAGCAGGGTGATAATACTACTACGTGCTGCAGGGGAAATGGTTACATAGCATGGGGTTCCCAGTGATAATGGCAGATAGGACTTTTTCATTCATATGTGTAAACGTCCGTAATACGGAGGATATTACATCAGTATTACAGATCCCTATTACCGATGGGCTGTCTTCTAGGGAAGAAATTGAACAACATAGGACAGCCCCTTTGAAAAACCGGATGACATACAAATAACTCTCCGTAGACTTCAATGGGCGTTTTCCATTATGGATGAAAGTAGTGAATGCTAGGGTTTTCAACAACGCACGTATTTTATTAGTCTATGTGAATGTCCTCATTGAATAACATTAATCCGTATTACGGTCCACAAAAAACGGATGCAAAATACACTCGCCTGAAAGAGGTTATAGCAGGAGATCCTAGCAGTGTGATCCTCAGCTCATTCCCAGCGGGCCGGTCACTTGAAGAGGTTGGTTTAATGAGTAACTACACTTTCAAACTTTTCATATGTCATAGTGACCTACTAAAAGTTTGGATCGGTAGGTCCAGGTGCCGAGACCCCCACCGTTGCTGTAACGAAGGTGCAGAAGCGCACAGCTGAGCACTTTGCACCTTCGGCTGTGATCAGCGCTCGTCTGGCTGAAAATGGCTCTCATAGACGTTATATGTGAGAGGTCTACAGGTGTCGAGGGGCGCTGATCACAGCCGAAGGTGCAAAGCGCTCAGCTGAGTGCACCTTTATTTCAGCAACGGTGGAGGTCTCAGCACCCGGACCCCCACCGATCCAAACTTTTAATATGTCTCTATGACATATCAAAAGTTGGATGAAAGTGTAGTTACTCTTCAAATTGCATTTTTAGGAAATAAAAGTACTCTCCCTGCCACTTATCACCAGCAGAGGGAGCAATCATTCATGAAAGGCAGTTTGAGACACCAGAGATCAATCCATGAACCACCCAAAGAAGCCGACAAGAGAGAAACCCCAATGTAAATAAGATCACGGGGGATGGGAGATTTACCTATCTCTGGGTAAAAATGGAATTTGGACAATATTCAATTTACACCATAAAATGTTTGTAGCTGCCATGTAGCCTAGAAACATTCTGTCTTTAAGACATTAAAACAAGGTAGAAATGAAACAATTCTGTCCGTTGTGCGACCTCTGATTCTAGGACTGCTCAGATCAGCGACACAATAAGACTGTTCTCTAAGATATGACATATTTTACATATGAAATCATCTGCACAGCATGAGATGAACTGCATTATATCACAGCTGGCAGCGATCCAGTGGTAGGAAACGATCAGACCGAACCTCCCATGTTCTTTGTAGCCCCAACCCCAGTACATCCATCCTGTTCCACAAGATCTACTCCGCTTTTCCTGCCTCCTGAATGGCTTTCCCAGAAACAGATATAACTGGTTAGGCCTCATGCACACGACCGTAGTTTTCATCTGTAATTACAGAATTTGTAATTACGCATGAAAATGCGGACCCATTCATTTCCATTGGCCACAGACACCTTTGCGGGCCGTAGAAATGATCCACAAAATACAGAACGTGTCCTATTCTTGTCTGCAATTGCGGCACGGACTCACCAACAGAAGTCTATGGGCGCAATTGTGGACGCCGACAGATGAGCTTCGTATTTGCAGATCTTAAAAATCACTATGGTCGTGTGCACGAGGCCTTAATGGAATGAACAAAAAATAAAGACTTTTGCAGAAGTCATTTGATTATAATCTAGTAACACAACACCGGGCAGGGAGTGGTCGTTCATAATCGAATCCCCAAACTCCTAATGCCCTCAAGTCAACCAAGAAGCTGAAAGAAAAGATGCATTTTCCATCTGGAAGGAGTGAACTCCCGCACCCCCTCCTCCTCCTCGGGACACATGATGATTGCATTAAGTGGCTGACGGATAGTAATGAGGTTGAGCAGCCAAGACAAGGGACGGCTACAGATCAGAGAGACTCATCACAGGCGTGAGGCGGGGAGATGCCACAGGGGCCGGTTAGAAACACTCCAGAAGGACCCCAAAAAATGAGATCTATTATCTGATTGGTTGCTATGGGCAACTGCTCCACTTTTCTCTTGCTCTACTCTTGATGAATCTGCCCCAAACTGTGTGATTGGGAGTTTATAACATCACAAAATCTGTGCAGAACAAGTAACCCTCTATACAAGACGCAGGGGGACACTGAGAATCCGACCGGGACAGTAAGGGCCCATTCACATGAACGTGAATCTCGTCCGTGTGCTGTGCATGGAAATCACGCACAGCACACGGACCCATTGATTTCAATGAGAGTTTTCACATAGAGAGAGTCCGTTGCGTGAAACGCACTGCATGTCCTATATTGGTGCGTTTTCACGCACCTACGTGCCCGTTGAAGTCAATGGGTGCGTGAAAACCACGCGCCGCACACTGATACACATCCGTGTGCTGTGCGTGATTTGCGCATCAATTCCATTAAAAAAAAGTGCTTGCGGGTGCGTGAAAAACACATGCCACTCGCAAAGCACACGTTTTTTTTACGCGCATAAATCTGACACGCTCGTGTGAATGTAGCCTAAAGCATGAGAAACTAGCAGACTGCGATAATAAACTTCTAAAGTTCTGGCGCTCTGGCCACCAATCCTGAGAATGCGGGTGCAAAGTTCCTGTTCCCATCGATGTAGGCACAGACGCCCGGCCACTCTTCATTAAAGAGGAGAGATATGAAAAAACATTTTCGATGCGGTTGCAATATAAAAACATAACCACATAAAAAAAAACACCAGTTTGCAGCATCTGGTAGCGGCTTATTCCTCTCTCCTCATTGAAACCCGCCCCCCCCCAAAAAAAAACATGCACACTCAGCTGATCGTATGTGTGTAGGGGGAGTTAGGAGAAAAAGTAGCGTTTATCTAAGGCCCTGTTCACATCATGTTTTTTTTGTTTGCGTTTAGCATTTACGTAGGGAAAGATCCTAACGTGTCCATAGGAATCCATTGTCAGGCAGAGGCCAATAGAGGTCCCAACTTGCCTGGTATACAAAGCATTCAAGAGAAAACCTACACGTTAAACATATACATTTTTTCCATGGGTGACGGAAGCCACTGTATAGCATTAAGGAGCGCACATGCTATTTCCCCTAGCTCTTTCACCAACCCCCAGTAGTAACCACACGACACACCTTCTTTGGCGAATTCAGCCAATTTTATTAGTAAAATAAACAAAGTGATAAGGGGAGCCCGACCAATCGCGACACCACACTCTATGAGCCGGGACACGCGTGCCCCCGGCCCGCCTACGCAAGAACAGACTTGGCCCATCTGCCCTCGGCCGGCCTCCCGGGCAGCCGTCAGCTGTCCAGGTTGACCTCCGTAGCTACCCGGGCCGTGATCTTACCTGGGAACCTGCCGTACAGCTCGTGTTCCCCCTAGCAAATGTCACTCTGCCGTACGGCTTGTGGCTTACTCGCTGTGGCCAACCAAATCAATCCGCCCTTCTCAAAGCGTAGTGTCGCGATCCGCCTTACAAAGCATCATAACAATAAAAACAATTCAACAGGGAGGGAGGGTGACTATCTTTGCTTTCTTCCAGCAACTGACTAGCCCCTTACCAGGCTGCCTATGATCTACCCATCTAATCATTTGGTGGCCTTTCCTACCGAAACGCCCCTTTTCACTACAGGTGGGCTACCTACCAAGCCCACCTTAGACTCGTCGGCACCGCGCCATGCGGCTGCCGCCATCTTAAGCCAGCTAAAGAGGATCTGTCACCAGATTTTGCAACCCCTATCTCCTATTGCAGCAGATCGGCGCTGCAATGTAGATTACAGTAACGTTTTTATTTTTTAAAAACGAGCATTTTTGGCCAAGTTATGACCATTTTTGTATTTATGCAAATGAGGCTTGCAAAAGTCCAAGTGGGTGTGTTTAAAGTAAAAGTCCAACTGGGCGTGTATTATGTGCGTACATCGGGGCGTTTTTACTACTTTTACTAGCTGGGCGTTCTGATGAGAAGTATCATCCACTTCTCTTCAGAACACCCAGCTTCTGGCAGTGCAGACACAGCCGTGTTCTCGAGAGATCACGCTGTGTCGTCACTCACTTCCTGCCCCAGGTCCTGCATCGTGTCGGACGAGCGAGGACACATCGGCACCAGAGGCTACAGTTGATTCTGCAGCAGCATCAGCGTTTGCAGGTAAGTCGATGTAGCTACTTACCTGCAAACGCCAATGCTGCTGCAGAATCAACTGTAGCCTCTGGTGCCGATGTGTCCTCGCTCGTCCGACACGAAGCAGGACCTGCGGCAGGAAGTGACGTCACAGCGTGATCTGGCAGAAGCTGGGCGTTCTGAAGAGAAGTGGATGATACTTCTCATCAGAGCGCCCAGCTAGTAAAAGTAGTAAAAACGCCCCGATGTACGCACATAATACACGCCCAGTTGGACTTTTACTTTAAACACGCCCACTTGGACTTTTGCAAGCCTCATTTGCATAAATACAAAAATGGTCATAACTTGGCCAAAAATGCTCGTTTTTAAAAAATAAAAACGTTACTGTAATCTACATTGCAGCGCCGATCTGCTGCAATAGCAGATAGGGGTTGCAAAATCTGGTGACAGAGCCTCTTAAGGGAGACGCATGACGAACCTTATGCCTTCTTGCTTGGATTTGTTCCAAGCTCGTCGCTCTTTGTCACAGGTTAGGTTTAATGCAGACAATAGGAGCTTTTCCCAGCGTATATGCTAAACGTAGGGAAAAAAAACGTAACTTAAACATAGACTAAAGTGTATGGGCACCCTAAAGGGGTTTTCCAGGACTTGCATATTAAGTCAGCGGATGGTGCCGGGAGTCGGACACCCCACTGCTCGGATGTTGATGGCCTATTAAATAAGTATAGACTAGGAGTATAAAAGCCCTGGAAATCCCCTTTAAAGGCACATGATACGACAAAGCCATGCTCCTTCCTAAATATTATATATATAAAAAAAAAAAAATTGATATATATTTTCAGCAATGCTCATAAATCATATTTGCAACAATTCGAGGCAATCCAGTTGCAGTATATGCCCCTAAGGGTATGTTCACACGGCAGCGTCCGTAACGGCCGAAATTACAGGGCTGTTTTCTCCTGGCATGTGCAGGCGCTTGAACGCCGCGTCCATTACGGACGTAATTGGCGCTGCTTTTCATTGGAGTCAATGAATAACGTCTCCAATTACGCCCCAAGAAGTGTCAGGTCACTTCTTTGACGCGGGCGTCTATTTACGCGCCGTCTTTTGACAGCGGCGCGTAAATAAACGCCTCGTGTGAACAGACAAACGTCAGCCCATTGCTTTCAATGGGCAGATGTTTGTCAACGCATTCAAGCCGTAATTTCGGACGTAATTCGGGGGTTAATACGCCCGATTTACGTCCGTAATTAGTGTGTGTGAACATACCCTTAAACAACCAGTGACGCGATAGTGAAAACGCATTGATTTTGGGCTTTAAACCCACATTCACATGTAGCGGAAAAAATCCAATTAAAAATCAGAGCACACAGCGGATATTAAAAATCGGCAGCATGGTCATTCGTTTGCGGAAAAGCGTTGGATTTCACAATTTGCACTGCATAGGGTGCAATCCAGGTTGAATTTGCAGCAAAATTTTGCTGCCAAATTGCCAGCGGATTTGCGGCAAAATGTCTGGAAGTCGCCTTAGGGATTTGTACAACATGGATCAGTAATTCCACCGTATATAAGAGCCCTGATCAGATATAGGTTTGAACATTTTTCTTGGTCATCAATAACAAAAACGTTTCTATTGTTTGCATTTTATCATTTCATCGACTACTTTATGAGACACATCATATAGATTTTCTAGTCATTTGGGGTTAAATTTGTGGAAAATCCTTGTCATTGTTGCTGATATCTGTATTTAAAGACATAGTGACCAATATTGGATTGTAGGCTGGATGTGTGGACTATTATTTCATCTATGCCCAGCTTCATTTCTACAAGTCCATGATCAGAGTCTGTAGCTCTGGGTACCAGTCATGTCAGTGAGAAAGTTGCCAGTAGCAGAGTGTAGCCGCCTGTTCCGCTGCCTAGGGTCTCATCATGTCAGGGGTAGTAGTACATCGCAGGATGATGAGGATGCTGTACTCACCCATTCAGCCAGCAGCAGTTGTCCTTTCCTTGATGTCAGGAAGTCTTTGCCCGGTATGAGGGCGCTGAGGGCAGATCTGGGTGCCGGGGGCTGCTCCTCTCTCTCCGGGTCTTCCATGCTGTGTGCGGTGCAGGAGTTTTTTGGGAAGGCAGAGGGGGGAGCGGAAACTGTGACAACGCGGAAATGTGCACACAAAAAAAAAAGTGCAGCATGTGTGAAAGTGAGCAGCCTTAACCCCTGCACTGCCGGAGCCCACATCCTGTGCGCAAACCACAGGCTGCTGCGCTCCACTCACCAGGGTCACACTCTACCAGCCAAGCATGGCATGCCCACATCCTCAGCGCTACTACTAGGCTCCCTCAGTATGTCTCCCCAGATTGAGAATATAAGGGGTTAACCCCCCCCCCCACCACCATAAGACGATCCCAGTACATTGTTTTCTGTATTATCAGGTTATTGCTGCCAATGGGAGTTACTACCAACTGTTCAGGGGTCTTCAAGGCAAAGCAAATCTACAGGTACATGCATAACTAGGCAGATCTGCCATTCAGGAGCCAGGGAAAGGTGGGTACAAATCTCGTGGGAGATGTCAGGGCAGGTGTATTGGTTGTCATCCAGCTTTTCCAATAGAAGATATAGAATTTCTTAACAGAAGATTACTGTCGTTTATATTTTATATTGTGGGGAAATAAAAAGCGAATTGTAGTTTTACATGGCGCCCATTCAAAGGAATGGGTGGCGAGGTAATATACTGACGGGCACCAAAGTGGGAGTCTTTCTAGCGACAAGCTCTGGTTCTCATTGGAGGGGACCCCACTCTGACATTTATATCTCCTAATAGGGCATGAGGATATGGGTTATCCATCCATGATGAGGGTGCCCCAATATCGACCAAGGCTACACAACGATTTCTGCAGCATGTCTGTTCATGGCCAGAGACCGCCACGCATGCGTTGCTGCCCAATTGGGTTTATTTGCCACGATTTCCCTAAATTTCCCTAACCAGGTCAGTTTTAAAAAAATGATGCATGTCTGGATGTGAAAATGTCTTCAGAAAACACGAGTCATATAAATATAGCCTTATAAAAAACTGTAGAGAAACAATAAAGCAGTGGTCAAAAGCAACAAATCAGATCACAGGTTTGTTTTAGGGCCATTAGGGTATATTCACACGCGGCAGATTTGCAGCAGAAATTTCTGCGTCTGAAAATCAGTTCCATACATGTATATAGGGTTGTTTCTGCAATAAATCTGCCACGTGTGAATATACTGTAATACGGCTCCATTTTAACGCCCCCGTTTCTATTGAACTGACAGATCACCAGAGGGGCTTCTATCATAGTCTACAGTTCATTCAGTGTAACCACAGGGGGTCAACGTCGTAAAGATGTAATATAGACGTAGAATGAAGGCGTATTACGTTTGTCTGGAACCGGCCTAAGGTCAATTACAAAAATGAAAGCAGCAGCTAATCGATTTCTAATACCCCATGTGTGCTCGCTGTGAAGACGCAGGGGCCAGGCCTCCGGGCAAGGTGATGGCAGGTTACCATGTAATGTGAGCTAAAGCCAAGAGTGGCATCCAGACAGATGGTCACATCCATCGATTACCACATCTGCTCTTAATGATGACTGATCCGGAGGGTGAGGGTATGTTCACACACACTAATTACAGACGTAAATCGGGCGTATTAACCCCCGAATTACGTCCGAAATTACGGCTTGAATGCGTTGACAAACATCTGCCCATTGAAAGCAATGGTCTGACGTTTGTCTGTTCACACGAGGCGTATATTTACGCGCCGCTGTCAAAAGACGGCGCGTAAATAGACGCCCGCGTCAAAGAAGTGACCTGTCACTTCTTGGGGCGTAATTGGAGCAGTTATTCATTGACTCCAATGAAAAGCAGCGCCAATTACGTCCGTAATGGACGCGGCGTTCAAGCGCCTGCACATGCCGTTACGGCTGAAATGACGGGGCTGTTTTCTCCTGGAAACAGCCCCGTAATTTCGGCCGTTACGGACGCTGCCGTGTGAACATACCCTGAGAGTGCAGAAGTTCCAGCGAAGAACCCATGTTGGCCTGGAACTACAAGTCACAGCATGCTCCACATGCCCAGTGTTCTGGAGTGGGGAGAACCCAACCAATAATCACTGACCTACACCAAAGCCCAAGGGTGTATTCACAAGGTGCGGTCTGCAAAAATTAATGTGCTTGCGGCTCGAAACACGGCAAACCTGCACCGTGTGAATACACCCTAACCCCACTCAAAACTTTATCTAAGGCCGGGTTTACATGAGCGTGTGCATTTTGCGCACGCAAAAACCGCGGCGTTTGGCGTGCGCAAAAGGCACTTAACAGCTCCGTATGTCAGCCCCATATGATGCGCGGCTGTGTGATTTTCTCGCAGCCGCCATCATTATGACACTCCGTTTGGATGTTTGTAAACAGAAAAGCACGTGGTGCTTTTCTGTTTACATCCATAGTTTGACTGCTGTTGCAGGAATCACGCTCGTCCCACGGAAGTGTGGCATGCATGATTTTCACGCACCCATTGACTTCAATGGGTGCGTGATGCGTGAACAACGCAGAAATATAGGCCATGACGTGAGTTTTACGCAACGGACTCACGTTGCGCAAAAATCATGGACTGTCTGCACGGCCCTATAGACTAACATAGGTCCGCACGACACGTGTGAAAATCACACGCGTTGCACGGACGTATATCACGTTCGTGTAAATAAGCCCTAAGTCTGCAGGTAAAATCAGCAGCAATTCCGGTACATGTGAATGAGGGGTTAATCTCAGTCAATCCTGAGAAGTCATTCACACATACTGTTAATAGTGCAGAAGAAACCACGTTACTATCACATCGGAAAAGGTCATACTGTGGTTAAAAAAAAATAATCAAAAAAAAAAATGCTATTTTCCTACAAAGTAACATTTGGTTGCTGCAGAAATATATACAGAAAATAACGGTCCGAAGATTGCAGGCTGGTGGAAACCATCAGCACTTGCTGACAGTATCCACCCAAACATGAGCAGTTTCTTCTCCCATTTCCCTGGTCCAATACAAAAGTGATGAACAGCAGAACTTATTTCTGTGAGGGGTAAAGATCTTGGTGACTTGGCAGCTGGATCAGCATTTTGCAGCCACACTTCATTTCTCAGGCACCGAAAAGAGGAACTTACAGAGTGAGCGAGGAAGTGCCCAAAACATTTATATCCTGCTCGAAAGATCTGCGGAGTGATTTGTATAATGTGATGTTCTGTCAGGTATTACAGAGACATTGCATCACTTCTGGAGAAAACATCCGTAATACTGTGTCATGCAGGGTATGATGTCACACTAATTCGTAGGGACTTCATGATCTACCGCGTAAGCTCCGTGCACATGACTGCCATCTACATGAGCCCTAAAAGGTTTCACATTACGTTTTTTTTACTCTACGTTACAGCATGTACGACGGGGAAAGCTCCCAACGTACATGCTACATGTGTCTATAGGGCTTCATTAGTGCGACGGAGGCCTCGTGCTTCAGTATACCTTCTTTTATTGCTGTGGAATGGCGTAGTAGACTACACTATTCAATCCAAAGGAATCCTGCAAAAAACGTATACCGGGCAGAATAATGTTTTTAACATAGGAGCCTATGGGTGATGTATGCCACTGTATAGCATATCACTTTTATTGTGCCCAAAGTGACGTACAGAGATTAAGCAACATTTGGACATGTTACCGTGGTTGGGTCTTTCTCAAACTCCATATGTCAATTTTGGCATAATAAATGCAATATACTAAAAAGGATGCGGTCACCTCTACCTTCTGGGTTAATTTTTTTTAATCATGAAGACTTTACCATGTATGTGTATCTACACCCTGACATTAAATCAGGCCTGCTGCTGTCTCACTGTCTACATATATGTACTGTGTGGCACAGGCGTCAGTTAAACATATACGTCATTGGCTTTTAAATAGCTTTTCATAATGTATCCGTTAAAAATGGCATAATAGTCTACGGGTGACTGATGCCGGTTAAGTGTCCATCACACCCTACATTTAACGTATGCGTTAGGACCTTTTCCCAGCGTATACCACAAACGTAGACCACAAAACGCTATGTGGCTGGGGCCTAAACCAGGGGAGTGAGTAAATGGGGAAATTATATATTTTGAGTAGAGACTAAGGGTATGTTCACACGGCCTATTTACGGACGTAATTCAGGCGTTTTACGCCTCGAATTACGCCTGAAAAGATGGCTCCGTTACGTCTGCAAACATCTGCCCATTGATTTCAATGGTTTTACGATGTTCTGTTCAGACGAGGTGTATTTTTACGCGTCGCTGTCAAAAGACGGCGCATAAAAATACGCCCGCCTCAAAGAAGTGCATGTCACTTCTCGGGACGTAATTGGAGCCGTCTTTCATTGACTCCATTGAAAAACAGCTGCAATTACGTCCATAAAAAACACGAATACATGCAAAAACGTCTGAAATTCAGGAGGTTTTTGCCTGAAAACAGCTCCGTAATTTCAGACGTATTTGGCGTTGCTGTGTGAACATACTCTTAAAGGGATTGTCCAGTGCCCAAAAATTGATGGCGTATCCTCAGGATAGGCCATTAATATCTGATCGGTCGGGGCCGACTCCCGGCACCCCCTCCGATCAGCTGCTTTAAAGAAGCTGCAGCGTTAGTACGAGCGCTGCTTCCCCCTCATTTTATTTACTGCTCATACTGTGAATCATTGGCACACTTGTAGCGGCGGTTCACAGTATTACAGCCTTCTCGTATTCACTGGGAGAAGACTGAAATATTGTGAACCGCCGCTACAAGGGTAAGTTCACATGTAGAGTAAATGCTGTGGATTTCATTGCAGACAATCCGCAGCATTATGCAGTAGAAGCAGAGTGGATGAGATTTGAACAAATCTCATCCACACGCTGCGTAAATGGGAAGCGGAAAAAACGGATGCATCGCCATGGCTACGTAAGCATGAAACTTTTTTTCTTATGTGAAATTTTCCACAGCAGACATTCTGGTCAAAAAATTGCACAACAATTTGTTGAGGTTTTTCGGTCGGAGTTCCCTGCGTTGCCCAGGGCAGATACACTGTGTGCTTTCACGTAGCGCATCCACCCTGTGTGAACACAGCCCAAGTGTGTCGGCGATTCACAGTGTAAGCCGTAAATGAAATGAAGGGGAAGCAGCATTACGAGCGCTGCTGCCTCTTAAAAACAGGTGATCGACAGAAGTGCCGGGAGTCGGACCCCGACCGATCAGACATTGATGGCCTATTCTGAGGATAGGCCATCAATTTTTGGGGACTGGACAACCCCTTTAAATGCATAAAGAACAGTTCCTAAATTAGTTGTCTACAAGAAGACTTTAGATATTATGGTCAATTGAGACAGCCACTGATCCCAAGACCAGTCCTGAACCTCAATAAAGAGGTGGCTGCGGCGGCACACGTGTGGCACCCTCCATTGAAATGATTGAGGACCGTTATATGAATAGAATGCTGCAGGTTTTCTTTTCTTTTGGTTATTAGGACATCTAGTGGCAGAAATATGAACAATCTGTATAATATGCATACTGCCATTAGTACAACTGATGGTATATTACCAGAAAACAGAAGAACACACGTCTGAAAAAGGAAGCATTACACAGTTCTAATTGACATGAAATGGTCATCCATGCAATGTACAGACATGTGTCCTCCAGATGCTCTTTGTAGCCGGTCTTCACCCCTCACAGCAAGTCGATGTGTTTTTATATGCGGTTGCAGTAGAAAACGCAATCACATCAAATCACGATATCAACTAATTTGTTTTTTACCGCACCGTCTGAATACACCCGGGAGGGTGGGTTCCCACGGGACGGATACGCTGCGTAAAAATCATGCAGCGTGTCAGACCGGGAACCCGCAGGACATTCTATGCGAAAAAAAACGCACCACATTGTGGTGCGATTTTTCGGCCTGAAATTCCGCTGCGGACTTACCCCCTCTCGCCTCTGACGTCCGGTCCGGCCTCCCTGGATGACTTTTCAGGCCATGTGACGCTGCAGCCTGTGATTGGCTGCAACGGTCACATAGGATGCAACGTCATCCCAGGAGGCCGGACTGCATGAAGGAGGGTGTTCTGGTTAAGCATGTTCATTTTTTTTCTTCCAGCGTTACGATTTTTAAACACTGTGATTACGCCGCAAAAAACGCTACGCTTGGCTTTCTGTTCAGGTTTTGCATCCGCATTGAATTCAATGGGGAAAACCCACAACGGAAAATTAACAAAAACGCAGCATAAATTGAATGCTGTGGCATTAAATTCCGCACCAGAGGTCAAGTTATTAACGTTTACACTGCGTTTTTTTTCCACAGCGTGGGCACAAGATTTTCTAAATCTCATCCACTTTGCTGCTACTGTAAACGCTGTGGAATGTCCGCATAGAATTCCGTTCTGGCAGGGGATTCCAGAGGTAACTATTGACGTCACTGTCCATATATGGTTAGTAACGACTGGGGCTTCTCCAGTAGCGGAATCCCCTGGCCAGAGCGTCGGCGGGGGATTCCGCTCCTTCAAGGAGCTACAGCGGCGCTGTCTGGAAAGGGGGGGGGGAAAGAGTGCCATGTACGGGGGAGGCCGGGGGTTGCTGCCATCTACAGGGGGGGAGGGTGGTCAGGGGAGACAGGAGTCCCTGGCCAGAGAGAGATCTCACGATGCTCTGGTCAGAGACTCCACAGTTGAAAGCCTGACATCACTGTCCATATATGGATAGTAATGTCAAGGGCTTCCCCGGGCTCAGCGCTCAAACTAGTGCTGTGTGCAGGGAATCGTCGTCCAGGATCAGTTTTTACCGGCCGTTACAAGGATGCTGGTAAAAATTGATCCATTGACTTCTATGGGCCCAGTTCTAACGGTCCGTTAAAAAAACGGCCGTGTGAATACACCCACAGGACTATCGTTCTGAAAACAGCCGTTACAAAAACGACCGTCACACGGCTGTTTTTCACAGTCGTGTGAATGTAGCCTTATATTTGTTTCATTATATATGTTTCATTATATATGTTTTTAATCAGTGAAACAATCGGTGGGGGCTTTCTCAAAGAGAATGCTGCTGCTATGAATGCTGTATAATAGCAGTCTCGGGAGCACGCATATACAAGAAGCAGCATTGTGATTTCATTACAGCGCCACTTGCTGGTGAAGAGTGATAGAAACACACATATTTATTAAATAAAAAACACAACAACTTTTTATATTAAAATTGATGAAATAAAAAATAAAATTTGACTGGACATCATTTTTAGGGGAAAATTATTATTTATTAATATGTAGCTTGGGAATAACCCTTTAAGGCGTTTGACAGATGGAGGCTCCTCCCTCTGTCAACCCGTCAGTACCCCAGTGACGCGATTACGGAGTCCTGATGGTTACCATGACCACCAAAGACCTAAGGCTCTGTTCACATCTGCGTTGGGGTCCCGTTCTGACATTCCGTCTGAGCTTTCCGTCAGAACGGAACCCTGAACAGACACAGACTGACATTTCCATCACAGTCGACTACGCTATTGCTTCCGGCCAAACGACAGGTCCGGTGCACAACAGAGACAAACGGAAACCATGGGCACCGGATCCGTCACCACTGAAATCAATGGTGATGGAAACTGTCAGTTTGTGTCTGTTCAGGGTCTCGTTCTGACGGAAAGCTCCGATGGAACGTCAGAACGGGACCCCAATGCAGATGTGAACAGAGCCTAAGAAAGACCCCCAAGTCTGCCATAAGTGAATGCCAGAGGCAATAATTCTTTAAAATACGAATACCACAAAAAAATAAATAATGTTGGATTTACTATTTTTTTCACTATCCCCCTCCAAATAAAAGTCAACAAAAATGGTGCCAAGAAAAACAAAAACGCATCTCGCAAAAAGCAAATCCTCAAAGTTACATAGAAAGGAAAAAAAAAAAAAAAAACTTAAAGGCAATGTAAAACTGACACAAAAAAAAACAAAACATAAAACTTTATTTGTGCAAAAGTACTGAAACAAACAACATATTTGGCATTGCTGCAATCGTAATGACCCAACAAAAAAAGTTAAAGGGAATGTGTCACTAGAATTATTATTTTTTTTTTTCAGTTAAACAGTTAGTATATAAGTGATTACACATTGTTTTAATTTTTTCACTAGTCAGGAAATATTATAAATTAGATTCTAATTTATAACATTTCCATGTGCTGGCCACTAGGGGGAGCAGTTCCCAAAATTGCAGCATGGTCACTGTGGTAAAGCAACCTCATAGATGTATGCTGCAAATTTGGGGTGGACACACTTGCTCTAGTGTCCTCACACAATCCCCTCTCCCTTATTCTAGCTAGTGCCAGGAGAAGGAGGGGGTTGAATCTTCAAATCTCCTACACTGTGTGCCACCATTTTCTGAGCGACTGCACAGTGTAGGAGGATTAGATACAGGGCTCAGCAGACAGTATATAATACACGAACATAATACACACATCACATCGTCACATACAAACCATCATCATAATACACACATAATACAGACCTCACATACGCGAACATAAATTACCTGCTCCTGCCGCCGCCTCCGCTGGTCTACGCTCCTCTTCCTTGCGCCTTTGCTTCGTTGAACATATGGCCGGAACTCGTCATCTTACTGTCCGGCAGCGGCTTCCGGTCCACATGAAAATTGCACCGGATTTCGCTCTACGAACGAGCTTCGTTTTGGTCTGTGTGGGAGCGGCGCATGCGCCGTTCCCACACAGACGGCGTACGCTTCTGAGAATGGAACGGCTCCGGTTCACATTCTCAATGCGGATGTATGTGCCGTATTCCATCTCTGTATGTGTCGTTAATCAACACATACAGAGATGAAAAAAAATGGCAGCCCCCATAGAGAAGTAAGGCTATGTTCACACGAGGTATTTTGCAGGAGGAATATCTGCCTCAAAATTCCGTTTGGAAGTTTGAGGCAGATATTCCTCTCCCTGCACGCCGATTTTCGCAGAGTTTTTCGCCCGTGGCCATTGAGCGCCGCGGCCATAAAACAGCGCGAAATACGCTTTCTCTGCCTCCCATTGAAGTCAATGGGAGGTCAGAGGCGGAAGCGCCCGAAGATAGGGCATGTCGCTTCTTTTTCCCGCGAGGCAGTTTTACTGCTCGCGGGAAAAAGACGCCGACGCCTCCCATTGAAATCAATGGGAGGCGTTTTCGGGCCGTTTTTGCCGAGTTTTGCGACGCGGTTTCAGCAATATAATATTAACAATAAATAAATTATGACACCTTCCCTTTAAAGGGTAACTAGACGTTCAACAAACTTGTCACATCTCATAGTGACGTCAGAAGTATTGATTGGTGGGGGTCCGAGCACCGAGACCCCACCGATCGCTTAAACGAATCGGCAGAAGTGCTGGTGTGAGCGCTCGCCGCTTTGTTTCTGTAAATCAGTGTAGCGGAGGACTGACTCAATAGAAAGTCTATGAGCCCGTACTCCGACGTTCTGGAAAAAGCTGAACAGACACGGAGCGGCTGAGCGCGGACACCAGCACTTCTGCCGATTCGTTTTAGCGATTGGTGGGGGTCTCAGTGCTCGGACCCCCATCAATCAAAACTTCTGACTTGTCACTATGACACACACGATTCTGGGGAAGTGCAATAAATGCTTAAGATGAAAATATATATATATATATATATATATATATATATATATATATATATTTAAAAAAAAGTTAAATGCATTTTTATTTACCGAAAAATGGTGCCCTTGAAAAATACAACGCAAAAAAAACACCCCGGGTGAAGGAAGCTAAACAGGCGCGGACAAGAAATAACATGAATATAATAATACTACACATTATAAGACCATATAACATGGCCGCCCTCGCTATCTATAATAGGTGACATATAATAATATACCGGAGCAGGATGAGACTCTGGGCCGGGCTGTCTATCAGGTCTCCTCCCCGCCGGGTGTGACGATACCGGGGGAGTTCCTGACTAAACGCTGGATGTGTTCTGCCATGTGTAGGCCTCGTCACCCGGCATGTTATTCCCAGCAGCGGCCCGAGCCTGCGGCAGGTTGTGTGTTGTGATACGGCGGCCTCCAGCCGGGGTCTGGCCCATCACGAGCCGGTTATTACACGACGACGGTGAAGGTAAATACCGCGCCCGGCATTACTCCATATACACACATTATATACGTACAGCTGTTCTACCTGCGCGCGCCCGGCTGGGATCACAACGCTAAGCATGTCCTGACAACTGAGGCGCGCAAGTGGACCGGGCGGTCGCTCATAGCAACCAATCAGGACGCTGCTTTAATTTTTTCAAAAGGCCTTTGATAAATGAGAGCTGTAATCTGATTGGTTGCTGTGGGCAACTTCCCTAGTTTCTGTATGTGTGTGTGTGTGTATATATATATATATATATATATATATATATATATATATGAGGCATATTTACACACCGCTGATCAGTATATCGGTATAACATTTTCAGTGTGTGCCATTTTCTTCAACATGATTTGTGCCGTTTTGAGGAATATGGCGCAGCTCCTATACAGTGACAGCCAGGTCTTACCTACTCACCACCACTTTACAATATAGATAAGTTCCACTGCATGTGACTTCAAGGCCACGGCCCGTTTCATCTGACAAAACATTGCTCATTTAAAAGCTATGTTAATGTTTGAAAGTTTAAAAAAAAATATATATATATATATATATATATCATAAAAATGTGTATTTATGTGTGCTTAATAAACTTCGTAAATACATTTTATTAAAAATTTGTTTTACTTTTTGAGATACAGCTGCTCTGTCTTCTCTATACAGAGCAGCTGTATCTAGCCTTATTCACTGAATCTTTTAGTCCCGCAGACCTGTTGGGTTCAGTGACAGCGGGTCGGATCCACCTGTAAACATCGTAGGCTTCGTTCACATCTGCGTCGGATGCTCCGTTAGGGGCCTCCGTCGCAGATCCGGCAGGGATTACCAGAGACAAAAGCGCAGCTTTCTGCGCTACTGTGTCAGGTAAAATCACGGACACCCCAACAGAACCTGTTCAAGTCAATGGGTTCTGTCTGACGGAGCAGAACAACGGAATGTAACAACGCAGGTGTGAACAGGGCCGTCACTGAACCCGTCAGGTCCGCGGGACTGACGGATTCAGTGAATAGCGCTAGATACAGAGCAGCTTTACCTTTAAAAATAATTTTTCATACAATGTATTTACAAAGTTGAATGTTAATACGCACAATAATTAACAATTATTAACACACAATAATACATGTCTTTATTTAATTTTTTTTTAAAAACCCCACACTTTCAAACATTTACATAGCCTTTAGGGTATGTTCACACTGAGTTTTTGGACGTGGAAACCGCGCTGCAAAACTCGCCAAAAACCAGCCGAAAATGCCTCCTATTGATTTCAATGGGGGGTGGAGGCGGTTTTCTCCCGCGAGCCGGTTTTACAGGAACATGCCCTATCTTTGCGCGGTTATGCCTCTGACCTCCCATTGACATCAATGGGAGGCAGAGAAAGCGTATTTCGTGGCGTTTTATGCCCGCGGCACTCAATGGCCGCTGGCGAAAAACGCAGCGAAAATCCGCGTGCAGGCAGAGGAAAATCTGCCTCAAACTTCCAAATGGAATTTTGAGGCAGAATTTCCGCAGGGCAAAAAACTCTGTGTGAACCCAGCAGTGGGGCCGCACAGAGCAGTAAACTACTGTTTACCTACAAAATCATGCAGCGCCAAACCGGGTGCCGGTGCAACTGTCGGCCGCTTTGTGGCCGTGTCCATGCCGCTCCGTGGGGCCTTATCCTTATAAAGAACACAACCCCAACCTATAGCATTTGAATCACAAATAGTGCATATAGCCGCCTTTATTACTCGCCAAAAATAAATACAGGCCTCCTAAAATAATACAGACCCCAGACTACCTAAACAAACAAATACATTTAACTAATATAGACCCTAGACCGGACCCCCTAAACTAATACAGACCATAGACAGACCCCCATAAACTAATAGAGAACCATAAATATATACAGACCTTATACCAGATGTGCAGATAGTCGTCTTTACTTGTTCCTGCAGTCAGTCCCTATATAAATCTTGCTCTGAGGCATCATGTAGACGAGCGTAATATGCGCGCGTGCGACGCGTGTGCTTTTCACGCGTGTCGTACGCACTTATATTAGGCTATGGGGCAGTGCAGACAGTCCATGAGTTTTGCGCAGCGTGAGTCCGCTGCGTAAAACTCACGACATGTTCTATATTTCTGCGTTTTTTGAGCATCACGCACCCATTGAAGTCAATGGGTGCGTGAAAACCACGCAGGTCGCACGGAAGCACTTCCGTGCGAACTGCGTGGTTCGCGCAGCAGCTGTCATTCTCTGAATGTAAACAGAAAAGCACCACGTGCTTTTCTGTTTACAAACATCCAAACGGAGTGTCAAAATGATGGTGGCTGCGAGAAAATCTCGCAGCCGCGCATCATACACTGATGACACACGCAGCTGTTAAGTGCCTTTTGCGCACGCAAAATGCCGCGTTTTTTTGCGTGCGCAAAACCCAAACGCTCGTGTAAATAAGGCCTTACAAAAAAAAAGCTGCATTAAGTTACAATGGTTGTCCCATATTTATTATAGACCGGAATGATATATATTTTTTTCGCAAAAAACTGGTGTACGTGTACGACAGCCATGAGGTAACATAAAGAAAATAAACATCCCGGAGCACTGCGGATGCACTTCTGACTGCTCACACTCTTGCCTGCTTGTTTTTTAGCTATAAGGACTTCTGGTCCAAAGCGCGTCAGCAGAATTTTGGTAACTTTTGTAATATTACGTATTTTATAAATTTATTGGTAGCTAATAGCAAGGACATCTAGGCCGAACTGCGTCCGTAGCATTCGGGGATTGTCCCATCAGGAAAACCTCTTTTGCACATGACGCATTCTGGCCCCCTCTATAAGGCCCCATGCACACGACCGTATTTTTCATCCATCCATAAATACGGATCCGTAGTCACCTGTAATGGAAGTTTGTCCGTAAATACGATCCATAATGCATCCGTATTTACGGATCCACAAAAAAAAAAACAGGGAGGAATCTAGGGTTATCCCCTGGCATCGCATAGCATGCACGTCTGTATCTGTCCGTAATTATGGAAGTGCCCATAGACTTCTATGGGGAGTCCATGCTGTAATTACGGACAAAACAAGGACATGTTCTATCATTTCTACGGCACGGACTCCCATCCGTAAAAATACGGAAAGGTGTCCGTATCCCATTGAAATTAACGGGTCCATAATTACGGATGAACAATACGGTCGTGTGCATGGGGCCTAAGCTAGAAACCTAATTTCAGCAGTTTTTATATTCTGTACCTTTACTGTTCAATGGAATGAACCCTATTTATTAATATCGGGGGGCCCCTTTAATAAAAGTATTAGAAAAGCACTATATCATGTGTGTGCCCTACACCTACGCAGCATGAATTGTGTGTTTTATCACTGCTTGTGGTTCGGAGCAGAACATCCTGCACCTTATAAAGTGAAGCTCCACCTTTGATAGGGGGGCTATTGTCAGCAAAAGTAAAAATCCACCATCTTGGTAATAAATCTTGTCCACCATAGCAAATATATTGTTCCAATGCATCTAAAATGAAGCCAATTTCCAAATAGTCTTGATTAAAATTCGTTGTGTGTCTACAGCTCCCATGCAGACGTCTCCATGGTTACATGCTACAAACTGTGTGTAGTCCGATCCTGCAGTCCTACTCCTACAGTAGGACTGCAGTATCTGACTACACAGGGTTTGTTTGTAGCCTGTTACCATGGAAACAGGACTGCATAAGAGCAGTCGACACACAACGACGTGGCATTTCTAATCAAGACTATTTGCAAAGTTGTTTTCATTTTTCACTTTTTTTCCATCTGGATTTGGGGAAGCAAAATCCGGAGAGAATTACAGCCCCAGCTATGTAGAAGCGATTGGAAAAAAACAAAAAACATCCACATGCTGCAGAAGATTTTCCGGAAGGAACTCGGAGCATGCTGCGGATTTCCAACTTTTCAATGTAGAAGTGGTTACGCGTGGAAATGCTGTGGAAACGATGCGTAAAATCCACAACAAATCCGCTATGTTTGTGGGTACCCTGAGATTAGGGCTTTACGGAAACTTTTGTTGCAGGACTCTACTACAGCTTCTATATCAGTCCGGCTACGTGAGTCTCCCCTATGCAAATTGTGTACGACCGCAGCAAATGTGAGGCATTACATTACACCTGCAGGAGTCAATGACTGATATTCATGTAACGCACATTTGCCAGTGACTCCTCTCTCTAGTGGCTCTCTTCTCTGGCTAATATAGGGTAGACCTATACGGGGAGAAGTCCTCTATTATTTTCATACGTTCTTAGGACAGATACACACGAACGTTGCGTTTTTGCGCGCGCAAACAACGCTGCGTTTTGCGCGCGCAAAAACCATTTGACAGCTGCGTGTGTCATCCGTGTCTGATGCGCGGCTGCGTGATAGAGATGAGGCTAGTCGACGGCCGTCACTGTCCAAGGTGCTGAAAGAGCTAACTCTTTCAGCACCCTCGACAGTGAATGCCGAACACAATATCGCAAAACCTGTAAAAAAAAAGAAAAAGTTCGTACTTACCGAGAACTTCCCGGCCGTTGCCTTGGTGACGCGTCCTTGGTGACGCGTCCTTGGTGACGCGCCTCTCTTGACATCGGGCCCCACCTCCCTGGATGACGCGCCAGTCCATGTGACCGCTGCAGCCTGTGATTGGCCTGTGATTGGCTGGAGCTGTCACTTGGACTTAATTGTCATCCCGGGAGGTCAGACTGGAGGAAGAAGCCGGGAGTTATCGGTAAGTCAGAACTTCGTTTTTTTTTCTACAGGTTCATGTATATTGGGATCGGAAGTCACTGTCCATGGTGCTGAAACAGTTTAACTCTTTCAGCACCATGGACAGTGACTATCTCCTGACGTCGCGTACCGATAATTTTTTTGCCGGGTTCGGCCAAAATGAGTTCGGCCGAACCCGGTGAAGTTCGGTTCGCTTGTCCGGCTTCGCTCATCGCAAAGACACTCCGTTTGGATGTTCGGAAACAGAAAAGCACGTGGTGCTTTTCTGTTTTCATTCATCCTTTTCACTGCTGTTGCGCGAATCACGCTCGTCCCACGGAAGTGCTTCCGTGTGGTGCGCGTGATTTTCACGCACCCATTGACTTCAATAGGTGCGTGATGCGCGAAATACGCAGAGTTATTGAACCTGTCGCGCTTTTTGCGCAGCAGACAAACGCTGCGCAAAAAGCACGGACTGTCTGTACTGCCCCATAGACTTGTATTGGTCCATGCGTGCCGCGTGAAAACCACGCGGCCCGCACGGACCGAATACACGCTCGTGTGAATCCGCCCTTAAAGTACTATTCTGATCTCGGACGTTTATGGCACATCCACAGTATATACCATAATCGTCCCAATAGCTGTGGGTCCAGACTTATCTCTAGAACGAGGCCCCCTGACCCTGTCCTACCTTCTCCCACTTTAAGGGTATGTTCACAAGACTTATTTTCGGCCGTTTTTCGGGCCGTAAATGGCGGAAAAATCAGAAGCAGAACGCCTCCAAATATCTGCCCATTGATTTCAATGGGAAAAACGGCGTTCTGTTTTGATGGGGCGTTTTTTTATGCGGCCGCTTTAAAAAACGCCCACAAAAAAAAAGTGCATGTCACTGCTTGAGCCGTTTTTTATTAACTCTATAGAAAAACAGCCGCGAAAAACGCTAGTTAATTAAAAAAAACAAAAAAAAACGGCTGAAAATCAGGAGCTGTTTTCCGTTGAAAACAGCTCCGTATTTTCAGACGTTTTTTGCTAAGCGTGTGAACATACCCTAACTGGTCCCCGACTACTGAGTTACGAGGTGGCCAGGAGTACAGAAACCGCTTAGCCCGCTGCGCTACTCTATTTCTGTAGCTTCTATTTACTTCTATGAGAGTCAGCTCAGCGAACTCTGCTGTTTCCGTGGTACTCCTGGCCACCTAGTAACTCAATGGCCCGGGACCAGCAACAGTGGGAGAATGTGGTTCAGGGGGCCCAGTTCTAGAGATAGGTGGGACCCACATCTATTGGACATTTATGGCATATCCTTTGGAGATGAGAATACCCCTTTAAAAGGCTTATGGGAAAGATTGTCCAAAACAGACAACCCCTTTAATGAACCAATTAGAACCACATCTCATTTACAGTTCCCAACACACACAATAGGAGTGCGGCCAGTCAACAGCAGCTTGTTGACTGTTTCCAGATTATTATTATTTATTTCTAATGAAGGTGGAACTTCTCTTCAGCCTCTTACATCAATAAAAGCGAAGTGTCACGGGTGTACTCAGTATGATTTTTGATTTGCATCTAAAATTATTTTTTCTGTTGTAGGTAATGGCCTGAGAAACAAAGCTAAAAGTACAGTAAGTATCAGTTGTTGACTGTTTTTTTATATGTAGTATATGCAGCACTGCACCGCACTTGCAGGATGTAACACAAAAATACATTTCAATCCTAAGGGCTCATTCACATGAACGTGAATCTCGTCCGTGTGACGGCCGTCACACGGACTTATGCATTACAATGGGGCCGTTCACACGACCTTTGTTTCAGCGGAGCGTGTGAACGCACCGTTGAAAGATAGGACATGTCCTATTTTACTGCGTGTCACGCATCCCTCCATAGACTCTAGTCTGTGGGGGATCCATGAGAACGCGTCCCGCACGGGTCCACCTCGGACGTGGAAAACTGCAGTTTTTCACGTCCGAGGTGGGCTACGTTCGTGTGAATGTAGCCTAAGGGTGCAGTCACACGTGGCAGATTTTGTTGCAGAAAATTTTGCAGCTGAAAATCACTTCTATTCATCTGAATGAAACTTGCAGAAATCCATGCAGCTGCTGCAGATGAATGGATCTGATTTTCAGTTGCAGAAAATTTCTGCAACAAAATCTGCCACGTGTGACTGCACCCTATGGCTCCTAAACCGAAGTATTCCTTATTGAGAGCTCAGCCTTCAAGAATAGCCTCAGGCTTTGGGCCTGTAACTTTAAGGGGACATTTACCCACAGCGTAAATGCTGCAAAATTTCCATCCAGCTTTTCTGCGTGGAAATTCTGCTGCGTTTTCGCAATAGAAATTGACAAGCTGCAGATAAATACGCACCGCCGGTCAATTTTCACATGTGTTTTCTGTATTTTTTTCCTGCAGCATGTGGGTGAGATTTGTTCATATCTCATTCACTTTGCTGCTACTGTAATACGCTGCAGAATTTCTGAGGCCAGTGATTGGCTGCAGTGGTTGCATGCATGATCGGCATGTCGTCACTGCAGGACAAGTTAACAGGGACTGGCAGGGACCACTGCGGTTAGTTTCAGGGATTTTCTTTTTTTTTAATCCACTATCCTGCTCTTACTCCATTGTTTTATTATTTTTTTAGGTACTGGAAAACCCCTTTAAATTACCATATCTCAAAATAGTAAGTTCCCACATAGCGGCGTCCGCATGCGGCTAACATCTCGCACCCTTGCAGTGGCCAATGGCCGCACGATTTTGCTGGGTATTACAAAGAAAATCAGGTGGCCATTCGCAGCCATATGTGGGAGTGATATTGGCTGCTTGCGGACGCCCCTACCAGGAACAAGATATGTTTATTGTGCACCATAGAATTTTTTTTATTATTTTTTTTACTTCTTATGCATCTCCTTTAAATCTTCTATTTTTTTAAAAAAAAAAATCTTTTTAGATTTGTGTGGAGGGAAACATAGCGAGTGGAAAAACCAGCTGTCTAGAATATTTCTCGAATGCTGCGAACCTTGAGGTAATCCGGTCTATATGTGCTGTACGGTGCGGTTCCACCTTCGGTACCACTATATCGTCAGGGTGACATGGTATTGTGGTTGGTACTGTACATAGAATGGGCTCAGGTGTTCCTATGTTGTATACTGTGGGGCAAATTTATCAATGTTTTGTACATTAAAGGATTTTTTTATTTCGTTATTTTCAAACAACCCCCAGAAACTTTTTGCTCTAAAACGTCTTTATTGATTTATTTTCCTTCTTTTAATTGCACGGTGTATGTTTCAACGTTTAATTCTCACCCACAGACATTGACAGTCACACCCGTTTAGTTTACACGCACCCACAAAATGAAGATATTATCTGTATGAATTGGCCTAGCGCCAAGTGGGTGAACACATTGAATTTTTTTTATTCTTTCAATTTTTTGCAAGGATTTAAAACTCAATGCATTTATGGAGTGTATAAAGGTTTGGACTTGTCGGTTATATTAGGACACGGATGCAGTCATTGTCATTAAAAAAACTCAGGCGGCCCTTTTAGTAAAATCTTACGTTTAATTACCGCACGCTCTGTACGCAAATAGAATACCTGGAGTCATCGGGCGGTGCAGCAGCGTTGTATAGTCACGGAGTCAGCGCTGTCAGCGCACTAGTCATCTGTGATTGACATCCCACTTTCCTGTCGACATCCACGCTAGCGGCTCTGAAAGCCTGTACGTGTATGGGGACGGGGGATGTCAGTCAGAGGAATAGGCATGCTGACACCGTGACTACAACGCTGCCGCATCGCCCCTATGTCTCCAGGTAAGCGATGTACATACAACCTGTGCCATAATTAAATGTAATATTCTGCAAAAAGGGCCACCTGAGGATTTTAACACAGACAGGGTTGGCATAGTGCTTAGGCCTCGTTCACATCTGCGTTGGAGTCCCGTTCGGACGCTCCGTCGGAGCTTTCCGTCAGAACGGGACCCTGAACGGACACACACAAACGGAAACCGGAGGTTTCCATCACCATCACCGTTTTGCCGGAAGCAATAGCGTTGTCGACTGCGCTATTGCTTCCGGCAAAACGACGGGTCCGGTGCACAACAGAGACAAACAGAAACCATGGGCACCGGATCCGTCACCATTGAAATCATTGGGGATGGAAACGGAAACCTCTGGTTTGTGTCTGTCCGGTGTTCCGTTCTGACGGAAAGCTCCGATGGAAAGTCAGAACGGGACCCCAACGCAGATGTGAACGAGGCCTTAAACGTCCTATAGTGCCACGCCAACCGCTTGATAGGAAAATAGCAGGTGACAGGTTTCCTATATGCTAAACAGCTCGGCTAGTATGCTAAACACAGCCCCATCATTTAATATTATTATGGGCTCATCACATACGGAGTGATCGTGATAGACAGTAGTGAGTGCTATGGTGATGTAGAGCGACGGTTACTGCCTGGACATGAATATCAACAGGCCCCGCGTACAAAATCCATGGCTTTGTCCTCTCCAGAGCTGTCCTGACTGATCTAGATGACGGAGACGTCTTCTGTAGCATTGAGAACTGCAGTAATTCTGTTTTCCTTGTGTTCAATAACGTCGTTTATTTTTTAGGTTATGACAGAACCTGTAGCAAAATGGAGAAATGTCCAAGGCCACAATCCGCTGGTGAGTTACTGCACATCTTCTATTCCTAAATAAGAAATGTCAACGGAAGGCAGAAGTCCTGTGTAGGAACACTTGTCCTGATGGTTGGATGGATTAATAGGTTGTTATACACTTGTCTCCCTTCCGGAGTGCTTCCTTAAAGGGGTTGTCTTATGACAGACAACCCAGGGGTAAACTTCTGACACCCCTGGGAAACGGTTGATTTTGCCAGGAGAAGCAGCGGCCAGCCAGACAATTCCCCTGCAGTGACCACTGCGTTGGAAACTAAGTATTACGTGGCAGCCATTCAAATGGATGGTGCCACGTAATACATGAACGGTTCGAACGTGACGTTCCGCTCTGAATTATAGAAGAAGACCTGAGCAGGGAAACCCCTCCAATGATACACATATGCCCTAATAGGAACTCTTAAAGGAACATCCAGTGTGTAATGTTTGGGCAGGCATGTGGTTGCTATAGGGACCAACAAAGGTGGGGACAGCTCAGGAGGGACCCTTCACAAAGTACATGACGTCTGTATCTGTGCAGGGCTCTCTAGCATAGGCAGAACTTGAAGTTCCTGGGCCCCAATGCAAAACGTAACAGGATCCCCACTGGTGTCATCCTATGTGGCAGGATAGCCTTTGGCCCCCTTTAAGCATCAGGGTCCAGGTGTGACTGCAACAGGCACCAGTGAGTGGCATACTGTCCCAAGGATCACACCAGGTTTCTCCTCTACAGGGCATGGCAGAACTACATGACCCAGAATTGTAAATAGGGAGTTTTTTTCTCCCTCCATGGCCACACATCTCCATTTTTTTTTCTTTTTTAAAGGCTATGTAAACATCTGAGGGGCATTTTTTAAATATATATATAAACAGGTCAGTCAGTGTTTTTGGTGTCAATTTATAATTAGCCCTTATTAAAAATTAGTTTTACATTTTTAGATACAGCTGCTTTGTATTGTCCATACAGAGCAGCTGTATCTTTCGCTATGACCTGAATCTGTCAGTCCCGCGGACCTGATGAAGGTTTCAGTGTCAGCGGGTCCTGCGTGTGTCTAACATGCAGGATCCACCTGTAATCTATCACATCTAAGTTATGAACTCAAATGCAGGACTCGCTGTCACTGAACCCGTCAGTCCCGCGGACCTGACGGGAGCAGCGTTTAGTGCTACATACAGCTGCTCTGTACAGAGAATACAGAGCAGCTGTATCTAAAAAAGTAAAACAAATATTTAGACTAATTATAAAGTTACACCAAACACACTGACTGACCTATTTGGAAAACTACAGATCTTCATGGGTTCAAGAAACTACCAATATTGAATATTTCTACACCATTCATTCGAATGTTTACATTTGGATAAAGTTATTTAATATTTGATTCCATATAACACGTCATTGATTTTCCTTGTTCATTTTCATTATATTTTCTCAAATTTAGAGTCTAATGTACATGGATCCAACGAGATGGGGGCTAACACTGCAGACCTACGTTCAGCTCACAATGCTGGATATCCACACCAGGTCATCGGTAAGTTATAAAAGTTACCCTAACCCCAGGTTGAACTTGATGGACGTGTCTTTTTTTATACTATACTGTGATTTTATCCTAGTACTAAAGAACCCCCCCCCACACACACACACCCCATGACCACAATTACGGTTTTCACTTGTAGCTGATTTTTTTTCTGTCCGGATTCGCGGGTGGAAGACTGTTGTAGACAAGTGGATGAAATTGAACAAATCTCATCCACATGCTGCTAAACAAAATCGGAGCATGCTGCGGATTTTCAGATTTGCATGCTCATTCTGTTCCGGATTTAACCCTTTTGAATGTAGAAGGGGTGAAATCCACGGCGAATCCGCAGCAAAACTCGCATGAAGTCCATGCAGATTTTGCTCTGGATTTGCTGCTGTTATCCACTACATGTGTGAGCACCCTATGGCCCTGTTCACACTGAGTTTTTTTGGCGCGGAAACCGCTCCGAAAAACTCGTCAAAAACCAATGGGATTGATTTCAATGGGAGGCGGACGAGTTTTTTACCGCGAGCGGAAAAACCGCGTCGCGGTAAAAAGAAGCGACATGACCTATCTTGAGGCGGTTTCCGCCTCCAAAACCCCATTTCAATCAGTCAGAAACGGGAAAAAAACGCTTCGACCAGTGTTTTGACGAGTTTTTGTCAAACCACTGTGCAAAAAACGTCTGGAGCAGTTTTTGCAGGAGGAATTTTCCTCCTAAATTGTACATTGGTTTATGGGATATTTACTGTGGTCTGTGCTGCATCAGTCAGTATGGGGCTTCTCTTAGGCATCTGAATTGTCCTGGGGGCACTACCTTTGTGGTGGCATATAACTAGACGTTTTTTTTTATTACGGTCTTGTTAATATCAGATGGGATCCCACTTGTATAACATATTATTGATTTGCTTAAAATACAGTTCTCGACAAAAAATAAAGTTGCTCCAAATCGGAGTGTCCCTTTAAGTATAGATCAGAAAGTCTGAAATGGCTTCTTCACCTCCATGACCACTGTTCTGTGTGTGTGTATACTGTATACTATGCCTGTACAGTCATGCTATTTCCTTTTGTGGACAAAATAAGTACACCCTCTGCTCTACATAGAGAACGAGCACGGCTTGTTTCAACTGCCCCCAGCATCTAAATGGTCAAATCGTCTCTGGGTGACATCACGTGTGACGTCGTGATGTTCTATATGATGATGTCATAGAGCAGGAGGGATTTACACTATAACATGGAAGTGTTCATTTCTATAGGGATATACCTCAGTCACATAAGTTCCATAGTACCGTATTAGTATAGTATGAACTACCCAATCATGTTACTGCTGTTATCTTTGGTTCTTGGGGCCTATATGGCCCCCCCCCCCAGACCTGGTATAATGTATTCTGAAGGCAAATGTGGCAGATTGACTTTCTCTGCAGCCCATGTTGTTATGGTATCACTCCTGCTAGTTTTATTATACATTAAGGAGTTGCTATTTAAAGGGACACTCTTCCTATCTGTCATGGTGGAGCGTTCATCACATCTTAACGACCGGTTTACATTTACCTGTGTAATTTCTTGCAGCTTGCTCCGCTTAAAATGATGGAGAGGTCAATCCATAGTGCAAAGTACATATTTGTGGAAAACCTTTATAGAAGGTAGAGTATTTTTTCCTTGAGTTATCCATCGATTGCGTGCTCAGATTTTCTTACAGGGACGGTAGTGTGTAAATAAAGCTTATTCATTGTATTCTAATATTTTGTGTTTGTTACCCATTTTCAAGATTTCTGCTTGCTGTCGGTAAACGCAGACATTCATAGCTTACATTCAGAGGCTGAGCACCTGTTCTGATATTGTCCTAAGGACACAGGTGTATTGCTCGTTACAAGAAAGAGCTCCGATGCACCGTAAGGGTACGTGCCAACGTAGCGGCATGAAGCCATTCCCATTTGTGGTAGCCAATGGCCGCACGATTTTGCTGGCCATTACCTGCAAAATCTTGCAGCCATTCGCTACCGCGTGTTGCGTGCGTTCGACCGCATGCGGCCACCGTATGGGCTGTGCATCTGCGACCGTTTCCCCAGATAACAGACATTGTGGGATGGTATTCTGGTCACCATAGACATGAGATTGGATAGATGATAAACGTCCATTGTGGGAAAACCACTAAGAATTACCCACAGGATAGATGATAAATGTCTGATTACTGGGGATCCCTACGATCACTAGGACTTGGATCACGAGCCCCCGTTCCTCTTCTACTGCACTACCGCAGTGGGCAGGACTTTGAATGGAACGGCACCACGTGTGTACTACTGCTGTTCCATTCAATCTCCTGCTCACTGCGATTGTGTAGTGAAGATGAGCTGGGGGCTCGGGACCTCTGTTCTAGTGATCTTGGGGGGGGGGGGGGGGGTCCAAGTGATCAAAAATTTATCACATACCCTGTGGATAGGTGAAAAAAATGTCCATTGTTGGAAAACGTAATGACTGTGGCTATCTTTAGAGAATCCCCTACCGTTTTTCCACGCAAACCGTACAAGCTCAAGGTTGTCACTTTCTGTTTTTTAGTCAATGACTGAATAGTGAACAAGTGGATGTAATTACCAGCAGGGGGCGCTCTGTAACTCTTCTGTAAGTCAATTCACTCAATATGTCAGATAAAGCATAGTGGGTCTATGGTGCCAGCAAACACATTTCAGTCCCCATATTTAGCAAACAACATATTTCTAATAAAATAGTTTCACTGTTTTTTTTAAATATATTTACACAAGGTGGTTTAGATTTTGCCGTGTGATTGTTACCATCGTACAGTAAAAGAACAACAAGATGGGAAGTGGGTAGAAAGGGGTTAAAAAAGGGCAACTACTATAAGCACCTTTCGTTGGGTGCGTGGGTGAGGATCCATAGAGCGAACAAGACGATCAAGGTCCCACAGATGCTCAATTGGGTTCAATTCTGGTGAATTAGGGGGCCGGGGAAGTACTGAGAAGTCTTGGTCATGCTTTTCCAGCCACTGCCGGACATTTCTAGCCTTGTGTCGTGTCGTGCGCAATGTCTTGCTGGAAGATTCCATCTGCCCCAGGGAAGACAAACATCATGTATGGGGGGGACGTGACCTGCAACAATGGATTCATACCCAAATCGGTTCAGAGCCTTCCACATGGATGAGTGGCCCAGAGAATGCCATGAAAACATCCCCAGACCATAACGCTGCCGCCACCGGCTTGTGTTCTTCCAGCAATGGTCGCAGGGTGTTGGTTCTCTGATGTTTCTCGCCTAACACACCAACGTCCATTCGTTTGATGAAGCAGAAAACGTGACGCATCGGAGAAGGCGACCCTTTACCAATCATCGGTGGTCCAATTCTGATACTTCTGGGCAAATTGAAGCCTTTTTTTCCAATGCACCTTTGTTAGAGTAGGAGCAGTAACCAGCCGTCTTTTTCTGAGCCCCATAAGCAGTAGGGTTTGCTGAACTGTTCTTTTAGACACACTTCTGGTAGCCCCCTGGTTGATTTTCACGGTGAGCTGCTCCGCTGTAGCGTGTTGTTCGCGCACACTCGTAGCCGACGTTCACCTCTCACATCAATGGCACGTGGTGCTCCACAGTTTCCACGTCAGTTATTCCCAATGGTGCCATTTGTCCCCTCACGATACACTTTCACCACAGCAGCACGCGAACAGTTCACAAACTGCGCTGTTTCAGAAATACTGCCACTCTTGGCCAAAATTATGTATTTGACTCCAATTTTTAAACCGGCCACTGGAGATGACTCAATAGACTGACATTTGCTGTGTTCTGTGATCACTTATCAGCTTTGTTGTATAGCTTGGGACAGCAGAGTCATCTCATCATAGAGGGCAGGGAATTTAATGATTGCCCTGTTATACTGCTAGAGGCCTAGATAAGGCAGAATAGTAACACTATACACATAGACAAGGCTCTGTTCACATCTCACCAGAAGCTTCAGTTTAAAGGTATATGTCGGGATTATTCCCCGAGGTATGTCAGACAGAAAGCTCTAATGTATGCCTATGTATAGCCAACCATACAATGGCATATGTCGCCGATTGGTCCCAATTTAAAGAAAATTCTGTACCACGTTTTTTTGCAGTGGCCCACTGTATAGGAAAGCACAGCCTGTGTACCAGGTGCATACAAGGCAGATGGAGGCCAAAAGGTCACTCTTTTGCCCTTCATCGCGTGAATGGGGCCCATATATACAGTCGGCGTAAGTGCTGGGAGCATTCCTGGTGCATACGCTGAATGTGTTCACATAACGAGTGAGAGTTTAAAGCTATGTTCACACTTCGCAATTTGTTGCAGATTTTGATGCAGATTTTTGAGCCAATGCCAGAAGTGCTTTCAAAAGGAATGGGAAATATAAAGGAAGTACTGATACTTTTCCTTCCTCCTCCATCCAATTCTGTCATTGACCCAAAAATCTTCAACAAATTTCAATGTGTGAGTGTAGCCTAAGGCTCTCCTGCCACTCCTCCTTGAGACTGTAGTAGTTCATTGACACTTTTCTGACAATTGACTCCCACTCATTGCAGCTGCCATAAAGCGCACACACCCTGCTGCACTGTCCATACAGACAATACAGGAAGGAAGCCGAACAGAAAGCAAGCGGCTCCGCGCTCACACGAGTGCTTTTGCCTCTTCGCTTTAGCAATCGGTGGGGGTCTCGGTGCTCAGACCCCCAACGATCAAAACTTCTGACATGTCAGAAGTTTGAACGTTTAGTTACCCTATAAGGGCAACTTTTTCCTTTTTAGCTCTCATGGTGGAAGTTCTATTTATTTTCTGTTATGTTTTTATTTAGCAAGTTCCCTTACTGTGTAATCTGTGTCTGTGTAACCTTTAGACGGGATATTCCAGTATTTCTCAATTGTTTCTGTTATGATAAGTGGTTACTAGTTTCTGTAACTATTATAAGGCTGATGGTATCACTGTGTATTTTCTTTTTTTAGTAGACTTTTTCCTCTTTACATTATGTTTTTTTTTTTTCTTAGGCCTTTAAAATGCACAGGTAACTGTTCAGATATACCTAAGGTATGCCCTAACAGGCGTTATTACTGGTCAGTACTGGGGGTCTCAGCAGTAAGCATCTCTCCTCCAAGCACTGTTGTTGAGTGCTACGTCCACCTTTTGCAAACCGCTTTTTATTCTTTCAGTGCATTTGAAATAAACAATAAAGCAATTTCGCATATAATCTTGATTAAAAAAATATCCTGTGCAGACCTATGTGTCTCCATGGTACCAGACTACAAACACACCCTGTGTAGTCTGATTCTGTAGTCCCATTCCCTTCCATCTGTGCCCTTCTTTTTGCTAACATACATTTGATAGGCGAAGTAGGAGACAGATGGAAGGGATTGTGACTACTGAATCAGACTACACCGGGTTTTTTTGTAGTCTGTTACCATGGATACACATAGGTCTGCATAGGAGCTGTAGAAACAAACCGTAGAAGATCGCAAATTGCCTTGATTAAAAAAGTTGCTTCATTTTTATGTATGGATGTATTCAAGCAATAAGACAAATCTTTTCAGATGTTGCGCTACGGGCTGGCCAATAGACAATTTTTGGCCAAACTGAATGTTTGTCTAAGGTCGCTCTTATGTGGCTAGTAAACACGGGAATGCAGGTGAAAAGGCAATGTGCAATCTTATTCTAGTCACGTCTGTAGAAGTCGTCTTATCCTGATGTCATGGATAGGGGAGTGGAGTAAACCTTGTCATGTAAAGCGTTGTCTTTGCTGGAACATAATCCCTCGTCTTGTTGATTTTCTTGGCTTGTGACCTCTCCATTAACCCCTCTTGCCCTCCTGTATTTTGTAGCGGAAAGATGCCTGAAGTGGATTATGTGGTTTTAACAGAGTGGTTTAACTGGATCACAAAGAATATCGACCTCTCTGTCGACCTGATAGGTGAGTAAGAGGTCAGGCTTGACACTCTGGTACAGATTTTTACGTGGCTGCTGTAAAAGACCTTTAATCCAGCATCCAATAATCCAGAAAATCTGATAATCCGGCACTTGTTTCCAGCACAGAACTGCAATGTTTTGTGGAACTTCACAAGACCAGAAACAGAAGCTGGATCAAATGACCATAAATGTCTGATAGGCGAGGGCCCACCTATCGGGAGAATATGTTCACCTGACCCCTGTTTGGCAAAGCAGACTGGCTCTTTGTTGCATCAGCTTCAATGAAGAGGTGGCGGCGCTTGTGTGTGACCATTTCCTTTTACGGTAATTTAAAAAATAAAAATAAAAAAATGTCTATCAGTGTGTTTGGTGCAACTTTCAAATGAGTTATTTAAAAATTATTTGTACTTTTTGAGGTACAGCTGCTTTGTATTCTGTATACAGAGCAGCTGTATCGTTCGCTAAGATCTGAATCCGTCAGGTCCGCGGGATCCTCCTGTAATCTATCATCTAAATTATGAATTTAGATATGATGTCATTGAACCCGTCAGTGCCACTGACCTGACTGATTCAGGTCTTAGCGAACGATACAGCTGCTCTGTATACAGAATACAAAGCAGCTGTACCACAAAGAGTACAAATAATTTTTAATAAACTAATTTGAAAGTTGTACCAATCACTCTGACATTTTTATTTAAAAAAGAAAATCCCTTTCAAAAGGTGTCCATAGCCTTTAAAGTCCAAGGGAGTTACAGCTGAGTCCCTGCATTGATTCTCATGTAGCCGTCGGCTTTGCTTAAGAAAACGGGGCTTAGGTGGAGGACCCAGATGTGGAATCTCCACTAATCAGGCATTTATGGTATATCATGAGGATATGGCATAAATATGGGAAATCCCATTTAAGACCCCTCTGACTTCCTTACTATGATTCCTGTCCGTCATAGAAAAAGGCCACAAATGAGTCATCTGGTGAAGGGTGGTAGAACTTCACTTTAGTCATCGCTTTGCTGATCTAGTCATGTATCCGACTATAAATAGTTAAAAACGCTGTCGCTTTCCTTTACAGTTTATCTACGTACAACCCCTGAAACCTGTTACCAAAGGCTAAAGATGAGGTGTAGAGAAGAAGAGCGGGTGATACCACTGGTAAGAGCCTAAGGCCTCCCATACACAAGCGCGTTTGGTCCGTGATATACGGTCCGTACGTTGGCCGCATTTCCAGGACCGAACACAGTGCAGGGAGCCGGGCTCCCAGCATCATAATTATCTATGCCGCTATGTGTCGCTGCCTCTCTCCGCGGAACTATTGTCCCGTACTGCAAACATGATTACAGTACGGGACAGTTGTCCCGCAGTGAGGCAGCGACACCTAGCGGCATAGATAACTATGATGCTAGGAGCCCGGCTCCCTGCAGTGTGTTCAGTCCGCGAAATGTGGCCGACGTACGGACCATATAACACGGACCAAACGCGCTCGTGTATGGGAGGCCTTACTCCGCTTTACTCGTTGCATGCACATAGACCTATAGGTATTACATACCATTGCAGAATCAGTTTTTTTCTTTCAGCTCCCCTTATTCCGTAGGTTGTTTTTAGTTCCTGTTTCCTAGCAACCACTTGACTTCCTGTCTGGGTGACCACTATTTCATTACATTTTGTTTCAGACATGGCCCCTTTATGCTACACAGCTTGTTGTATGAGAAGAGGTTCTTCAGGAATATATAAAGCACAAATAACCGAGCACTAGATTTTTTTCCGATTTTTCTTAATCTACTAAATTAAAATTTAGCCCCCAGGTACTGATCCCAGGGTACGCATCTGAAGGGGGATCAACTTTTTTTTTATTTGTCAATGGGAACAGCTGCCCACTGTCATGCTGATTGGCGAAACGCATTGTGATAAGCAGGGTCCCCTGTTATTAGATGTTAATGTCGATCATTAAAAGCTAAAGCAGGTCATGCATAGGGAGATTTGCCAGACACCTGTGGTAACGCTTATCTTATGGGGGATAAAGAATCAAGCATCTTAAAATCCAGCATGCCTAATTCTCGTTTCCACAATGGCAGACATCCCGAAACCGTTAGGCTGCTCCCATATACATTAGATTATCTGCTGATCCCGCCAACATGTATCGAAGTCTAGTCGCTGACTTTAAAGGAATTAGAAAAACATGGCTGCGCTCTTCTAGAAACCGCATCACGCTTGTCCATTAACTACTACTGTTGACTTGAATGGGGCTGAGCTGCAATACCTGAAACAGCCTATAAACAACAGTGGTGCTGTTTCTGCAAGAAAGCAGCCATGCTTTTCTAATGTCATACAATCCCTATGCTTTTCGTAATCATTTTCTGATCAGCAATATTGACTTGGTCCCTTGGTAAGACGTAGGCCCTGAGTTATGGGGTATGTTCTTTATTACAACACTGCCTTAAGAGGCTTCTCAACTTAGGACAATCCCTACTCGTTAAAAGGGTCCCTTGCCAAATAAACTAATCACAGCGATCAGTGTAATTTTTTAGAAAACCTGGCAGTGAGTGCTTGATTTCCCTACAGCGCCACCACAGGAGAAATTAAGCATTACAACGTGTCCATTCATATCAATGGGTGATCTGTGTAATGCAGGACAGGGCAGGTCCTCCAGAGTGTGACGCTCTTTGTAACTGCTTACCCTTACTCAAGAGATTAGGATCCTGTACAGAGGGCCCCCTCTATTAACTCCCTAATAGGGTATATGAGATGAGTTTTTTTCTAAACTAGACAACTCTTTAAAACTAAACTTTTAATCCAAGACTCGAGAAAATCTTCCTCTTAGAGCTATTGATCATTCGCAGCTTCCAGTGAATTTTTTTTTTTCGTAGGCCATTAATGTCAATGTACCTAGAATAGTAAAATAAGAAAAAATGTATGGATATACAGGGGAGCGCTACTAATAAGTAAACGGGTAACAGTGGTAAATTATTACTACTTATTAGTAGCGCTCCTCTGTATATCCATACATTTTTTCTTATTTTACTATTACATTGCGGTACCACGCTTCCATGATACCGGCATCTGGATTGGGGAGCAGCAGCTATTTGTTTCATTTCTTACATGCTCACATCAGTGTTGTACCTGAATTGTACAACCTGTTAAGGTGAGCGCGATCACCTACTTTTACATTTTTCAACCTTTTCCATCAGGTTTATCTTGCACCATGTGGCGCTGTGTACTCTTTTTTTTTTTCCTTTAGAATGTACCTAGAAGTCTCTGCAGAGTATCGCACACATCCGTCATAGGAGCAGCAATATTAGCGGAATAACAGACATTACCCTCTTGAAATGCGTGTTGATCTTTTTAAGCAACGCCATGAATAAAAGGGGTCAGTGGCTCTTTTGAGAGCAATAACGGAGCAGGTAGTCGCCGTGTAACTTGGATCAGAGTGACAGACTGGTACACTTCACCAGGGAATGTTATGGCCGGAACTAATGAGGGTCAGGGGAAAACTCAACAAGGGATCAGGTCGGCCGGGGCTGATGGGAATTGTGTGGTCGTGGAGTGTACAGTAAAGTGAATGGGCAAGAGGCCCGTCTGCTCGGCTTGTTATTAAATATGGATGTGAACACAGGCAACATTGAAAGTCCCGGCCCGAGGCGGAAAATTCTAATTTTGTTTTATTTCTCTTCCAGGAATACCTGCACGCCATACACGGGCTCTATGAAGAGTGGCTCATTAAGCGGAGCTCGTTTTCAGTGCCTGCACCGGTTCTTGTAAGTTATTCTTTACCATTACACTCGTCTTCATCAAAGCTTTATGTTCTCTTCCAATCGCTTCTGTCAGCCTTACAGGGCAAAAGCCAAACTTTGCACGTAATAGCGTGACTGGAGGACTATTTGCTTAAAGGGCTATTACAGTTTGAGCAAATAAATCTTAAAGGGTAACTAAACGCTCAACAAACTTCTGACATGTTATAGTGACATGTCAGAAGTTTTGATTGGTGGGGGTCCGAGCACGGAGACCCCCACTGATTGCTAAAACAAAGCGGCAGAAGTACTTGTGTGAGCGCTCAACCGCTTAGTTGCTGTTCGGCTTTTTCCGGAAATCAATGTATCAGAGTACGGGCTCAAGAGAAAGTCTATGCGCCCGTACACCGCTACATCAGCTTTCCGGAAAAAGCCGAACAGAAATAAAGCGGCTCACGCGAGCGCATCTGCCGCTTCGTTTTAGGGATTCGTGGAGGTCTGAGCGCTCAGACCCCCATTAAGCAAAACTTTTGACATGTCGCTATGACACGTCAGAAGTTTGTTGAACGTTTAGTTGCCCTTTAATCGTTGTATAATGAACAGTTCTATACGTTTCCAGTATATTTTCTATATCCATTCCGCACAATTTAAGAAATCTGCTTGCGGTCATTCAGTAGGAACTTCTATTGGATATAAATCGGTCCGGATCATGTGAGGTCACACCGGTGCTGGCCTTTTTACAGTAGTTATCAGAGCTCTTGCTTGTAACGATCCCTGCAGCTGTGTGTCCATCACATGACCAGGACAGATTTGTATCCACTTGAAGTAAACAGTGAAGGTTCCTATTAAATGACTGCAAGCAGAGATCTTGGAAACCGTGAGATATTGATACATAAAATATATTGGAAACTTGTATAACTGTAATACCCCTTTATAAAGGTCCTGCAGGTAGAAATGATTAAAGGGTTTGATGTAAAAAAAAAAAATTGCACTTTAATATACTTTGTTTCGGTTCATTACCATTCTCTAGACCGCTTGCTGTCCATGAATAAGAACATTCTTTTACACTTTATACATCTCACAGCTGTGGGTTTGTTACAATTGTGTCCAGTCTAGGCAATCCCTTGTGAGCTCCCGACATATAAACCTATACTGATACATTGTAGCAAACTATCAGGAGAGAAATTTATGTTGCTGATATAGGGGTCCAGTACTTTTAAAGATTGAGTGATCGGTGGGGGGTACCGATGCTGGGACTGATCAGAACAACGGAGGGGCCGTGGCACTTGTTGGAGCGCCGCTGTTTCTTCCCGTTTTATCAGAGATTCACTAGAAAGAGAAAAAAGGTGCACAACGGCGTAGACATAGGGCATTATCCCACGTTTAAGTGTTAAGAGTAATTCTGTCAAGGTAATGCTCACCTGGTGGTGTTGTGCTAGGAGCACGACACCCCTGTAGATACGGTCTTTCAAAGTTGATAGTGGTATTGCGATATTTCTCCCGCTAGATGGGTGAGATAATCTAAAAGCAGCTCTTGGTATGGTGCTGTTCCCTTTAAACATAGTACTTTGCTGGTTTCTAGTGTCGCGTGGTCAAAATTGACACCAAGTAGTTCAAGCTAAAAGGTTCTTTAATGATAAATGCGACGCGTTTCAGAGCTGTACCGGCTCCTTCCTCAGGCGGTATCACAAGGATCAAGACCTACGGAGAAGATGCAAACGTTTAGAACAGAAAAAAACGGGAGAAAGGACTGACAGTGATGTAAGGTCAGAGGTCAACCGTCCGTTCTTGTTAGAACGGTTATACAAAGGCAAGAAATGCACAAAGTAAAGAACATATACGAGAGTGTAGTATTTGGTTTAGCAGGTGTCATATTGTGTTTGTAGAGACTTTAAGGGATTCTAAAAGCAGCGATGGATCACTGCTCTTCTTTTACCGATGTGCGCACTGCGGTATTGTCTAGTCGTGCGCTCTGACAAAAGCCGGTGGGGACAGTATTTAAAATAAATCCCCGGAATGTGTGCAGAGGTTGGGTAGGGGGATCGGAGTTGTGGGGGTGCTCAGAAACTGTGAGCAGTTCTCAGTTTACTATGTGAATTCTGATGTACGGCACTTATTGGCCGGAGCTACAGTGTCCTTGGAACCAAGGTTGCTAGATAATGAGTAGTGGCAGCGTAGCAGGGCTGCAAGCCAGGGGGTGTTCCTGTGTGATCGATCAGGAAGCAGACCGATCCCCCTACCACCCCTTCCCAACCTCTGCACACAGTCCCCCACGACTAGACAATACAGCCAGTGCGCACATTGGTAAAAGAAGAGCAGTGATACGTCACTGCTGTTAGAATCACTTGAAAAGTCTCTACGATCACACCTGCTAAACCGAATATTACACTCTTGTATATGTTATTTACTTTGTGCATTTCTTGCCTTTGTATAACAGTTATATAACAAGAACTGACGGTTGACCCATCACTGTCAGTCCTTTCTCCCGTTTTTTCTGTATAACTGTTTGCATCTTCTCCATATGTCTTAAACCTTGTGATACCGCCTGAGGAAGGAGCTGGTACGGCTCCGAAACGCGTCGACTCTTCATAATCCTCAATCATCCCTTTTAGCTTGAACTACTTAGTGTCAATTTTGAACATGCAACACTAGAAACCAGCAAAATACTATGTTTATAGGGAACAGCTCTATACCAATGGCTGCTTTTAGATAAACTCACCCGGCTAGAGGGAGAAATATCACAATTCCCGTTTTATCGGACACAGTGCTGCTCTCGTCCAGCACTGGACGAGTTGGGTATTGCAGCTCAGCCCTTATTACTTCATGGGACAGTGTGAATATACTGTATGTCCAGGTTTTCTGTGCTTGTCATTAACAGGACCGTAGCCATGTGCACGGCCGTGATTTTCGGGTCGGCCGGCCACGGAGTGTCAGCCGCGAGCCGCCCGAAAATCGCGGGCCCTGCACATGGCCACGGCCAATATCTTCAATGAGCCCAGACCGCAGAACACAGCCGTAATAAGGCTTGCCCGTTCTTTCTGCGGTCCGGGTTCCGGGGCCATGCACAGACCGTGGAAACCACGGTCGTGTTCATGGCCCCACAGGAATGAATGGGGTTGCAATTCTCCCGTGGATTTTCGGAGGAATTGCGGCCGCAAAAGCACGTTCGTGTGCATGGGGCCTAAGACTGGCTCATCTCTCTTTTCAGGTGATAGATGCAGATAAGAACATGGAGGAGATGATTCAGCACTATGAAGAAAATCGTGGCAAGATCCTTGCAGCTTGATATGAGGACTTGTGTTTGGAGTCTACCATTACTGTCTCTCCTGCTGACACACGGTACAAGCTGCCATTTTGTATTAAAAGGAAAGTTATACCAGGCACAGCCACCATCCTGCCAGCCACCTCTGCCATCTTGCCAGCTTAATGCAATAAGACGGCTGCCTGGCACGGTGTAGGCTACAGATATCATATAAATCACACTCTGGATTGGACCATTATTGGGGGACCAGGTACTTTGTGTCAGACCATTTCTTTTCTACAGCATCTCGTAAGCCTAATAGAGGATATAGTGCGATAATCACTTCTATTTATTTGACTTCTATTGTTTTATTTATTCCTTGTGTTAGATGGTCCATTTTTTTAATACTTTGTTTTACATTGATGTCATTGCTATTGTTTGTGTATGTTGTGCAAAGTTAAAAAGCTCAATTATATAATAAAGTGCATCAGAATTGTGTTGCATCTGATTTATCATGATGGCGGGAGAGAAGGGTAAAGCACAACTAAGTATAAGGCATCGGCAGGTTATGATCTGGATATGGGGCAGCAGTGCTCAGTTTCCGGCCTTTGGACTTAATTACCGTCAATGAGGTACTCGTGATCACAGGCATGAAAGTAGCGCAATAGTCCATAATATGAGGCATTAACGTGGGTCACCCATAGACTGTAGTTATGTCCTAAAAATGGTGAACGAGCGCTGGCAGATAGTCCAGCTTGTGGCTGTATTCACAATTTTGAAAAGTATTGTATGGGATTTTTCGACTTAACGCCTGAAAAACGTAACCACAATTTGGTGCGGTTTTTCGGACTGAATTCCCTGCGGCTACGAGGGTGGATATTCCCTGATGGGGGCAAAGCAGACTTTTAGACCCCTCTGGCCCCAGGGACTGGATGTGATTGCTACACCTGAACCTCCGATAACTACACCCTGCCTGGAATAATGATAAAAAGCCAAAATAGAAAGGCCTCCACGGGCCGCCCGCAAATCACGGACAGTGCACACATTGATTTCAATGAGCCTGCACCACAAATGGGGCCCGTAATAAGACATGTCCTATCTTTTTGCGGTCCAGACTCCGGACCAGTGCACGGACCGTGGAAACCATGTTTGGGTGCATGGGCCCATAGCAATGAATGGGTCCGCAATTCATCCGCAGGTTTTCAGGTGAATTACGGACGCAAAAACACGTTTGTGTGCATGAAGCCTTAAAGGGGTTGTACCAGAATAGACTATTATCACCTAGCCACAGGATAGGTGAGAATTGTCTGATCGCTGGGGACCCCCAGATCCTTCTCATAGCAACCCCCCCTGCAGTAAGGAGCTTTAATGGAGCAGCAGCCCAGCATGTGCCTGCCACGCCATTTAATGTTAATGGGACGGACTGAAACAGCTGAGCACTGTACTCGGCTGTTTCCGTCGTTCCCATAGCACAAACTTTGAATGGAGTGGCAGCGCAAGTGCTTGACCACTTTATGTCCTCCTCAGTGCGGTCGAGCAGTAAGGAGAAACGGCTCGGGATCCTTATTCTCACAATCAGTGGGGATCCCAGCAGTAGGGCCCCCCAGCGATCAGACAATTCTCACCTATCCCGTGGTCAAGTGATAATTGTTGATTTCTGGGAGTACGCCATTAAGTGAAAAGTGACCCCCCTACATAGTCAATTACTCTACATTACAAAGTCACAACTTTAATACATTGCATTGCTTATGTTGTACTGATTCTTCGTTAGTCTGTATTATACTCCAGAGCTTCATTCACAATTCTGCAGGCTTCAGAGCTTAAATCTCCCAGCATACCTTACTGGCCCAATTTCTGAGTTTAGTCAGGTGACTTTCTGACAAGGAAACCTTTACGTCAGCCACTGTACAGTGCACTGATATGGGAAATCGAACGCCCTCTCTGCGTTATATAAACTCAACCAAGCTTTCACGGGTGTGTCTGACAACATGCTTTATAGACTGTTTCCAATAGCAACCAGCAGAACTGTGAAGGTAACTCTGGTGTATAATACAGACTGTAACTCCGGATTTGTGCAAGACAAGTAATGTATGTACAAAGATACGGTGTAGATTATATGTATAAACTAATAATTATGTTCAAAAGTGGACATGCCCTTTAAGCCCATAGGTTTTTGTTTTTTTCAATGATTAAAAAAAAAGGGATATCCGGTTTAATAATTTTAGTTTGAAATAAGAGCATTTCCACCTGTATACCTGTGATAATGCCCTAATATTAGAATCACTACTTTTCTGAGTGTCAGGGATCAGATAACAGAGCAGATCAGGAACAAATTTCCATTGGAATGGATCATTTATTGTGCCATAGACATAACGATTATCGTTCAGTCGTCATAAACAGTTTGTTGATTGCCTAGACGTATATGTTCACCTTAAATAGGTTGTCCAGGTTTAGGGAAAAACATTTCTTTCAAACACAGCGCCACACCTGTCCACAGGTTGTAAGTGATATTGCATCTCGGGTCACATTCACTTCTAATGAGCTGAGCTGCAATACTGATCAGAGTCCAGAGACAGGTGTGGCGTTGTTTCTGGAAGAAAGCAGCCATATTGTTCCAATACTGGAATATCCATTTAAGGATCATTGGTCCCTAAAAAGGTAACGATCTACTACACATGGATCTAGTCACCTGCTTAATCAGGATTATGCAAATCCATCAAAACTGTTTCAGATAATTATGTATTTTATGCATTTAGCAACCAACCAGAGTGGTCCTTTCAGTTTCTAAAGATTACGGGAAAAACATGGACTCCAGCTGGTTGCTATAGGCAACATGGACACTCTTTGAGACAGACATTTGGAGCTTTCTGATACAGAGCTCCAAATCGCTTGCGTAGATGTAAAAGTAATTATAGCTACCCTCAACCACCACTAGGGGGAGCTCACTGCATACTGTTTTATCATTGAATCCAGTGTATTAACAGTATTCAGTAAGTTCCCCCTAGTGGCGTCTGCAGGCAGAGTTTTTTTTAAGTTTAACTTTACATCTATGCAGGGGATTTGGAGCTCAGTATCAGACAAATTAATCTCCATCCACTATAAAGATAAATCATGTCTATTAAAGGTCTTGCAATACTTACTGATTGGACTATAGGTCTTGGAATAATTATCTTAACCCGAAACAAGTTTTTTTTTAAAAAAAAATAATTGATAGAACTCAATTTTTGAGAGGATTGTTTCTAGTGATCATCACATACCCTTCCTTGATATCTTCCTGTACGTTAAACTCATTCACCAGCAGGGTATCTCCAGGTAGAGAAGCCGCCCGAAAGTGATTTTCCTCTGGTTTGATATTTGTCAATCTCATACACTCACTTTCGGGTGCCCTTGGTGGAATGTATGTGGAGTTGGGTGGTTCTCGGAGCTTATTCTCTGGCGTCCCAATAGCGGACTTATTGGGGTTACTTAACACTGAGAAATCAGAAGACAGGGACATGTGACCGGTGAAGATCTCTGTGCCCTCCTTAGTCTTCAGGAGTTCCCACTTTACCTCCTTTTTACCCAAACCATTGCTGTTGGAAAACTTTTCAGAATTTGTTTCCTCAATAGGGTAAGCCAATGACTCTCCAGCCATGCTCGGCATCTTCAGTTTTATCACCAGACGCTTGTGGACTTCGGAGTAAGATTCATTAAGCATAAGAGATTTTGGTGGGTCCAGTTTTTCATTAAATGTCCTGACGTCAATGTTGTCACCGCTTTGTAGGCCACAAATGACCTTCTCAGCAAGATCGCTGCCCTTAGGTATGGTTGATTCAGATGGGATATGAGGTTTGGCAAAGTTTGGTTCCTTGTTTTTTATGTTATGTAATGGGAAAATTGGCTGCTGGGCCAAGTTAAGATCATTGTAGTCATTAAGGAACTCGACACTGTCCAAGGGTTTGATATAATAATTTGGCTCCTTCTTGGAAGTATCGGAGAGGACATCCGGACTGATTCTAGGGGTGACTGTCAGGTTCACAGCCTTTGTAGTGTCAGGACTGGTGACGTTGCTTTTAAGATCGAAATTATTTACTCCCTCAATTTCATGGACGCCATCGGCTCTGTTGGTACTTTTACCGGCCTGTCCGGTGTGATCATCCCCATTGTGTTCTTCAAAACTGGGCCCATTGACCAGTAGGTTTACACAGAGGGACTTATCTTCATTCTTTAGCCTAAGCAGCTTTTCACACTGAATTCTCGACAGGTACAACTCAAAGGCCGTCTGCTTGGCCTCTTCCGGGTTTATTTTCCCCTGGATTGCGTATTCTGTGTCTGACGCTATAGAGTAACCTACTCGCTGGAGGATCTGCCTGATGATGTCTTCAGGGATTACGGGTTCAACAAAATAGACAAAATTTCCAGTAAATTTCTGCAAGAGAATAATAAATGTATATTATAGCAAAAATAAATAGGTGACTCCAAAAAGCAATGGGCTGGATCATGCATAACTAGGCAGATATGACAACTAAAGCTGGATGACAACCCCTTTGGGAGATGTAATCACAATCATGTTGGTTGTCAACCAGCAGACCTAAGTACAATATAAATGTAATGATCATAAAAGTCTTGGCATGACCTTCAGTCAGATTATGCTGGGACTTGTAGTTCCCTGAAGGCTTTCTTTCCCCTTAGGCTAAGCCATCGATGTCCCCTGGGATCCCCATAATTAGCAGACCAAAGTGAATTGAGCTGAGCTGCAGTACCAGGCACTGCCACATCTTCAAATGTGTTGCTATGCTTGGATAAACTTTGAGGGGGCTGCAGAGATTCACTGCAGGGAAAATGAGCAGCGGAGGGAAACTTCTGCTAGAAAAATCAGTTGTTTGCTGGGGGTCTCGTCCTAGCATCTCATATTAAAGAGGTTGTCTGTGATTAAACAACCTGTTTAAGGAATGACTATTTAAAGCATGTCCTTATATGTTCACATATTTTCACTTAAAAGGTGTTGCCTCACGAAGACAACCCTCTGTTCTGGCAGATAGAGGGGGTCCCAAGCAGGGGACCACCTCTATGACATCTATATGGCTTATGGACAGGTTTTCTCCCGATGGGACAACCCCTTTAAAGGGGTTTGCCAGTCCCTAAAAATTGATGGCCTACCCTCCGGATAGGTCATCAATAGCTGATCGCTCGGGATCAGTTGTTTTGAAGGGGCTGCAGCGCTCATACGAGTGCTGCTTCCCCTTCATTCCGGTCACTGCTCGTATTGTGAATCCCCAACACAGCAGCAGCGGCGATTCACAGTATTTTACAACCTTCTCCCATGGAAGTGAACTGGAGAAGACTGTAATACTGTGAATCGCCGCTACTGCTGTGTCGGCGATTCACGATACGAGCAGTGACCGGAATGAAGGGGAAGCAGCACTCGTACGAGCGCTGCGGTCCCTTTAAGACAGCTGACTGGCGGTCGGACCCGAGCTATCAGCTATTGATGGCCTATCCTGAGTATAGGTCATCAATTTTTAGTCACTGGAAAACCCCTTTAAGGCTACAGGTATTAGCAAGTTCAGTCAAGCAATGGACAAAGCCAGTGCTAGTCAGACATGGCTGATAACCAAGAATAATAGCTCAAAATGAGCTACAAATCATATCGTAGTGAAGCTGTTTTTTCATGCTACTGCCACTTTAAATAGATGTCTAGAATACATTTACGTCTTTTATTCTGTATCGTTTGTCACACAGGCGGCCCTTTAATCTGTATCATTATATCTGCAGCTTTTATTTCCTCTTCCTGCAAATATTGTTTTGCAAACAAAATTTACAAGAATATAGTAAATGATGTCACTTCCCTAAAACTGCAAACATAAAACGCAGTATCAAAGAAAATATTCTCTTCAAGGGATAACTCCACCCAATGGATTGTGCCTAATTTTAGGGTCTCTTTAAATGCAGTTTGCAATGTTATTTTATTATATTCACACCCCACTTTCACTGTGCTAGACGTGGTCTTAAAGGTAAAGCTCCACATTGGCTCTATAGAGTAAAAAACCTTCTTGATATATCTCTATTGCCTTTGCAGTAATCATATATTTTTTATTTGAAAGCATCTGGATGCCAGCAACAAGATGCTGTTTACAGATCCTGAATGGTTATTACATGTCTATGTTTACTGATTCGAGAATACAATGATGTTCAGAGTGGGGTGTGGATCGGATTGTTTAGTAACACCCTAATATTCACTGAAGATCTGCTCATTAACAGATTCATACCTAAGGGAATTCTCAGGATGCTGTTAACGGATCCTTTACTCTAATTAATGGATCTCTGTTTACTCCTTTGAGTGTACAATGTTCTGAATAGACTGTCTGCTTGTTCACATATAACGCCCTGAAGCCCCGTTCATTAATACATTAACATATATCAGGCAATGCTAGAGGAACTTTGTGTATTCATGTGTTAATAAGTGCAATCGCCTTGTGTATTTACAAAAAAAGACATAATTAAAATAAAATTGAAGCCTTAATCAGATCCAAGCAACGAACCTGCTTGTTGATGGTTTCTAGAAAGCAAAGAATTTGTATTGCATTGTTGAAAAAGTGAACATATATGTTAAAACAGCAAAACAAAATAAAAAAATAAATAAAATGGAGGTATTTTACAAAGAGATTATATTCTACCCTGGATTACTTTTAGTCAAAGGTGGAGCTTCACTTAAAAGCGGGTGAAATTTCAGTACAATTGGCTTCTTTCATGGTGACAAAAATTTGGTAACTGGGGCACCTAGTGTCAGTGAGCTGCTGTTCAGGCACTTCTAAGTGTGGTGCTGTGTAGAAATTCAAGACAGTGTTAAGCCTTCATCAGTTTGATATTGGGGTTGTACTATCAGCACATTAGGACACCCCATCCCACATGTCCATAGCGCTGCAATAACCCATGGTATAGCACATGCTTGCCTACACTAACGAATTGTCCAAGAGTCTACCCAAAATATGTCAGAACTCCCAGATTTACGGCATAGCAGGCAAATCTTCTGCAAAAAGCTACCACAGGGGGTTGCTGGAAGCCCGAATTTTATCATTAAATTCTTTGGCTGCGTAAAGTGAGGTACTGTTACGTCCATGGCCGGGGGTCGTCATTCTGACTTACCCCTTGACGATCCCGGCAATGGACGCCTCTCTTCTCGGCGTGTGCTCCCTCCAGGGAGACGCCAGCACTCTCTTCCGGGTCCTCTGACTGTGTCCCACAGGGCGCGCCCACGGCCTTAAAGGGCCAGTACGCGTCCAGCTGCCTTACATCAATTATCAGCCCAAATGGCTGCTGGACTATAATAAGGGGCCCTGCCCACTAGTTCCTTGCCTGAGCGTTGTATACCCTAGTTTGTCTTGCTAAAGGTCTCCCAGTGTTTTCAAGTTCCCAGTGTTACCCGTTTCTGCTGCCTGTACCCTGTATCCCGTACTATGGTTACCTGCTGCGAAAGTCAAGTCGTGTCTTCTCGCTGCATCACCTGCTGTGAAAGTCAAGTCGTGCCCCTGCCACTGTCTACATTGCCTCAGGTACCCGTTCATAACTATAGACATTGTTTTGTACCTTGTTGGCCAGCTGCTACCCCGCTACGCGGTACGGCCCAGTGGGTCCACACCCCGCGCCGTGACAGGTACCATGCTGGCACGGTTACTGAGGGTGAACTCTGCTGGCAGTATTGTTTCTTGGGGACCCTCTGCCGGCACTGCTGTGTACGAGGAGCATACTGTTGGAACGCTTTTATGGGGGGGGGGGACTGTGCTGCACTGTAAATGGAGGAACTCTGGCAGTTATGTTGGTTTTACCTGTTCCTATTTACACAAAAAGAAAAATCTGGAAACTTTTTCTTAAAGGATTTCTCCACTTTGGTAAATCTCTAATTGTTAGAAGGATTCCTTGACAATAAGCAGATCTCAAAGTGTCCCCCTGCAGAGACGTCCAGCGTGCAGATGTAATCTGTGGGAAAACCTGACAGCAAGTGTTCTTTCCCTTTAGCCCCACCACAGGGGAAACGAAGCATTACACAGTGTCCATTCATATAAATGTGTTGTCTGTGTAATACAGGACAGGATAGATCCTCCGGAGAGAGAGACGCTCTTTGTAACTGTTCTCCACTCTAACCAAGAGATGAGTATCCTGAAGAGTGGACCCCCCTGTATTAACTCAAAATTCCCTAATGTGGTGTATAACAATGGGTTTTCTAAATAGGCAGGTATGGTATAGCAACTTGAAATCGGGACATCTGGAGGCCAATTATTGGTGACTTAAAAGGGTTGATCCCCACTTAGGACCACCCTCTATGTGTCAGAAAGTAGAGCCTATTTTAGGAGCGGACCCTGTGAGTCCTTGCATTATAGGGATGGCAATTCATGTAGTACTTACATCCTGTATTTGATCGCCTGACAGAAGGCAGAACTTCATTGAATACAAATGACTTCTTTGTTCCAAACTTCAACTTTTAAAGGGGAACTTCAAAGAAAACTCTATTCACCATTGATGTCCATAATATTTCCAAAGACTCTCTAAAGACCTATAAATGGCATCTTACAGTTTTGTTACTTTTAATTTAAGGGTGAAAATTTCCTCCGGAGTTCCCCTTTTCAAAGACGCGTTTCGCTTCAAATATTAGACACGCATGAAATACTCCAGATATTTGTCATCGGTTTTGTTTTTACCATTATATGCCTGTCATCAGAGAGCACGTGTAAGATGAGGCACAGGAGATCCAACGGGTTTTAGATCATCAAAAATTCTGGGTGATCAAACCGACGCAAAGGGAAGATTTTTTTAGGGTTCGGATCCTCCAATAGAGATGACTTTTTAGGGTATGGATCCTCCAGGAAGTCATAAAGTCCAATTAAAGTAGATGGGGAGGCCTGAAGCAATATCGTTAATCAGGAAATTCTTCTAATTGGTTATGTCTGTTTAGTCTTTTGCTTCTGGTCTTGCAAATTTCTGGATTATTGACCATTTAAATAAATTCTCTGGGATCTGTTTTTTTTTTTTTTACCCCAGAAACATCACATGGACAGGAGTGGCGATATGCAGTTCAGCCTCACTGACTTGAATGAGGATGAGCTGCAATACCAGCAATAGCCAATGGACAAGAGGGGCGCTGTTTGTTTGTTTTAAAAAAAAGAAAAAGCAAACTAGACCCTTTTTGTACTGCTGGACTAACACTTTATATAAAAGAAACGGCTGCCAGACTGGAGGAAGCTATGCTAGAAAGATAACCAGGAAATAGAAATAAACCTAGTGATATTGATTTATAGGAAAGCTGAATAACCATCAATATGATTATCAATCGACTCCTTCAGGGGATGTCACCCAGCTTTTCCAAACTCCTGCGAAGATTCTCTGGTGAGAAACAAAACATCCCCTACTCATTTATGGGAGTAAAACAGGTTTTTGACTAGATTTGGTAGGAAGCAGTCGCGGTAATGTGGCCAACCAGCGTTTCCAGAAAGAGATAAAGCTAGGAAAGCAATGGCTTAAAAGTTGAACAGAACCACTTAAAAAAGGAACTCCTGCTGTTAATATTTGAGGCAACAAATCAGGGGTCCACCATTCTAGCGATCATTGGGGCTTCCAGTGGTCCGACCTCCACCTATCCCCTGGAATACCCCTTTAAGGACTTTTTACTGATTTTTATTTTAAGTGAAAACTATTTTGTATACCTATTACACATACCAACCAATGGAGCAGTTTTCCATTTTGTTACCATAGATCGATGGATCCCAACCTGTGGCTTTCCAGTTATTGCAAACCTACGAACACCAGCCTTTGGCTAGCAGTGCATGCTGGGAGTTGTAGTTTCACAACAGCTGCAGAGCCACAAGTTGGGGTCCCCCACCTTAGATCTATAAAAAGAACATGAAATCATAGCATCAGTAGGATGATGTACTCTCATAGTTTGATGGTAAATCCTCATATGGTGCAGGAATCCACATTGTGCGCCTCCCCCAGCTGCAGGTTTCTCTTTGTTGTTTTCCTACCTTTAGTGTCCTGATCTCTCTCCTCCATGGAAACAGAAATAGATTGACACAGATAAGCTCCAGGATTGCAAACCCCTTCATCATCTGCTTCAGTACTTCCACCCTGCGCTCCTCTTTTTTTCTCTGTAGGTTCTGAGTGATCAGCAGGGAGTAGAATCCCCCCAGTGCTGCAGGGGAGTCACACAGCTGAGTGTCTCCCCTGCACTGCAGCATCTGATCACACAATGTTACATTGCCTTCATGGCTCCTGGACTCATAATGGGAGATGTAATCTTGGTAGAGCTTCTGTCTGTCTGCAATGCTCTTCATGTTATTAGATCTCAGCTTGTGTCTTCCCTTCCTGCTATAAGTTCTGCATGAGGAAGTTACCAGTTCTCAAGCTCAGCCTCCAGCTCCTTCTGTAACATTGGCTGGATCTGTGCTCTGTACAAAGCCACATAGGGTATTTGCTGTGTCAATCAAACCACAAGAGGCCAGGAAGTCTGAAGCAAAAGTGAAAGTGGAGCTATGCACAGATGTAGCAGAGCTCAACTTGTCATTCCACTCTGGGGCTGCACTGTGATAACTCTGAAAAAGTTTTATCTAGTCCTATGTAAAACCAAAGATTACACATTGGGATATTGTTAGGTGTTGTGCCAAATGACAAACTCAGCTCTGAACATCTGTATATTGAAATTGCAACTTAGTTGCATTGTGTATCAGTTATACAATGTAACATTTACAAGATACTGTATTTATTTATTTATGTGGTTTATTTATTTGCCAGTTCCTAGTGATGAAGCTCCACAGCCTCTTTCTTCACACGTACATATTTTCTGGCATTAAAGTACATCAAAAAACGCTTCTAAAAACGCCAGCGTTAATAAAATGTAACATGCATTTTTTTTTATGGCATTTCTAGTGGCGTTTTGGTTTTCTTTCAGTGTCATTTTGTACATGCTTTTTTTTCTGGAGTTCAGTCGTATAGAGAAGTCTATGGGAAAAAAAATCCAGAAAAATGCATTCTGCCATTGAAAAAAACCAAAAACGCTACTGACCACAAAATTGCCACAAACGAAAACGCAGCATATGCAGTGTTTTTTTCTTCTTTTTATATTTTACACTGAACTTTAATGTAACATCTGGCTGCACAAAATATGCAAGGCAAAAACGTAAATAAAAATGTCACCAAAAAAATGCATAAAAAAAGAGCAAAACCGCTTCATGCGGGCGGGAAATCAGTGGTAAGTTGGCTGGAGTTACGGAAACAGCCGAGCTCGCTGAGATACGCCGCTTCCCTAGCTCCTATTCACTTCTATTGAAGTTACGGAAACAGCGGAGCTCAATGCTGGGAATACCCCTAAAGGATGCAGACCGTTTTGGATTTAAATGGGGTTTTCCACAATGGACATTTATCATCTATCCACAGGATAGGTGCTAAATGCGTGATCGCTGGGGGCCCCACCACAGGGACCCCCTCTGATCTCTAGAACAACCCCCATTACTCTTGAAGTGGTAGTGTATGTTAAATGTAGGCGGTCTCCGTCAGCCCCATAGATATTGAATGCGCAACCCTCGCTCCATGGAGAATCCTTCTCACTGCAATCGTGCAGTGAGGAGGAATGGGGGTTAGGACCCCCGTTCAAGCAAGCAAAGTCTTTGTGGTGGGGCCCCCAGCGATCGTACATTTATCACCTATCCTGTAGATTGGTCATAAATGGTCACTGTGGGAAACCCCTTCAAGGATGCAGTAAATATTGTTGTATTTTTTAATGGCACCGTTTTGAGGGTACATATAATGTATTGTATAACTTTTATTCATTTGTCCTGAGAGGGGTAGAAAAAACAGCAATTTTTCCATTGTTTTTTTTATTTTGTTTTTACGGGGGTTTACTGAGCGGTAAAAATGACATATTAACTTTTTTCTGTGGGTCACTGATTACGGCAATACAAGATTGATATCGTTTTCTTTTCATGTTTTACGACTAGTGCAATAAAAACACTTTTCTTAACAACAAAAAAAATTGTTTTGTGTCAACACATTTCAAGACCCATAACAGCTTGTTGTAGTTTTCATCAGCAGCATTTTGGTGTACATGCTACTTTTTTATCACTTTATATTCAACATTTTGGGAGTGGGGAATGAACCAAAAATAGCAATTCTGTCATTGTTTTTTTACGCCATTTACCTGCGGGAATAATAACGTGATCATTTTATAGTTCAGGTTGTTATGGACGCATGATACCAGATAGGTGTAGCTTTTTTCACATTTTTTTTTATTTTTCGCTTTTTTTTTTTTATTTACACCTTTGAAATAGATTTTTTTTAATTTAATAAAAAATGTATATCAGTGTGTTTTGTGCAAGTTTTTATAAAAAATTATTTTTACTTTTTGAGATACAGCTGCTTTGTATCCTGTATATAGAGCAGCTGTATCATGCGCTGAGTCCTGAATCCGTCAGGTCAGCGGGACTTAGATGTTATCGGTAACCGCTCTATCCTGCGTGATCCACTGTCACGGAACCCATCAGTCCCGCGGAGCTGACGGATTCAAGTTTCAGAACTAGATACAGCTGCTCTGTATACAGGATACAAAGCAGCTGTATCTCAAAAAGTAAAAATAATTTTTAATAAAAAGTATTTAGAAAGTTGCACAAAACACACTGATATATATATGTGTAAGATTTCAAAGGTGTACATAACATTTAAGTCCGACTCTGTGTACAACCCAACACGCTACGACCACTCCCGCCATAGCACATCTTACCAAGAAGAGTTTTCTTTGTTAATAAATGCTTTATTTTTTAATTCCTCAATGTTTTGGTAGCCAGAAAATGCACATGTATAAGATGACTATGTAGTAGGTGCAGTAGGAGACAGTTCTGGATCTTATTAGCCCTCATTAAGGTTCGGTAACATTTCCTTATAAAACTATTGCACTCGCTTATTGCTAGATATAAACTAATTGCACTTCTCAATTGAATCACCACGACACACAAACGTATAGTGGCTACATAAGAAAGACAATGACTTATTCTCAAGGAACAGAGAAGACAGAATGCTACCAATAATATTGCTAAGTCAAGTTTTCTTCTGACACAACGATGCTCGGTGACGAGACGTCTTTCAATATGTCCATTGGTATTATAGGAAGGTGAAGACTTTTCTCGGCCATATTTTGGATGGGTGGAACAGCGTGAAGGTCAATGGTAGGGATGGGCATGGAGCCCTGGAAATGTTCTGTGTTGGGCTGTGGCATCTCTTCAGTGCTGATACCAAGTGACAACTCTTGTCTAAGACGTGGATCTTCTAAGGAGTAAGGTGGAGGATCATCTTCAGGGAGGTATATTTCCAAAGTTCCTGGTCCAACACAGTCTTCATAGCTAGAGGAAAAGATAGAACATCATTTTTCTGTTCTCCAATAATCTCAACATGGTTCTCCAGATTCATTGACCACTCTTATGGTCATGCACTTAGTAACGGGGAAGAAGACAATAGTAGATTAAGTCGTTCATCTGGCCATACATAATATAACGCAAGGTAGTTCGGCAGGCATTTATCACTAATAATCCCCCATATGAACACACATCTTTGGCTTGGCCCAACATCCATGTCTATGGAGAAGGAAGGAGGAATGACTGTCACACAATTGTGGTTCTGCTTATCTTGGAAAGATAAAAGTTAAATATGGTCAATCTTATGCCAATCTTATTAAGTGGGAGTCACTTGTAGCTTCCTTATATTAGATCCCTAGATGGAGTCAACCAAAAACTGGACTTAAATATGTATGGGTAGCTGAAGGGCCCAGCCAAATAAGGGGCCTGCTAAACTATCCGCCACAATTGAATTCAATTAGAATTTTCTGACTGTCAGCAGCCACCACTAGGGGGAGCTTACTGAAGATGGATTTATTAATGCGTTCAATGGGAATTGAAGAAATCAATATTCAGTGAGCCCCTCCTAGTGGTGGCTGAAGGCAGCCAGAATTTAAGCATTTAAAGAGGTTTGCTATGACTTTGATATCGATGGGGGCCATCAATATCAGATATGTGGGGGTCTGAACCCCGGGACCATCACTGATCATCTCGGGTTATGGGACCGCAGCGCGTGTCCCCTTCATTGTTTACCAGGCAGAGTGCCATAGATTTGGTAGTGGCTGTGCCTGGTATTGCAGCCCAGTGCCATTCACTTGAATTAGAATGAGCTGCAGCGAACTTTAGTACTAGGCACAGCCTCTACGGAATGTATGGTGATTCGCATGGTAAACAACAAAGGGGATGCGACACTGGGGCCCCTTCACTCAGCTATTCGGTGGGGGTGCCGGAGTCTGACCAGCACCAATCTGATATTGATGGCCTATCCTAAGGGCAAACTCTGCGAATGTGTGATCTACACACGAAAAGGACCGATTGAATGTAAGCAATACTAATTCCCATTAAATGACAGCAAGCAGAGATCTTTAAAACCATTATGAATTGATACACAAAGTATATTAAAAAATAGTAGAGCTCTTTAATTTGCAATAAACAAGGTTTTTTTTTCCCGCTGAAACCAGAATGCCCCTTTAACTATACCCCATATAAAACTAGAGTTGTGCTTAGATGAACCGTCTCTATAGAGAGACACAGCCCTCGCCTCATCGCCTTTCTGCTCATGATCTTGTTAAAAGCAGCTCTATCTGCAGCCTCCAGCAGATGGACAGTAAATTCAGAACTGAAGCTATCCAGGACAGGCATCTAAAAGCAATTAGGATGTTGTGTGTCTAAAATATGCTGCGGGATAATACGGAGATGATTACTTCATGCCAGCAGATGCTCCATAGATTCTGCAAAACAAATAAAGATGCCTGTTCTCCGCAAATAAATGTCTGGTGAACAAACACCCGCTCACGTCAGACTGATGAACCAAGGACCGTTACCGCAAAGGGGAGGAGAAAGAACAAGGCCATCAAGGACATGGGATAGTATTGAGGGAACTCCACCCTTAAATGGAAATCGTGAATTAGCAAAGATCGTGCAGCGCATTTGCCGATGATTGTGCTGATCATAGAGCCCCAAAGCAAAAATCTGATTTCCTTACCCCTCCCAAAAAAATAAATCCTATGACTTGATATGGAGCAAGCAGAAGGTCTATAGGAACCAGTTTCGGCAGGGTTGTAATGGTGTGTACACAGACCCTATTTTGGACCTGTAGGCATTCAGGCCCAAATTTACTAAGACCACCGTTTCACACGCCAGACTTAAACAGAAACCCGTTGGAGCAAGATGCGACAAATTTATTAAGAGACGCAAGCCTCTTAATAAATTTGTCGCATCTTGGGCTGTCTAGTGAGCACCACAAACTGAAACCTACGCTTTCCGTTATAATTTATGCCAATTTCTGGTGTAAATGATTACAAATGTCACATTTTTTTAAGGGACGATTGTGGCGTAAGAAGGAAAAAAGTTAAACATTTTTGCGCAAAACAAGCGTGCAGCAAAATTTGTTACTTTTTTCCGCCAGAATACTGGAGCAAATAGCATAAAGGATCTCCTCTAATGGCGCATCCATGAGGCGCTGTATTCTTGCCTATAATACGGCATGCAATGGAGCACGTCACTATTTTTTCTCATGGATTCCATATTGGATGCACAAGTAACACAGTATGGGGTACTGTACATAGCAGGCTATGGGCACCATATGATGGATCTATTCAACACGGATATGTGTAGCATGGCTGTATGCTGGACATACAGGCAACAATGAGGCAAGAATCCAGCCATGTACAGGAAGAAGTGCCCTTCATATGGTCAGAAGAGTCACGCCAGTGCTTAGTCACAACTTGAGAAAGTTTACTGGCCGATCATAGAGAACCCAATGACCGGTTTATCTCTAAAAACAAAGCGGCATCCCGGGGAGGAAGTAAAAGTTCTTTGGGCGCCGACCCAAGACTAGTGATGTCACCATGAATGCTCAGTGACGTCATTGAAGTTGAGATATCTCAGCCAGTTTTATCAAGGGGCAAAACTTTTCAGGTGGAAGTGAACTCATAGCTTCAGGTGGATGCTCTGTTATCTGTGGATGTAGAAGAGTGGGATTCCGGACCCCTCAGTTTCTGGGCTCTTGACACCCACCCAATAGTTGCATCTACTAATATCAGAGCTCCAACTCAGAAATACGTCTCCTTATCTGTTTCTCTTCTGCCATGAAGGCTGAATTCCCCCATCCTAACGACATTACAGAAATGATTTCCTCCTTTAAGGTCATTGTAACCTACAATGCTTCCATTTATCCTATCATTAGATTAATATGACCGCTGTACCAAACCATCAAAATCCCTCCTATAATAAATTCTGTGACCTCCTAATTGAAACTAAATTTGCTGTGAAGGGCAACAAGAAATATTCTGTCTGAGCTTCTCATCTTTCCCTGTCCATTTCACATTAAATAAAGCAGATGACGCTAGAAAACTAACCACACCGGAATTTCACTCATTCTCTTAATAGGACATAGTAACGTGATGTCCATTTATTCTGCCTGTCAGCTGTGATTTACTTAAATGCTTCCTCCTCCGACTCACTGAACGACAAAAAAAAAAATCTAATGCCCTATTTATTCCAAATTTAATTAGCAAAAAACTAAAATTGTTAAAGGCAATGGCCCAACATATTGAGTAGAGGTAAAGTGGATGAAACATTCGCATCCTGGTATCTACCATCACCAATCTATGTCTTATTCTGAGGTTGTATTTCATGCGGGACCCCATGGTCATAGTTTTCCATCTGGCAAATATCAATTCTTAATAATTATTCAAGCCAATTTAATAGCAACGTCGAGTAGGTAGAAGAGCTGGAACATATGATATGCTGAATATTATATCGTGTGGGCCTACTAAACAGGTAGAATGGGAAATCCTTCAAACTTGATGACTGTAGATCACCTTATAAAGCAACCAATGGGCTCATAAAGCTGTCTGTAGGATCTGGCATCCATCTCCTTTATGGGCATAGGTGGCACCTAATATGAGCCTGTACTAGAAATGGTACCTGAGAGGTTTAGATAGTGACATATATTAATGACATTATTACTAATGTGTACACCAAAAATAGTTTATACCATATATTGAACTTGGCACCAGATGTTGCCCTGGATAATAAGATTGGCTGCACATAAGATTCTCTAACAAATTCAGCAAACATTATTTGAATAAGATTAGACATGGTATGGCTTATTTATTTATTTATTTCACCTCATGTCATGTATGGCTCCCCATATTATATGGCACCATATATAGATATGTTTTGGCACCAGTTATAAATCACGGCATTATTCTAGGCACCAGGTATTGTCTTATTTAGTAAACTTGACACTATAAATATATTGATAGATGTCCAAATATCTCTATGGATCATGTCCACTCTTCTTTGGCAAATATAAAGTACAACAGGTTCTATGAGATACTGAGGGACACTTGTCTAAATGATATGTTACATGCATTATTTATTGGGACTACTTTTCCTTACCACGGCGGATAATCTGGATAGGAAGCACTAAGCTCTAGGTATGAGCCATATTCTAAGGCTGGAGAAATGTCCTCTGTACAGACAGACCTTAGGTCTCCAAAGGAAGATGTTGCATAGGAGATTCCATCTGCAAAACAGGGCATAAGAAGTAGTGAATGTAGACGTCCAGTTGGCCATGTCTGAGGCACCATCACCTTCACGGTGCACCACGTCTGCCAGTAACTCATGACATTACTTGACCTCAAGGAGTCTCAAGATATTGATGTTGAGTCTCTTTATGATCATGTGACATCACTGGTTGAAAGTACGTGCCCATTATCATACAATTATGTAAGATATCCGGTACACCTTGCATATCCCTCCATGTTAAGTTGACAAGAAGACTACTTCAACCTAAAATATACTATTTATATGGTTTATCATACCTCATTGAGAGTATTATCTTGGAGAACTCAAGGTGGCCGACACTACTGCCAGACACTACAGGAAACAGCTTATCTTCCTACAGAACAAACGATTGGGTGCGCTGAAACCCATCATGCCCGATTCTTGTTTTCCCTAACATCCGTCATCAGGGTAGAGTCGGGAAACCCCCATACACTTCAGATTAATGATCAATGTGTTGACTATAATGTTGATGTCCATAGCTTACCATAGCTTGGATTCTGAAGACGCCAGTCTCTTTCTCCTCCATCTTTTCTCAGGCTTCCTATGATGATGGTAACACAGGAGAGAAAGAGAACCAGTCCAATTACAATCCCAGCCACAACCAACGGGGACACCAGAAGTGCAGGGTCATGGCTGCTCCGGATATAACCAAAATACTCCGGAAGAGAGTTACTCTGGTTTACCTGAATTTCTGAAAGGATAAATGAAGGTGGTTGAAGCTCATTTTGAGTTAATATCTCATCATTGTGCCAACCAATGGGGTATATGATGCCTCAGAGGTGAAGACTAGCTCAACAAGTATATATATGAGGGTGGATTCTCCATAAGTACTTCTAGCTTGTAAGCATATACAACTTGAGACATCTAGTGCTTCAACTGTTGACTAATTTCCAGAAGAATGAACAACCAAAGTGTATGCAATGGCCATGTGTAGTGGGATGACTCCAACCATGACATACCTATAACACTCAACCAGTTGGATGATTGTGATCTGGATGACCACTTGGAGTACGAGGTCTACAATAATTTATAATATGTGCTCCTCACAGACACACACTTCTAGAGATCCACTAGGTTCTTGTTGACAATATATCTGTTGGCTCCAATCGGTGGCTTTTGTTGCGAAACTGCAACTCCCATTATGCTCTGTCAGGACATGCCGGAAGTTGTAGTTTTGCAACAGTTGGAGAGCCACAACAGGTTCTAGACAACTGATTTATGGGATCTAGAAACTTCTAAAGACCCAAATAAAGGACGTGGAGTGACATCAGCAAAGTCCATACCCCTGAACTGTAGGGTAGGGACCTACGTGTCCAAATGACTATTCTGAAACCAGTGAAGACGTGTTCTTGTATTCACACCAAAACCCAACCGCAAACTTTTGTTAAAGCCTATACTGTATATTTTATTCTTCATTGTCCTAAATACATTTTCAATGACCCCTTTTTAAGTGTCTACCTACTTGGCCTCTGTTATACATTTCTTTTTTTGGATCTTTTTAAATACAGAGTAGTGTCTTTAGGCATTGTATAAAGATTGTGGTTTCTGATTTAGAAATATGTCCATCAAACGTTTGAGTGACAAGTGCAACCAGATTAGAAGGGACCTTGAGAGTTCATTTTTGACCAGAGGGGGATATTTTTAATTGCTCCTTCCAGCATTGTGATAACCCCTTCCCTTCTCTGTCTAAAACAATTCATTCCCAAAGATAACATTGGTTAAGCTCCAGAGCGGAGATGAGCACAAAAGATTAAGATGAACTTTAATTCTTGGGAATCAATCACATAAATAGCTCGTTCTAAATGGAGCCAAAAGTGATAAAGCTGCTGATGCAACAACATGATACAGACGCCTACTAAAAAATTAGGTCACTAATACAGAGATGTAACTTGAAGTTCTAGGGCTCCAACGCAAAATCTGTAATAGGGCCTTCCCACCATTTATAATACTGGTGCCTTCCCAAGTAGGGGGGGGGGGCATTGGGCCCCCTCAGACACCAGGTCCGTTTGTGATGCTTTTGGATTTGTAAATGATTGAAATTGATGAATGTGTCCTTTTTGAATACCCATGTACATGAAATAGATGTTGACCAAACACTTATTCGGCTGACAGCTATCTCCTCCACCTCCTCATAAATATGTTAGCGGTGGCCTCCAAAAGACTAAAATGGGGTCCCATTCTGGTGCTGGTTGATACCACCACACCCTTAGCCACCTTTTTTGTCTCCAACTAATTTCCAGAATACTTGGGTTAATTTCCCACAAAAGTTATTTTCATGAACTGAGACGAGTGCCCAGCCAAGCGTATCTACCATAGATACATATGGTAGATACGCTTGGCTGGGCACTCGTCTCGGCTTGGCATGCATTTTTTTTTCAATAGGGTAGAAGGAAGCAAACCACTGCCAGACACTACTGGAAACAGCTTATCTTCCTACAGAACAAACGATTGGGTGCGCTGAAACCCATCATGCCCGATTCTTGTTTTCCCTAAAATCCGTCATCGAGGTAGAGTTGGGAAACCCCCATACACTTCAGATTAATTTTATTTTGTTTTAAAGAGGATCAACAATTCTTTCATTTGAGGAGCTGTCAAACATCTGCTCATATCTCAGCTTCCGGGACCTTTGTGAATTTGCCAGGAATGTGAATTTTTGTTAAAAAGTTGCATAGAGCAAGAAATATAATTTTTTAGGTCAAGGTCAATCCCATTTGTGATTAGATATACACTGAATGAATGAGTGGAGCTGACAACATAGACAGACTTGATGTAACCAAAATCCGACTTGAGACTTTTTAGTCTTGTGATTCTGCCCTTTTTCGCAGTGACTTTTCCCTTTGACAGGGATGTCTCTGCAATTATTTTTCTTGCACAGCAATTTATTTTCATTTTATAAGCCCATTTGGCATTACGAGTCATAGATAAAGCAAATCCTTACACTTGTAATTTTTTCATGCCAGCTGCTAAGTGCTGCCATTAATTAATTCCATTATAAAATTACCCTACTAATTACGTGAAAAAAATAGCTTTTCTTGCTAGAAATACTCGGAGGGATAAGTTGGCATCTGCTGGATTTTGCTGTCTTCTGCACCCTGGGAATTATCACATTAAGCTTCAAACCAAGTTTTAGCATGAAACCAATGCTAAGAGGAGATGGAGGAGGGGGCCCGAGCTTCTTAAGATTGAGGGGAATTTATCTTGTTTATTGTGTGTTCGTCTTTTCATAGTAATGGGTATTTTTCTTGTTACAGACTTTTCTTCTTCACTTCTTTTCGTTCCCCTGACAATTATTAGAAAGAGATTATAAAGAATAGAAGTGTTACATTTCAGGAAGACACATGCCAATAATACAAATTACCCAGTATAGGATCACATTAGGGCATACTGATGTCATAGAGGGGGTTCCCTTGCTCAAGGGGAAGAACGTAGACTGGCTGTCACTCTGTAGGTCCCAGCCCATCCATAAATTACATGGTCAGTTATTCATTTGAATGGCTGAAATGTAATACTACCTTTCCCCTGCAGCAGGCGCCACTTCCCTCAGCCATAACCGCTGATCAATGGGGGTTCTTCAATTTAAAAAAGGGTAGTCTTTGTGTTACAACCTCTTTAAGGAACACTGTAAAGAAGAGAGTTGGGGATTCTGCCACAACTATGAGATGTCTGTTGCTTTGGATTGGCCCTTTTGGGATATCATTTACATATGGGGGGCTGTAGTGCTGAGGCTATGAGCCATTATTGCATGTGATGTCACTATGTGTACAGGTCAGTCACAGGTCAACCCCATAGATCCACCCCTGAATATAATCTTTGGCGTGTAATATTGAATTAGGGGTACACTGAGAGTGGTCTGCGCCAAGGACAATAATGGCCATAGTATATATAGAGTCCGAGCACAGTACTTACTTGTGCATGTCACCTTGATTGACATGAAGAGCTGAGAGTTCACTCGAGGTCCTTGGCTCAGTGATATAAGCCTCTTCCTTTCTGTTCAGTGGATTTTCTCTGCTCCTGGGGAGAGCTGGAAAAAGCAAGTGAGGTCATTATGTGATGATAAAAGGGCCGTCTGGTTGAGAAAACCAATTTAAAACACCCCTTTCAAAAATTCTGGGTCATTAGAGGTCACTTCAGAGCCCTTATCTATTAGCCAGAGTGGAGCGTGACTACATAGAGCGTCCCTCAGCCTGGAGGATCCGACACATCTGTGCATTACACTGACAGACCATTGATTTAGATGGTAACTGTGTAATGCTTTACTTCCCCTGTGGTGGCGCTGCAGGAAAATTGAACACTTGTTGCAGGGGTCTCCCACAGTTTACAGCTCGTCGTTGAAGGACTATTATAACAAAAATTGTTTATCTAAACCTGACAATGGGATTTCCAGTTTTCAACATATAGGGTTAACTAAAAGAGCAGTCGATATATTCCCAAACATACTGATAGGTCAATAATATTTATATTAAATTGGCGTTAATGTCAGTGTCTGAGATAGGAAGATCAGATTGTGTGCCCCATTGGGGACAGGGACTGATGTGAATGGCCACAATCTCGGCACAGTACTGTGGCATATGCGAACAGAGGCCACACATCTGTATTAATTTTTTAAGGGTTAAACATGTCTTCCGCTTTTAGGCAAGTAAAGTTTAAGGGGAGTTTCCCATAATCAATATTTATCACCTATACGCAGGATATCTGATCGGCGGCGTAAGAATGCTGGGATCCGCACCGATCACGAGAACGGGTTTACATTGCCGTTCCTGGGAGCCGCATGGGAATGGAGCGGAAGTGCGCATGCCCGGCCACCGCGCCATTCGTTTCTATGGGGCTTCTGTAGATAGCGCTCGGCAGCCCCATAGAGATGAATGGAGTGGTGGTCGAGCACGCGCACTTCCGCTCCATTCCCATGTGGAAATATGCAAATGATGGTGCAGATTCATTGCGTAATTGCCCCAAATCTGCACCAACATTTGCAGTGGAGAAATTCTGCTACGTGTGAACCTGGCCTTACGGTGCAAAGTGTCAGTGCAGGTAAAATGTATCAGTCTGGCATCCCAGCTGTTTAACTCACTATGGATTGTCTACACTGCATACAATTGTAGCAAATTCTCAGCTGTACAGGTTTTTAAAAACGTTTTCCAGCCCCATATTCTGTATTCGAATAAAAGGCATATGGATTACAAAAAAAATAAAAAACATGGTACCCAACTTTTTTTTTTACAGTCGGGAGCATGGAAGCAGCGTGGTATTTGAAAGATCAATTCAATGTTTTTTGTTTTTTAACCCAGGGTATGACCGCGTCTCCCGCCAGGACCTGACCGTCTGTACCCCGCTGTCACATCTGGTGTCAGGCCAGGCCGTTCTTGTCGCTGGCGGACAGTAGAAACTTAATGGGGCTAGAAAACCCCTTTAAAGAGGCTCTGTCACCACATTATAAGTGCCCTGTCTCCTATATAAGGAGATCGGCGCTGTAATGTAGGTGACAGTGATGCTTTTTATTTAAAAAAAACTATCTTTTTTCACAACGTTAGGAGCGATTTTGGTTTATGCTAATGAGCTTTCTTAACGCCCAAGTGGGCGTACTTTTACTTTCGACCAAGTGGGCGTTGTACAGAGGAGTGTATGACGCTGACCAATCGGCATCATGCACTCCTCTCCATTCATTTACACTGCACTAGCGATATAGATATATCACTATGTGCAGCCTCATACACAAGCCCTAACATTACTACAGTGTCCTGATAATGAATACACATGAAATCCAGCCTGGACGTCATGTGTACTCAGAATCCTGACACTTCTGACTCTTTTTTTGTGAGATTCCGGCAAGTGAAACCAAATCTCGTTTAGCTCCGAGATCTCGCGAGATTTCGTATCCGTTGCTGGAATCTCACAAAAAAGAGTCAGAAGTGTCAGGATTCTGAGTACACATGACGTCCAGGCTGGATGGTCATGTGTATTCATTATCAGGACACTGTAGTAATGTTAGGGCTTGTGTATGAGGCTGCACATAGTGATATATCTATATCGCTAGTGCAGTGTAAATGAATGGAGAGGAGTGCATGATGCCGATTGGTCAGCGTCATGCACTCCTCTGTACAACGCCCACTTGGTCGAAAGTAAAAGTACGCCCACTTGGGCATTAAGAAAGCTCATTAGCATAAACCAAAATCGCTGCTAACGTTGTGAAAAAAGATCGTTTTTTTAAATAAAAAGCATTACTGTCACCTACATTACAGCGCCAATCTCCTTATATAGGAGACAGGGCACTTACAATGTGGTGACAGAGCCTCTTTAAAGTCTCTGTATGTACAAAAGAATGTTCCCATTCACTGACAGAAAGCAGAGGTATTACAACTGGCGAGGAATTGAAATTCAAAGTATATTTGAAAGTCGTAAAACTTTATAAAATGATTGAGATTTATTTACAGAAAACCAGGAAACTCCTTTAGGGCCTGTTCACACGGAGTTTTTTGACACGTTTTTTGACGCGGAAAACGCGTCGGAAAACGCGCCAAAAACGACCCAAAATGACTCCCATTGATTTCAATGGGAGACGGAGGCGTTTTTTTACCGCGAGTAAAAAAAACGCCTCGCGGCAAAAAGAAGGGACATGACCCTTCTTGATGCGGTTTCCGCGTCCAAAACCGCATTGAAAGCAATGGGGACACGTCAAAAAACACCTCGAACTAGTGAGGTGTTTTCTGACGAGTATATTGCCGAGAGTTTTGGAGGAGTTTCTTGCAGTCTCCTGCTGCTAGTCCAGCCCAGAAAGGGGCTGTCATTTCCTGTCTGCTCGTGGAGGCTGAAAAACATCGTGGACAGAACTCAGGGATACAGAAAACCGAAGTCCTGCATCCAAATACAAGTAAGTGCACTTGCTCCTATGTTCCATACATGCTATACATGTATGGAGCTGTGCATTTTTTTTTTTAGAATTTTTTTTTCTGATTTTTTTTTCTGATTTTTTTTTTAGATTTTTTTTTTCTATTTTTTTATTTTTAATTTTTTAATTTTGTTATGCAGTTGTTCATGTATGTCATCTCTTTTTTATTTTTTTTTAACATTTCAGGAACAGAAATGACGACAGCAGAGGTGTACCACCGAATGGACATTGATGTTGGGAAATTGATTCAAGAAGTAAGTATACTTTTTTTTTTTTAATGTGGGCCTGTTCACATCAGCGTGGTTTCCGCTGAGGGGTTCCGTCGGTGCTTTCAGTCAGGGGAACCCCTCAACGGAAAGGCAAGTGTGAAGTGGTGACAGATCCGTTGCTAATTGTTTCTGTTTGTCCCCGTTGTGCAAAGGGTTCTGTCGTTTCGACTGAACCAATACCGCAGTGTAGGGAATCCCATTAGCAACGGATCCATCAGCATTGAAGTCAATGATGATGCAAACAGAAAACAATGTTTTTTTTAATGTGGGCCTGTTCACATCAGCGTGGTTTCTGCTCAGGGGTTCCGTCGGTGCTTTCAGTCAGGGGAACCCCTCAACGGAAAGGCAAGTGTGAAGTAAGTTCCGTTTGCATCACCATTCATTTCAATGGTGACAGATCCGTTGACAGAAGGCTGTCAGGCTGGGTTCACACGACCATGTTACGTCTGTAATGTACGGAACGTATTTCAGCCGGAAGACCCGGACCGAAGACAGTGCAGGGAGCCGGGCTCCTAGCATCATAGTGATGTACGACGCTAGGAGTCCCTGCCTCGCTGCAGGACAACTGTCCCGTACTGTAATCATGATTACAGTACGGGACAGTAGTTCCACGCAGAGGCAGGGACTCCTAGTGTCGTACATCACTATGATGCTAGGAGCCCGGCTCCCTGCACTGTCTTCGGTCCGGGTCTTCCGGCCGAAATACGTTCCGTACATTATGGACGTAACATGGTTGTGTGAACCCAGCCTCATGCGTGTGAAAACCTCGGCAAAAACAGCCTGAAAAACCGCCTGGAAAACCGCCTCAAAAACCACGTCAAAAACCACGTCAAAAACCACGTCAAAAATGAAAACCTCCAGGGTCAGTTTTTACAGGAGGAATTTTCCTCCTGCAAAAAACTCCGTGTGAACAGGGCCTTAAAGTTTTCAAAAAGCTTCTAAATAACTAAAAAATGTACATGTAGATAAACCGCGCCGTCACTATGCCGTACATTGTGGGGTCCAGATCATTTCATATTTCATCTTCTCGGTAAACCTCCCCCTATATAATCTCGTATATGTACATTTTGTTGTATATAGGGTCTCATGCAGCAGTTATATATATCTATGTCCACAATCATCCCTGACTGTAGAAGACCACGTCACTATATGCACAGGCCTTGGAAGGGTTAACCGACCAAATCCGACCATTTAAAGGCCTGCAGTATAAAGATAATCTATCAAAAGCAGCGTCTCGCTTACCGGAGGTGAAGAGCAGAGGATTCCGTGTCCCCATGCAGCTTAGTCCGGCCCGTAGATGGAAGGAGCAGCATTTGCCATGGAAATAAAAGACAATACAGATGGGAAAAGGTGTTTCCTGTTTCCCTTTGTGAAACGTACGAGATGAAATCCCCCCTCAAATCAATATGGCACTGCCCGCCTGGAGACTCGGTCACAGCAAACCTGGCATGTCCCTGTGATCTAAAGGGGGGGAACCAGCAGAGTGTCCAAAGCAAATAGACTGAGGCTGGAGGTGAGGAGTGTGCGCTGGGAATGATGAGGAAGGGGGAGATGTGACAGGATCCCGCCGCTGCCCCCCGCAAAACACAGATCTACATGTCAAATCAATAGAAAGTATGGAGAGGAAAGAAGACGCAGCATTTATTATCAATGAGACCTGAGACCTGTCACCTTATTGTCCCCTTCAAAGGCGCATGAGAAACGCCAGAGGGAGGGAAAGGATTATTATATAACTGAACAGCTGAAACGTTGCACTGATAATGGGGGAATAAAATGATATTTTTCACTTGAAACCCCTTGCTGTGGAGTGCTGCCTTCCTTTACATCTATTCTATCTATCTATCTATCTATCTATCTATCTATCTATCTATCTATCTATCTATCTATCTATCTATCTATCTCATATCTATCTATCTATCTATCTATCTCTCTCTCTCTCTCTCTCTCTCTCTCTCTCTCTCTCTCTCTCTCTCTCTCTCTCTCTCTCTCTCTCTCTCTCTCTCTCTCTCTCTCTCTCTATCTATCTATCTATCTATCTATCTATCATCTTTAAAAATGAGTTTCAAGGTTTTTTTATGGTTTCTTTTCTTATCTAGTGTCATTTTGTACATGCGTTTTTTTCTGGCATTTTTCCTAGAGACAAGCCTAGGGGGAGAGATGCCAGAAAACCACCATACCTTGAGCATGCTGCGTTCGAAAAAAGCACCACTGACCCCAAAAATGCTACAAACCAAAATGCTGAGTATTTAAGGCTTTCTCATATTTAACCATACACTTTAAAGGAACATGTGGCCACAGAGTTTTTTTTGGGAAAGAAATGTGCAAACAAATGCTGTAAAAATTTCCACCAAAAATGTGAGTATTTGCTGTGTGTTAGGCCTCATGCGCACTTCCATCACCGTTTTATCGGCTGTTTTTGACGCATCCGTGTGTCCGTTTTTGATTCCGTGTGCACTCCGTTTCAGTTCCGTGTTTCCGTTTTACACGGACGTTGTGCTTCTGTTTGGCTTCTGTTTTTCCGTTTAAAAAATGGAAGGTAAACTTCATTTGCACCTGTCACATGTCCCAGGAAACACCCATAGAAAGGTTACAGGAAGTTTCTGGTGCTGTTTTCTGCGGCTTTCGTAGCATAGAGAACAGTTTGAGATTACTCTGCTTGGCTTGCTTTGTTTTTTTTTTATTTTTGGAGTGAAATGTGTGCACTTACTTATTTTGTGACGCTGGGCACTAGTTTCCTGCTGCCATCTGTGCGTCAAAAGCTCCTTGGCAAGTTCTTCCCACGCGGCGTCCTTTTTGTAGCGGTCGTGGTAGCGTTCTGCCCGCGTATCCCACAGTTCTGGGTGATCCTGCACCAATGCTATGAGTCTCTCCACATCCATCTTCAGGAATGAATGTGTACTGTGGTCTGTGAGTCTGTGAACTTTGGCTCACCCAGCCGTTGCTATGGCAACAGATCCATCAAAAACTGACGGCACACGGAAGCCTTCCGTGTGCCATCCGTTTTTTTGACTGACCAATTGACTTCTATGGGCCACACGGTCACTGAATCACTGACCAAAGTAGGACATGCTCTACTTCTGATGGAACGGAACAACGGATCCGTTTAAATAACTGAAGTGTGCATGAGACCATTGAAATGAATGGGTTCAGGGTGCTATCAGTGACAAAAACGGACAGCACCCTGAAGGAAAAGACTGAAGTGGGCATGAAGCCTTACAGGGGTTGTCCACGACAGGACAACTGATGACCCATCCCCAGGTAGGTCACCAGTATATGATCAGTGCGGGTCCGACACCCGGACCCCGCACTGATCCGCCACTACGGCTGCCTCTGGACACCGGGTGTTTTGAACGGTATGCGGTAGTTGGAGTCGGAAGCAGATAGACAACTGCATAGCGGCCGTTCTACAGAACTGCTCCTATTCACCGGAATAGGAGCAGAGCTGCAGTTCTGCAGAACGGCCACTATGCTGTAGTCCATGCCATCTGCTTCCAGATCCCATAACTGCATACTGTTCAAAACACCCGGCGCCCGGAGGCAGCCGTAGTGGCGAATCAGTGCGGGGTCCGGGTATCGGACCCACACCGATCATATACTGATGACCTATCCTGGGGATGGGTCATCAGTTGTCCGGTCGTGGACAACCCCTTTAAAGTTCTCAGAACTGAAGATAAGAGATAAAGTAGTGATTATAGGGGCAGACATTAATCACTAATTCCTAGCGGTGGGGCAAGTATTCTTAATGCCCAAGGCGATAGTTTCAGAATATGTGTAAACTCTACATATAAATTATGAAAAAATTACATCCCATGTGGCAAATAAAATCTGTAGAGTACAATGCCACCTATTGGTCATTATGGAGAAATGCACATACTGTAATTAAATAGCTGCATGATTATTTATTATTTGTAGGATACAATACAAAAATAAGGATTGGATTGTATCATCTCATGTTCTGCTTTTTGTATACACTCCTAACAGTAACCACTGAAATAAAAAAACAAACATATTTTTGTTAGACCGAAACTGTCAGCAAGCTGATGTTGACAGATCTGTGATTTATGGTATTTGTCTGTATTATGGCAAGAACGAATAACACTTGCTCTTACAGATGACAGATGGATGCCAGTCCCCAGCACTATGGTATACAATCAGCTTCAGATTTTATTGTGCATATGAGGTCTGTAGACAGCAGGGACCTCGGATAGAAAATTATTCTTGTTGGAATTTGTTGTTTTTTTTAGAAGCATCAGACATTCTTGTGTTAATGAGCTGTGCTGACCGGTTTATTCCCACATGCCATAATTGCAATAAAATAAAAACGAAATATGATCCGTCAGCAGCAGCAGTAGCTTCTATCCTGCTTGTTGATGGTTTCCATGCAGCATATGATGGTTATTACATTGCAAAAATGTAAAAACAAACTGAAAAATAGCAATAAATGTTAATTACAGAGCGTCAATGTTCATCAGAGGTCGACTTTCACTTTAAACAAGATTTTCAATTCATATCTAGGCTTATTGCTTCCATATATAAATGTCAATTTGGCGCAGATTTTATTTGAATGTCGGGAAGATGTAATTATTTCAGTATGCAGGGAACATAATTGTAAAACTGGATAATGGTTGCTCTGCCGCGGAGAGCCGATGACTGATAAGACAAGGGCCTGTCATATTTCAATCACCTCTAAACAACAACAGACAGGAGACATAGAGAACACTGCCACCAAGTGTTGATTTATGTGCATGACATTATAACGCCATGACAGCTGCCAGTCAGGCTTGATTTAAATGTCAATCAGTAGAATTGCTGCATATGTTAATTGCTTTACCTTGCATGACTTTACTGTCAGGATTACACATTGCACAATGAAATCCTGCTGTTATTAACTTCGGTTCTTAAGAACAAAGGAAGTTTTATTCTTGATGGAACTTCTGACAAGTCATTTAAAATGATTCTCCATGTCAGAAATTACAGGGGTTCTTAACAAAAAATGAGTACAAGAAGTTTGGAACTTACTCTATGTTTTTAATGCCAGATCCTGAGATCCGAGGGACTGTGGCTGTATGGAGGCACAGAGTTTATTAGTACATGATCCACCGCTATACAAGAGATTAGGAAAAAAATGTCTGCTTTTTTTTCCGCCCATGCTCTGTCTCTGGTAATACTGTTTTTAGGGTATGTTCACACGTAGTCAACAAAAACGTCTGAAAATCCAGAGCTGTTTTCAAGGGAAAACAGACCCTGCTTTTCAGACGTTTTTTTACCAACTCGCATTTTTCGCTGCGTTTTCACGCCGTTTTCACAGCGTTTTTTACGTCCGTTTTTGGAGCTGTTTTCATTGGAGTCTATGAGAAAACAGCTCCAAAAACGTCCAAAGAAGTATCCTGCACTTCTTTTGACGAGGCTGTATTTTTACGCGTCGTCGTTTGACAGCTGTCAAACGACGATGCGTAAATAACAGGTCGTCTGCACAGTACGTCGGCAAACCCATTCAAATGAATGGGAAGATGTTTGCCGACGTATTTGAGACGTATTTCCAGACGTAAAACGAGGCAAAATACGCCTCGTATACGTCTGAAATTTGGCCGTGTGAACATACCCTAATAAGCCTTATTTACCTGTATATCAAACACAATTTGTGCACTAGAATGGCACTGCTTTTCTATAATCCCAGAAAATCTCTTAAAGGGTAACTAAACTTTCCAAAAACTTTTGACATGTCATAGTGACATGTCAGAAGTTTTGATCAGTGGGCGTCTGAGGACTGAGACCCCCACCGATCACTAAATCAAAGCGGCAGAAGCGATCGGGTGAGTGCTGTGCCGCTTCATTTCTGATTGACTTTCCTCGGAACGGTGTACGGGCTCAATAGAAAATCTTAGTCCATATACATTGCTACTTCGTTTGAGCGATCATTGGGGGACTCAGTGCTTGGACCTCGACCGATCAAAACTTCTGTCATGTCACTATGAAAAGTTTTTTGAAAGTTTAGTTACCCTTTAAAGCCTGGATCACTCACACAATTTTGGTGCAGTTTTTCTTAGCCAAAGCCAGAAGTAGATCCAAAAGGAAGGAAAAGTATAAAGAAAAGACTGATGCATCTGCTTTCTTTTGTGTCCACTCCTGTGTTTAGAGCACATTGAAACCAATTTCCCAATTGCTGAACAATGTAGTTAAAATATAACTTTTATTATTTTGCTATTAAAGATGTCCATGGGGACATAACACTCAGCACAAACGGTTAAAATTAGTAGCCAATATTGCTTCAGCACACGCTCAGTATTCACTCGGTCTGCATGTGTTGCCAGACGGAGTGTAAATGCTCAGTTGCCAAGTCTCGTGTCAGCAGCTGCAGACTGCCGAACTATAGTGGATACGATGTGGTATGCGTGCTCAGAATTGCCAAGCAGGTTAGGCTTATTAAAATAATAGATTTAGCCCCCCCGACATGTTTCACTGTCAACACAGCGTCCTCAGGGGATCAAAACGGGGCTAGTGAGCGCGCGTGTAGATTGTCAGTCCCTTTAAAAGTTTGCGATTATCCTCACACAGGGTTCACCTGTGTAAGAACCAATTGGAGCTCAGTACAAAGACCGAGCCTCCACAGTGAGAGATTGACACATGTATTGGCCAATATGTGAGCCGTATGTGTGACCAATAGGGCTGTGTTAAGTGCGCATGGGCACTAACAGCACGGCTGGACTTAGTAAATTTTCTTGCTTTGACACTGTTATCGGCGCCTGCGTACAAGAGGCACCGATGATCTTAGTCGATTTTCAAAATTGGTAGCTGCATGTGCGCATGTCTAGGCACTTAGAAAAAAGATCACTAGATGAATCTCTGTAATAGAGATATACTATCCAGTTTGACCACTATAAAGAAAGTATAAATAGCCTACCAGGATGCAGATCACGTTTACAGGTAACATGACCACAGACAGGCTTGGTTGAACGTCCAGAGATGACTTGGACAGTATCTGAAATAGGGGTCTAAGTGTGTTAGGAACATAATGGTACCATATTCGCAGTCATATTTAACTAAGTACTCCGAAGTTTTAGTGCGCATGTCTAGGCACTTAGTAAATGCATCAGCAGGGAGTTCTCCTACCGATGGGGTACATATTATAATAAATGCATATATTTATATAACAAGTCCACCTATACTTCCACAAGGAATACGGCTCAGCCTCACTGTATTGGTTCAAGTAAAGGAAGGAGGGGAGAAGACCACAGGGACGGACAATTAGTCCAATGGACATAATAGACTACTTGAATAGTCAATGTGGAAATGTATTGTCTCTTTTTTCAATGGAGATAAGCATTGGTCTAGATGACCAGATGACAGCTGTCAATATATATATATATAAATATATATATATATATATATATGTATACCAATTGTGGCATTAGAGATTAGGGCGATTATAAAAAGGCTGCAAAGGTGAATCCTTCATTTAGCCCATTTGGGCTTAGGGATCTGAGCCTATGAATCCATTTTGCTTCTTCTTGCAATAGTTTTTTATCAAGATTCCCAGCTCTGGGACCCAGCTTAACTTGGGTGATGCCCCAAAATTTAAGAGCATTGATGTTTCCTTGGTGGTAAAGTCTAATATGTTTAGATAGAGGTGTATCCTCCTTCATATTGATCGTACTTTTGTGCTTCGAGATCCTTCTGCGGAGTTGTTGAATGGTCTTGCCCACGTATAATTTTGGGCAGGGGCACTGTGCGGCATAAACGATACCACTACTTTGACAATTAATGAATTGTTTTATGGTAAAGATCCTCCCATCAACTGGGTTGGAAAAGGTTTTGGTCGTCGGCATCAAAGGGCAAAAGGAGCATCTGCCACAGGGAAAGGAGCCCTGTATTGGGGGCGGAAGCCACGTTTTTTGTTCAGTTAATGGTCTCGAATAGTGACTATGTGTTAGATATTCGCGGAGGTTCTTACCTCTCCGATAAGTGATGTTGGGAATATCAGAGATTGTATCACAAATGTCACTGTCTGTTAGTAAAATAGACCAGTGTCTCTTTAAGATATTTTTAATTTGATATGAGCAATTATCAAAATTCCCTATGCATCTTATGAGGGAAGATGGTTTATTAACAGCCAGAATGGATTTATCATTCTCCTTTTTCCCATGTAGCAGATCATCCCTCGATGTTGCCCTAGCCCTAGCGTAGGCTCTATGCAGGGTTTTCTTTGGGTATCCGCGCGCGAGGAACTTTTTATATAATGTATCACATTCTAATTGGAAGGTGATTTCTTCAGAGCAGTTTCTTTTTGCTCTCAAATACTGTCCGATAGGAATACCTTTTTTAAGGGCCGGTGGATGGAAGCTTCCCCAATGCAGGAAACTGTTTGTTGCAGTTTCTTTTCTGTAGATATTAGTTTGTACTGCCCCACCAGGATCCAGGGAAATTTTTAGGTCCAAGAAGTTAATTTCATTTGAATGTATAGTGTAGGTGAATTTCATCCCAATATGATTAGTGTTGATAATATCCATGAAGTCGGAGAAAAGAGCAGTGTCCCCCTCCCAAAAGATAAGTATGTCATCTATATATCTACCCCAGAAGGAAATGTGACAAGTGAAAGGGAGTAGATCGTCGTTGAAAATTAAAGTGTCCTCCCACCACCCCAAAAATAAATTTGCGTAAGTGGGTGCACAAACAGTGCCCATGGCCGTGCCTTTAAGTTGGTGGTAGAATTTATTGTCGAAAAGAAAGTAATTGTGTGTGAGTAAAAATTGTAATAAAGATACAGTGAAGTTGTTGTGTGCCTGAAACTGAGTCCCCTTAGTGCTCAAAAAGTGTCGGGCAGCACTAAGACCCAGATCGTGATTGATATTGGTGTACAGTGACTCAACATCAATAGTGGCTATTAGTGTAGTGGAAGAGACATTAGTCCCCTGGATCCTGGTGAGGGTGTCTTTTGTATCTCGTAAAAACGAGGGCAGAGCTGTGACAAAGGAAGACAGTATTTCGTTTACGTATGTACTGATACCTTGCGTTAAGTTGTCATTGCCGGAGACAATTGGTCTACCAGGTATTGGTGTGACATTTTTATGTATTTTGGGCAAGGCATAAAAAGTCGCCAGAGTAGGTGTTGCGTTATACATCGATTTGAATTCCTCCGGTGATATTATTCCATTTGACCTTGCATTAATCAGTAGTGTACGTAATTCAGATAGATATCGCTCAGTTGGATTACCATCCAATATCTTATATGTAGATGTATCGTTAAGGAGTGTCTGGACCATCGAGACATAGTCTTTACGATTGAGAATAACAATATTGCCCCCTTTGTCAGAGGGTTTGAATATAATTTCTTCGTTTTTGCTAAGTTCATCCAGTGCTGTTTTCTCCGATTTACTGAGATTACTTCGAAGCTTTTGTTTTTGCGATTGAAGTTTTTTCAGATCAGCACTGACCATTTTAACAAATATATCGATATGTGGATATTGCGATATAGGAGGTGTTAGTCGTGACTTCGGTCGTAGTGTAGAGAAAGGGCCAGTAGCCATATCAGCTGGGTACTCATTTTCATTTGCTAGTTCTTCTAGTGCCTGTAAGGTAGTCAGTTCGGTATGATTAAAAGCAGTAGTATCATCTGATTTGTTCTTGAAATATTTATGTAAGGCAAGCTTTCTTGCAAATAAATTGACATCTTTGGTCCAAGTGAATTCATCAAAATTTGGAGTGGGAGTATATGATAGGCCTTTACATAGAAGTGATTTTTGCTGTGAGCTAAGTTCAAATTGTGAAAGATTTACTACTTGCATATCATCTGACAAACGATTGTCACTGTGTGTCACTTGGTCTGGCTCCATGGTGTGTTGTGCAGACCTAAAAAAGGGAGCGCAGAAAAGGTGTTTGTGGGTGCTGAGACTATGGAGCTCGCGTTTCCCATGTTCACAACATTCCTCATAGGGCCATCTGTGTGTTTTCCCACAGGAAATGGGGTGCTGGGTGTCACCGTTGTGGGTATGTGGGACGCTGAGGGGATAGAAGAGGCAGCATATGTAGAGATAGCTGACGTGGCTGAAGTAGCGGCACGTTGTCCATTGTGAGCTGTCCATATTGGTGATATACCTTTAGGGCCGGTAGGTGTTCTTTTAGACGGATTATATTTTCTATTTTTTATTTTTCGTTTGGCTCCTAGTCTATTGTCGTCAGACGGTAGTCTGGACTCCTCTGTGCCAGATACGTCTGACTCAGAAATATCAATAGATCTGTTGTCACGATTATGAAAAGGAGTAGGAGGAGCACGGCTACGATAGGTATATATCTGACCTGTATCAAAGTCTCTGCGATCTCTAATATATTTTCTATGTTTTCTCTCCTTTATTTCTCTCTGTAGATGTTCAATATTTTTTTGTAGTTTTGTTTCACATTCACAATATTCTGGTGCTGAACTGAAGGTCTGAATATCTTGAATCTCTTTTTCTAGTTGTGAGCCAACCTTGAGAAGGTCTCTTTTCTCAAATTCTAATAGATATTGCATTAGACGCAGGGAACTTTCAGTTAGTATTTTTTCCCATCCCTTAATGAAATTTGTATCACTGCGATATAAATTAGGTATTAGATTAATACGTAGACCTCTGTATATTATTTGTTGTTGTAAATATGTTTCTAAACTGGTAATTTCCCAACAGGATCTAACATACTGCTTATAGGTTTTCTGAAGGTCTCTAAAGGCAGTGTGTACATCAAATTGATGTAGTGGTACGTTTTCCGTGGAGAAAACGAATAGAGCCTCAGAGGCCAAGTCATCTGGATTCAGCTTTCTCGATAAAAAATTTGCCATCACCTGATTAGTGGTATATATATGAGTGAATATCTCAATAGAAGACAAAAAAAGGGGTCGAGATATATAGGGTGATTAACCCAATTGGAGAACAGATACTAGGAGACCCTAGCAATTGGCAGGTATATGTTGAATATAGAAGGAACAAGATGTGCCTAGAGCACATTGAAACCAATTTCCCAATTGCTGAACAATGTAGTTAAAATATAACTTTTATTATTTTGCTATTAAAGATGTCTATGGGGACATAACACTCAGCACAAACGGTTAAAATTAGTAGCCAATATTGCTTCAGCACACGCTCAGTATTCACTCGGTCTGCATGTGTTGCCAGACGGAGTGTAAATGCTCAGTTGCCAAGTCTCGTGTCAGCAGCTGCAGACTGCCGAACTATAGTGGATACGATGTGGTATGCGTGCTCAGAATTGCCAAGCAGGTTAGGCTTATTAAAATAATAGATTTAGCCCCCCCGACATGTTTCACTGTCAACACAGCGTCCTCAGGGGATCAAAACGGGGCTAGTGAGCGCGCGTGTAGATTGTCAGTCCCTTTAAAAGTTTGCGATTATCCTCACACAGGGTTCACCTGTGTAAGAACCAATTGGAGCTCAGTACAAAGACCGAGCCTCCACAGTGAGAGATTGACACATGTATTGGCCAATATGTGAGCCGTATGTGTGACCAATAGGGCTGTGTTAAGTGCGCATGGGCACTAACAGCACGGCTGGACTTAGTAAATTTTCTTGCTTTGACACTGTTATCGGCGCCTGCGTACAAGAGGCACCGATGATCTTAGTCGATTTTCAAAATTGGTAGCTGCATGTGCGCATGTCTAGGCACTTAGAAAAAAGATCACTAGATGAATCTCTGTAATAGAGATATACTATCCAGTTTGACCACTATAAAGAAAGTATAAATAGCCTACCAGGATGCAGATCACGTTTACAGGTAACATGACCACAGACAGGCTTGGTTGAACGTCCAGAGATGACTTGGACAGTATCTGAAATAGGGGTCTAATGCAATATCTATTAGAATTTGAGAAAAGAGACCTTCTCAAGGTTGGCTCACAACTAGAAAAAGAGATTCAAGATATTCAGACCTTCAGTTCAGCACCAGAATATTGTGAATGTGAAACAAAACTACAAAAAAATATTGAACATCTACAGAGAGAAATAAAGGAGAGAAAACATAGAAAATATATTAGAGATCGCAGAGACTTTGATACAGGTCAGATATATACCTATCGTAGCCGTGCTCCTCCTACTCCTTTTCATAATCGTGACAACAGATCTATTGATATTTCTGAGTCAGACGTATCTGGCACAGAGGAGTCCAGACTACCGTCTGACGACAATAGACTAGGAGCCAAACGAAAAATAAAAAATAGAAAATATAATCCGTCTAAAAGAACACCTACCGGCCCTAAAGGTATATCACCAATATGGACAGCTCACAATGGACAACGTGCCGCTACTTCAGCCACGTCAGCTATCTCTACATATGCTGCCTCTTCTATCCCCTCAGCGTCCCACATACCCACAACGGTGACACCCAGCACCCCATTTCCTGTGGGAAAACACACAGATGGCCCTATGAGGAATGTTGTGAACATGGGAAACGCGAGCTCCATAGTCTCAGCACCCACAAACACCTTTTCTGCGCTCCCTTTTTTAGGTCTGCACAACACACCATGGAGCCAGACCAAGTGACACACAGTGACAATCGTTTGTCAGATGATATGCAAGTAGTAAATCTTTCACAATTTGAACTTAGCTCACAGCAAAAATCACTTCTATGTAAAGGCCTATCATATACTCCCACTCCAAATTTTGATGAATTCACTTGGACCAAAGATGTCAATTTATTTGCAAGAAAGCTTGCCTTACATAAATATTTCAAGAACAAATCAGATGATACTACTGCTTTTAATCATACCGAACTGACTACCTTACAGGCACTAGAAGAACTAGCAAATGAAAATGAGTACCCAGCTGATATGGCTACTGGCCCTTTCTCTACACTACGACCGAAGTCACGACTAACACCTCCTATATCGCAATATCCACATATCGATATATTTGTTAAAATGGTCAGTGCTGATCTGAAAAAACTTCAATCGCAAAAACAAAAGCTTCGAAGTAATCTCAGTAAATCGGAGAAAACAGCACTGGATGAACTTAGCAAAAACGAAGAAATTATATTCAAACCCTCTGACAAAGGGGGCAATATTGTTATTCTCAATCGTAAAGACTATGTCTCGATGGTCCAGACACTCCTTAACGATACATCTACATATAAGATATTGGATGGTAATCCAACTGAGCGATATCTATCTGAATTACGTACACTACTGATTAATGCAAGGTCAAATGGAATAATATCACCGGAGGAATTCAAATCGATGTATAACGCAACACCTACTCTGGCGACTTTTTATGCCTTGCCCAAAATACATAAAAATGTCACACCAATACCTGGTAGACCAATTGTCTCCGGCAATGACAACTTAACGCAAGGTATCAGTACATACGTAAACGAAATACTGTCTTCCTTTGTCACAGCTCTGCCCTCGTTTTTACGCGATACAAAAGACACCCTCACCAGGATCCAGGGGACTAATGTCTCTTCCACTACACTAATAGCCACTATTGATGTTGAGTCACTGTACACCAATATCAATCACGATCTGGGTCTTAGTGCTGCCCGACACTTTTTGAGCACTAAGGGGACTCAGTTTCAGGCACACAACAACTTCACTGTATCTTTATTACAATTTTTACTCACACACAATTACTTTCTTTTCGACAATAAATTCTACCACCAACTTAAAGGCACGGCCATGGGCACTGTTTGTGCACCCACTTACGCAAATTTATTTTTGGGGTGGTGGGAGGACACTTTAATTTTCAACGACGATCTACTCCCTTTCACTTGTCACATTTCCTTCTGGGGTAGATATATAGATGACATACTTATCTTTTGGGAGGGGGACACTGCTCTTTTCTCCGACTTCATGGATATTATCAACACTAATCATATTGGGATGAAATTCACCTACACTATACATTCAAATGAAATTAACTTCTTGGACCTAAAAATTTCCCTGGATCCTGGTGGGGCAGTACAAACTAATATCTACAGAAAAGAAACTGCAACAAACAGTTTCCTGCATTGGGGAAGCTTCCATCCACCGGCCCTTAAAAAAGGTATTCCTATCGGACAGTATTTGAGAGCAAAAAGAAACTGCTCTGAAGAAATCACCTTCCAATTAGAATGTGATACATTATATAAAAAGTTCCTCGCGCGCGGATACCCAAAGAAAACCCTGCATAGAGCCTACGCTAGGGCTAGGGCAACATCGAGGGATGATCTGCTACATGGGAAAAAGGAGAATGATAAATCCATTCTGGCTGTTAATAAACCATCTTCCCTCATAAGATGCATAGGGAATTTTGATAATTGCTCATATCAAATTAAAAATATCTTAAAGAGACACTGGTCTATTTTACTAACAGACAGTGACATTTGTGATACAATCTCTGATATTCCCAACATCACTTATCGGAGAGGTAAGAACCTCCGCGAATATCTAACACATAGTCACTATTCGAGACCATTAACTGAACAAAAAACGTGGCTTCCGCCCCCAATACAGGGCTCCTTTCCCTGTGGCAGATGCTCCTTTTGCCCTTTGATGCCGACGACCAAAACCTTTTCCAACCCAGTTGATGGGAGGATCTTTACCATAAAACAATTCATTAATTGTCAAAGTAGTGGTATCGTTTATGCCGCACAGTGCCCCTGCCCAAAATTATACGTGGGCAAGACCATTCAACAACTCCGCAGAAGGATCTCGAAGCACAAAAGTACGATCAATATGAAGGAGGATACACCTCTATCTAAACATATTAGACTTTACCACCAAGGAAACATCAATGCTCTTAAATTTTGGGGCATCACCCAAGTTAAGCTGGGTCCCAGAGCTGGGAATCTTGATAAAAAACTATTGCAAGAAGAAGCAAAATGGATTCATAGGCTCAGATCCCTAAGCCCAAATGGGCTAAATGAAGGATTCACCTTTGCAGCCTTTTTATAATCGCCCTAATCTCTAATGCCACAATTGGTATACATATATATATATATATATATTTATATATATATATATTGACAGCTGTCATCTGGTCATCTAGACCAATGCTTATCTCCATTGAAAAAAGAGACAATACATTTCCACATTGACTATTCAAGTAGTCTATTATGTCCATTGGACTAATTGTCCGTCCCTGTGGTCTTCTCCCCTCCTTCCTTTACTTGAACCAATACAGTGAGGCTGAGCCGTATTCCTTGTGGAAGTATAGGTGGACTTGTTATATAAATATATGCATTTATTATAATATGTACCCCATCGGTAGGAGAACTCCCTGCTGATGCATTTACTAAGTGCCTAGACATGCGCACTAAAACTTCGGAGTACTTAGTTAAATATGACTGCGAATATGGTACCATTATGTTCCTAACACACTTAGACCCCTATTTCAGATACTGTCCAAGTCATCTCTGGACGTTCAACCAAGCCTGTCTGTGGTCATGTTACCTGTAAACGTGATCTGCATCCTGGTAGGCTATTTATACTTTCTTTATAGTGGTCAAACTGGATAGTATATCTCTATTACAGAGATTCATCTAGTAATCTTTTTTCTAAGTGCCTAGACATGCGCACATGCAGCTACCAATTTTGAAAATCGACTAAGATCATCGGTGCCTCTTGTACGCAGGCGCCGATAACAGTGTCAAAGCAAGAAAATTTACTAAGTCCAGCCGTGCTGTTAGTGCCCATGCGCACTTAACACAGCCCTATTGGTCACACATACGGCTCACATATTGGCCAATACATGTGTCAATCTCTCACTGTGGAGGCTCGGTCTTTGTACTGAGCTCCAATTGGTTCTTACACAGGTGAACCCTGTGTGAGGATAATCGCAAACTTTTAAAGGGACTGACAATCTACACGCGCGCTCACTAGCCCCGTTTTGATCCCCTGAGGACGCTGTGTTGACAGTGAAACATGTCGGGGGGGCTAAATCTATTATTTTAATAAGCCTAACCTGCTTGGCAATTCTGAGCACGCATACCACATCGTATCCACTATAGTTCGGCAGTCTGCAGCTGCTGACACGAGACTTGGCAACTGAGCATTTACACTCCGTCTGGCAACACATGCAGACCGAGTGAATACTGAGCGTGTGCTGAAGCAATATTGGCTACTAATTTTAACCGTTTGTGCTGAGTGTTATGTCCCCATGGACATCTTTAATAGCAAAATAATAAAAGTTATATTTTAACTACATTGTTCAGCAATTGGGAAATTGGTTTCAATGTGCTCTAGGCACATCTTGTTCCTTCTATATTCAACATATACCTGCCAATTGCTAGGGTCTCCTAGTATCTGCACTCCTGTGTTTGGCTCAAAAAACTGATCCAAAATCTGCACTAAAAACTGCATCAAGACTTTGTGTGTGACCATGTCCTTCAGTCTAGGTACAGATCTGGTCCATAGACTGTGTGGTATGGTCATACAAGTGTAAGGCTGGGTTCACACGACCTATTTTCAGACGTAAACGAGGCGTATTATGCCTCGTTTTACGTCTGAAAATACGGCTACAATACGTCGGCAAATATCTGCCCATTCATTTGAATGGGTTTGCCGACGTACTGTGCAGACGACCTGTTAGGGCATGACCACACGTGGCGGATTTCCTCCGCAACTGTCCGCATCAATGCCGCACAGAATCTGCGTTGCAGATTCTGCTGCGGATCTGCACAAAATGTGCAGTAAATTGATGCGGACTAGCTGCTGCGGACTGCGGGAAAAGTACTTCCCTTCTCCCTATCAGTGCAGGATAGAGAGAAGGGCCAGCACTTTCCCTTGTGAAAGTCAAAGAAATTCATACTTACCGCCCGTTGTCTTGGTGACGCGTCCCTCCTTCGGCATCCAGCCCGATCTCCCTGGATGACGCGGCAGTCCATGTGACCGCTGCAGCCTGTTATTAGCCTGTGATTGGCTGCAGCCGTCACTTACACTGAAACGTCATCCTGGGAAGCCGGACTGGAGACAGAAGCAGGGAGTTCTCGGTAAGTATGAACTTATATTTTTTGACAGGTTGCTCTATATTGTGATCGGTAGTCACTGTCCCGGGTGCAGAAACAGTTACTGCCGATCGCTTAACTCTTTCATCACCCTGGACAGTGACTATTTACAGACGTCTCCTAGCAACGCTCCCGTCATTACGGGAGCCCCATTGACTTCCTCAGTCTGGCTGTAGACCTAGAAATACATAGGTCCAGCCAGAATGAAGAAATGTCAAGTTAAAAAAGCAAGACGGATCCGCAGCACACATAACATGTGCATGACAGCTGCGGACTTCATTGCGGAAATTAGAATCTCCATTGAAGTCAATGGAGAAATTCCACCATGAGTCCGCCACTGCTCCGCAACAGACAGAGCATGCTGCGGACACCAAATTCCGCTCCGCAGCCTATGCTCCGCAGCGGAATTTTACGCCTCGTCTAAACGAACACTGCTAAATTAAAGTGTAAGTCAATGGACAAACGGCTCCGCTGCGGATTAACGCTGCGGAGTGTCCGCAGCGGAATTTAAGTGAAATTCCGCCACGTGTGAACCCAGCCTTATTTACGCGTCGTCGTTTGACAGCTGTCAAACGACGACGCGTAAAAATACAGCCTCGTCAAAAGAAGTGCAGGACACTTCTTTGGACGTTTTTGGAGCTGTTTTCTCATAGACTCCAATGAAAACAGCTCCAAAAACGGACGTAAAAAACGCAGCGAAAACGGGGCGAAAAACGCCGCGAAAAATGCGAGTTGGTCAAAAAACGTCTGAAAAGCAGGGTCTGTTTTCCCTTGAAAACAGCTCTGGATTTTCAGACGTTTTTGGTCACTACGTGTGCACATACCCTAAACCTCCACCTTCATGCAGCACTGTCCATTAAATCTTAGTGTATTACAGACCCACAAGAAATGTTGAATTTCAGATTTATGCCCAAAAACTAAACACGTATGTGAATACAGAGATAGAATATGACTGTGTAAATAACCTACACAAAAACACACACACACACACACACACACACACACACACACACACACACACACACACACACACACACACACACACACACACACACACACACACACACTTTTGTGTTTCTACTTCTATAAAGTGCATCTACAGTATATTATTATTTGATATACCGAATTATTTGACAGTGAATTTTGTATATTTGTTTTATTATTAAATAATACAAAAAAGGCAAAAAACACCCCCCAAAAAACAGTACACAAACAGCACACCCTCCTCCTGTACAGTAAGTAATACCTTAAAGTGTAGCTAAACGTTTGTCAAACTTCTGACATGTCATAGTGACATGTCAGAAGTTTGGATTGGTGGGGGTCCGAGCACTGAGACCCCCACCAATCACTAGAACAAAGCTTCGTGTCTGTTCGGTTTTTCCGGAAAGCCGATGTATCGGAGTACAGGCTCATAGACTTTCTATTGAGTCCGTGCACGATACATTTATTTCCGGAAAAAGCCGAACAGACACGAAGCGGCTGAGCGCTCACACGATCGCTTCAGCTGCTTCGTTCGAGCGATTGGTGGGGGTCTCAGTGCTCGGACCTCCACCAATACAAACATATGACAGGTCACTATGACATGTCAGAAGTTTGTCAAACGTTTAGCTGCACTTTAAACAATGACAGTATTAAAGACATAACATTAAAACGATCCTTTATGATGACGATAACGGTTAGTATCTAAACATACGTATACAATTCCACTATTACATGATATAAATCATTAGAGAGGTTTCCAGATCTTATAAAGCGCAGCGTGAGACTATTCGTCATTTCATTCTTTTCGACAAGATACCTCATCTCATTATATCTGTGCCTTAGTCTTCCAGCAGCGGTTAAATGTCAGGGGAACATGGTTAGCGGAAGCTATATTCAAGTAATTAATCACATAAGTATCCCTGAGGAAGAGGAGGTGAATATATAGTGTTAATAGTCTCCAGCAGATTGACAATTCTTAGCGAGAGGATGGATATAAAACGGAAAAATATGGCTATGCAGCTCATTCATTTTGGAAGGATTTAATAAAGGTTGGACTCGATTTGCACTTAATGAGGTCTTTGGCGTATCGTAAATCGAGACCCCAATATACAGATCTTATCCTCCAGCCAAGTGCAGGGTTTTACGGAGGGATTTACAGCAACGCTAGTTAACAGAAGTGTGCATTGCGTATACGTACAAATACTGAACATCAACTATAGAGAGGTTTATATGGTGCCTAATAGATTCTGCCTTAGAATAGTCTACAAATGATACTCCAAATTACCCCATTCAGTCTGCTTGGCATTGGCCACGCATTTCACAGTCTTGTTCCAGTACTATATGCCATAATTAGAGATAAAATAAACTAAAAGGGTTAAAGACTTTGTGAAAGTTAAAGGGGTATTAGGATTTCTGCAGAGGGGTAAGTTGAAGCTCCTGGGCCCCAATGCAAAATCTATTACAGGGCTCATTTATAATATTGGTCTCTTCAGATGGGGCAGAGGAATCTTTGGGCCACTCTCAATCAATCAATCAATCAATCAATCAATCAATCAATCAATCAATCAATCAATCAATCAATCACATACACGGGTTTGTTAAAATGTTTTCATCCCAATGTAACAATAAGACGGAGGATCAGACGGTCTATAGGAAGATATTGAGAGCTGAACAGCAAGAAGTTTTCTAAGCCTGCAATTAAAGGGTACAGTAACTAAACTTTCAAAAAACTTTAGACATGTCAGTGAAATGTTAGAAGTTTTGATCATTGGGGGTCCGAGCACTGAGACCCGCACCGATCACTAAAACGAAGCGGCAGAAGCAAACGGTGTATGAACCCATAGACTTTCTATTGAGTCGGTACACCGTTACATCGGCTTTCCAAGAAAAGCCGATCAGAAACTAAGCGGCGCGCCGCTCACCTGAGCGCTTCTGCCGCTTCGTTTTAGCGATCGCTAGAGGTCTCAGTGCTCGGACCTCCACTGATCAAAACCTCTGACATGTCACTATGACGTCAAATGTTTTTTTAAAGTTTAGTTATGCTTTAATCAATCCTTAATTTTTTTTGGAGCAAATGTGAAGAATTCATCCTCTGTGGGGCTGGTGGCGCAACAGGGGGACAAGAATTGGCCTCACCAACTATCTGTTAACAGAGATGGGCATCGGTTGGATGGTGACGTGCGGTACCTTCTGTTGGCCCCAGCAATAATGTACTGTCATATGATGTACAAATAACCACACCAAACATTGCCTAATTAACAGCATCATACAGTCTGGTGCCCAAATAACAGTGCCATACATTGGCCAAATAACAATGCGATAAAGTGGCATTTCCCCCTCCAGGCGCTGCAAATATATAATATACTGTACGTTACTAAATAGCAGTGCCACATAATGACTAAGTAAATAGCACCATATAGAGCTGTAATTATACAGTATACAGTGATCAGGTAAAATCTCCATACATAAAGTAATATAATAACAGTGCTATACAATGTCTAAACAATACTGCTATACAATTAATATTAAGATTGTTGGTGGTAGCGATCCTTGGGTGCCAGGACATCAGTGGCATCCTCTTCAGCAGGTACAGTTGATGCACCCTACAGGTCAGCCCTGTCTATGAGACATGTTCCCCTGTTTAATCAAACAGGCCAATAACAATGAACTCTAACTTCCATTCCCCTATAGATCATGCATATACTATTAGAAATGCGTTGGGTTCCGTTTAATATCATTTGATTTGTAAATGAACTGTATTCCTTTTTATTACAATATTATTAGAAAACCCCAAAATGTATGTGGTGCAGTGACAAGTTATAACCAACAGATGGTGCTATATACTAGTCACCACCTGCTGTTAGATACACTTTCTATGGAGATGATCAGGATCAGGATATATAATATAGTACATTGGAAAAGAAGAGTAAACTGTATATTGTTTCTAACTACCTAAAAATATGAATTAGAAAATAAAAAAATATCATATATACACACAAAGTTACATGGGAAAAGCAAAGGTTGTTCATTGTATTCAGTTAGCATTTAATATCTTTATAAGGTCATACTGCAGTCCTTTCTATAGAGTCACGCAGACTACAAGATGCGTCGGCCTCAGTGATGTCATTATCCATAGGGACACAGTATATAGTCTTCTCATGTATACAGCTTCACCCATAAAATTGACTATATGTTGGTAATGGGTTTACGTTGCATCATTGCAAATTATTAAACTGTATAATGGTAATTCCCATGGAAATCATAAAATTCTTGCATTCATTTATGATTTTGACTTAAAGAGGCTCTGTCACCAGATTTTGCAACCCCTATCTGCTATTGCAGCAGATCGGCGTTGCAATGTAGATTACAGTAACGTTTTTATTTTTAAAAAACGAGCATTTTTGGCCAAGTTATGACCATTTTTGTAGTTATGCAAATGAGGCTTGCAAAAGTCCAAGTGGGTGGGTTTAAAAGTAAAAGTCCAAGTGGGCGTGTATTATGTGCGTACATCGGGGCGGTTTTAATACTTTCACTAGCTGGGCGCTCTGATGAGAAGTAACATCCTCTTCTCTTCAGAACGCCCAGCTTGTGACAGTGCAGATCTGTGACGTCACTCACAGGTCCTGCATCGTGACGGCCACATCGGCACCAGAGGCTACAGTTGATTCTGCAGCAGCATCAGCGTTTGCAGGTAAGTCGATCTTACCTGCAAACGCTGATGCTGCTGCAGAATCAACTGTAGCCTCTGGTGCCGATGTGGCCGTCACGATGCAGGACCTGTGAGTGACGTCACAGATCTGCACTGTCAGAAGCTGGGCGTTCTGAAGAGAAGAGGATGTTACTTCTCTTCAGAGCGCCCAGCTAGTGAAAGTATTAAAAACGCCCCGATGTACGCACATAATACACGCCCACTTGGACTTTTACTTTTAAACACACCCACTTGGACTTTTGCAAGCCTCATTTGCATAACTACAAAAATGGTCATAACTTGGCCAAAAATGCTCGTTTTTTAAAAATAAAAACGTTACTGTAATCTACATTGCAGCGCCTATCTGCTGCAATAGCAGATAGGGGTTGCAAAATCTGGTGACAGAGCCTCTTTAAGCTGTTGGGTCATTATTGGTCGCACCATATTTGTGAACAGCGATTTGTGATTGAAGACTGAATCCGGAGAGTTCGTAAAGGGGTTGTCCACTACCGGACAACTGATGACCTATCCACCGGATAGGTCATCAGTACATGATCTGGGGGGGTCCGACACCCAGACCCCGCACCGTTAAGCCGCATCGGCTACCTTTGGGCAGCAGACGTCCATGCTGGAAGCAGATGTTTCCGGTCATGTAATAGCGACCGAGCTGCAGTACTGAATAAGAGCAGAGCTGCAGTCCGGCAGCACAGGTGCTATGCAATGTACGGAGCCAACTGCTTCCGGCTCCGTACATTGCACAATGTGCCATAAAATCTGGTGCCCGCAGAGCACCGGAGCAGCTGATCGGTGCGGGGTTCGGGTGTCGGACTCGCACCGATGATATAGGATAGGTCATCAGTTGTCCGGTAGTGCACAACCCCTTTAATCCTTTATAAATTATGTCAATATATGACAGTTTCTAATATCAGAGAAAATTCTTATCTTTCTCACCTTCCAGCAGCCTTTAGATCCCTCTTCTTTGTAAATATTCAGAAACCTCCTCAGCCCCTAAAATATGTCTAGTATGAAACAATAAGTACTAGACAGGGAGTAGGGGGATGCAGCTGCAGTTTCTCCTCATCGATGCCTGTATGAGATTGCATGTTGTGAGAGGGAGGGGGGCGTACCAGAGAGGGCGACATCTGATTGGTCAGAGCCCACAGTACAGCTCCCACAGCCCAGTTAGGCCAGGATCACACTCAGAGTTTTGATGCCGTTTTTGGTGCAGTTTTTGGCTCCGTTTTTTTTTTTTTTTAACAAAAAACAGAAGAGTAAATACAAAAGAATGGAAATACATCAATCTTTTCTTTAGACCTTTCCTCCTTTTGGATCCACTTCTGGATCTGACTGAGCCAAAAACGGCACCAGAAACTGAATCTAAATTTTGCGTGTGATCATGACCTTATAGAGATAACATGTACATTTACAGAAATTATACAGATGGAAGAAAAATTCCAAATATTTTATTTTTTTAATAATGATAGGTAGTTTTTAATGCTTTACTTTTGGTGGTTCCAACTAATAACCCAATGGTACTCCACCCCATTTGGGGTTCCCATCATGTAGGATTGTCCATTGAGTGTCTTGTACAATATGTGTTTGCTCACGTTCCTACATGGGCAGCTTACCTGACAATCTTCAAAGAACCCGCTTTTCAAAATGTTACTTCATCGATGCATCTATAACCTCAAACTGTTCCTCCTGCCAATATATCAATAATCCCTAAATAGCCTAAGTATCAGCATAGATAGATGTTCTCCTAACTGAGGTGTATGGATGTATGTGTTTGTTGAGTGACAACCATGTTAATAAGGAAAATCTTCCAGGTGTTCTAGACCATACAAGTCAGCCAGCATCTTAAATCTGGGACCCCATTCATTCAACACATCATAGTCAATTTCAGAATCCGATGACCCAGATTCCAAGGAACTGAGAGATTCCACAATCGATTCTGAGCCTTCGTAGCCAAAAATGTGAAGAGTGTCATAGGGAAGGCCTTCTCCATCGTTGTCGGCATCATCTTTCTTTGCTTCAATCACGGAGAACATGTCTCCATTTCTGGCTGGTTTCTGGACCTGGGCGTATAGATTGGGATAGGCCTCCATGTCAGGCTTTGACCTAATCATGTTTCTACGCACAGAGTTGAGCACTGATACATCATATCCGTTGGTGTCCATTTCTCCTCCACCTTCCTCGTCATAGGTCACCAACTGCTCATGGATTTCTGCAGGGTTCTTGACTAATATCAAGGGGCCATTATTGTGCATTCTCCTCAGTATCAGAAATGCTGCAAGAACTGTAACGGGAAACATGAAATCAAAGTGAAGATGGAGACTTTAACTAAAGTACCAACAGGTTTTATGATGAGGTGGTGAGATGTACTAGCAAAATAGATCTTATGATTGAGGTGTAGATTCGGATTGTGCCAAATGTGGACCTGCTTAAAGGGCAAGGTCGGGCTGGGGTCCCTTTGCCTACCAAAATAAATCATTCTCATATATTCAGAACCTGTACATCTACTTTTGATAGCATTGTAATCTTTGTTATCATTGTACAAAACTAAAATGTATGTGGGAGGTATCCTCCAGCTCACAAGCCATGACTAAGGACGCTGTTGCCGTCTGAAACGCGTAGGCAGCGTGCATACTTTCTTATCATTGTACACACAGGACAATTCATCATTGAGGTCAAATAGGATGTTTGTAACTCATGCCAGAAGAAATAGATCCTTGTGGGATAATTTATCTCCAAATGGGGTTGTCTTCTGCTGGACCTTTGGGGCTTATTTTTTTATCAGAGCTTTGGCCCCCTAGAGGAACCCATGGGGAGGATCTAGTGCTGCTATAGAGCCCATGGTGAGCTGGATGCCTGCTTGGGTAGTACATGTTAAACAGGGTCCTATTCTTCACAGCAGGGGCATACATACCATATGAGCGACCTGTGCATCTGCGCATGGTCCGAGCAGGTAAGGAGGCCCACTGCTATCTCAAAAGCAGCTAGTAGAGTCCTACTGTCTCTTAGATTGCATGTAAGGGACTGAGCTAATGAATTTCATATGGATTGTTGGAGAAACATAAGTGGGTGCTCTGTGATAAGAGGGATGATCAATGATTTTAGAGCAAGGGGCCCACAAACGCCATGCACAAGCATTTGTAGGTGACACCAAACCTGACGTGAGACCTTACCACACAAAAGGATTAGGGCCAGACTGCATAAGATGATGATGATGGTTGAAGCCGATACTGCCGCAAGCTTTAGAGCCTCCTCACAGAATGTGAATTCCCCTTCTTCATTACACTTGCAGACAGTGATGGTCAGAGTATTGGTGCTGCTCAGAGATGGGACTCCATTGTCAGAGATCACAATTGGTAGGTAGTAGAACTTAGTCACATCACGATTAAAGTCTCCATTCTTTACTATGATGTTTGCTGTATTATCTGCAAAAGATACAATAATATCATATGATAACTACTCTAAGGATAGTTATAGACAACCTTGGACATCACTGGTCTAGAAGACCTCTGCCTATATTTTGGCCTCGTGACTGGTGAGCGCCATCCAGAAGAGGGATATGAACTACTTTCAAACATGTTGGATTATCTTGATGAGCTCTGAAGTTTTTATTCTCTCCCATGTGGTGTGATCCTTTCCTGAATGTTACATTGGGTGCTCAGAAATAGATATACGCTGGATTGGATAGTCCAATCTTTCCAGATACAACTTGCATAATTGGAAGCTTCAAGGACAAGGCCGTTTCCAGGATATTTTTGTAGCTCTATACATATCCTGGGGAGCTCTCAAAAATATCTTGAAGAGTAATTGTACTTTCATCAAACATTTGATATGTCAAAGAGACATATCAGAAATTTGCATTGAAGGGGTCCGGGTTCTGAGACCTCCACCACCGATAAAACGAAGGTGAAGAAGCGCTCAGCTGAGCACCTGTATCTTCAGCTGTGATCGGTGCTTTCTGTTAGGCTGAAGACATGACCCAATTTTTTCGGCCGCATAAAAGATTTGATCAGCTGTCAAACGATCATTTACACAGGACATCAATAGACAACAAGCATTCGAACGAGCGGTCATGCGCCCGATCATTGGCCCATGTAAAAGGGCCTTCAGCCTGCATGTACATGTCTACGAAAGATGACTGTCAAGCTCTACTAGTTGGCCAGCCGTTTAATGTCCATATACTTTAATACATGACCATGGTGTTGATGGTGAGCTAGTAGTAGGGTTGCTGAAGATGCGCTCCATACTCACCATACTCACTACCATGGACACTATTGTTGGGAATACTTATCTACAAAGAGCGGATAACTCCTCCACCAAGCTACTGCGGAAACTGAGAACACCCAATAATGGAGGCTTGGGGACGGAGATTCAGGAGGTTAAATCTGTAACCAAAACTTACTTTCTAGTTCTTGGCTGGGCTTAACATCAAAAGGGTTGTCCATGATTAGTAAAACATGGCTACACCAGCACCGCACCTGTCCATGGGTTGTGTATGGGTATTGTAAATCAGCTCCATTGTAGTAAATGGGGCTCATTTACAATACCACACACAACATTTGGACAGGTGCGGTGCTGTTTTTGGAAGAAAGCAGCCATGTTTTTATAATGCTGGACAAACCCTTTAAGGATACTGTGCATTTTGGCATACCCCCCCAACTTTCAAGCATCGCAAAGAGGGACAACTGCTGCGACGCGCATGGCACGCCAGGGCAAATGTTTTCCCTTTAAGCCATGCCTCTAATCCCGCCCAATCCCTGCCCATACACACCCGCTTCAGCCAACACAGTATCATGCTCCCATAGTGCCTCCAACAGAGTATAATGCCAAATAGCTGCCCCACACAGTATAATGCCCCCATAGCTGCCACCAAACAGTATAATGCCCTCATAGCTGACTCCATACAGTATAATGCCCCCATAAATGCACCCATAAAGTGTAATGCCCACACAGATGCCCCCATACAGTATAATGCCACCATACAGTATAATGCCCCCATAGCTGCTCCCATACTGTATAATGCTCCATAGCTGCCCCATGCAGCATAATGCCCTCCATAGCTGACCCATACAGTATAATGCCCCCATAGCCGCCCCATACAGTATAATGCCCCATAGCTGCCCCATACAGTATAATGTCCCTATAGATTCCCCATACAGTACAATGGTCCCATGGCTACAACCGTACACTATAATGCCCCCCATAGCTACCACCATAAATACACTATAATACCCCTTAGCTGCCTCATAGCCCCTGTAGCCTCCCCCATACAGTATAATGCCCCTCTAGCTGCCATCATACAGTATAATGCCCCTTAGCTGCCCCAATACAGTATAATGCCCCATAGCTGCACCCATATGGTATAATGCCCACTTAGCTGCCCCTAGTGCCCACATATAAAGTGCCAGTGCCCTCATAGTGCCACAGTGCCAATATAGATAATGCCACACACAGTGCCCATGTAGATAACGCCACTGTGTCCCCTGTAGATAGTGCCACAGTGCCCATATAGATAGCGATACCCCCCTGTAGCCATTCGGACTCCCTCTAGGGACGGAATCCCCAGCCAGAGCATCGGCGACGCTGTGACCGGGGATTGCGCTCTAGGAGGAGCCACTCATGTCACTGTCCATATATGGGCAGTGGTGTCAGAGATTCCCTCTAGGAGCAGAATTATCGGCCAGAGCGTCGGCAACGCTCCTGAGGACCCAGATACAGTTGACACCGGGACATACCACCGATCGCCTGGGACAGCGGGACACCGCCCGAAATCCGGGACTGTCCCGCTGAATCCGGGGCGGTTGCGAGGTATACGTTTTGGCTTAGCGGCGATTGGTATCACGCATTGTCAAAATATTTTCATTGCTGTAAAAAACATGATGATACAGTCATATTTTACGCATCTAGTGCTCAGTAATATACTTTTGCAGTGGATGGAAGTCACCAGCAGCTCCCGAGAACCCCATTGAGATTCCATTGACTATATAGTATCGGAATCAAAATTCTACATTTCCAAAACCACATTGTGCGTGCGTGCGTGTGTGTGCTGAAGCCTAGCTGGGAAGAACAGAACAATACCGTGATTATCCACCACTGTAAAATTGTTTTCTTTTTCCGCTGAGTAATATGTAAACTTCATCCCTGGGACCATTTCATCCTTATCCGTTGCTGAGATCTTTAAGATTGCCTACAAGGATACCAACAAATGGAATTAATAGTTGTATTGGTCAATGATTTCAGTTCTGTAACAACCCTACCCATACATAGCATTGAAAATAAATATATATTGGGCCTACCCTATGGTTGCATTTACATAAATATACTGGTACTAGTTAAAATATATATTTGATGGATATGGTCTTTGATTTTGTTGTACATGGAGATGTAGACCCCTATGATCTCTCAGTTTGTGGCCTCCTACTTGCCTCCATTAACATCTAGACATTGTAGCATTGCCTATAATTGGCTGCAAGGTGTTTTTTACGACTACCCACTTGAGGAACAATCCCAGACTGGCAGAAGATGAAGACTTATGTCAATATGGTATTCAGTCCCCATTGAGAACATGTTTAGAAAGCAAACCCAACTCGAGGCAAAGATGATAACATTAATGAGGGAGATTCATGTGAGGTCAATCAAATAGACCATTCATAACCAGAATTGGACTCGCCCACCAGAAGACATGGTCCTGAAGACATGTCCACTTTTGAAGGGCATATCAATATGACTAATATTTACTGTCAGCATCAGATTTGGTTGTCTTCTGCTGGACTTTATGGGTCATGTCATCAGACATTTCTCTGGTAGGCTCAGCTTCTAACATGATAACAGGACCCAGCAAAATCCATAAAGTCCAGAAGAAGACTACCCCATCTGAAGCGGATCATTGCTGTTCTGGCCTATGGCTTTTTGGGGTTATTTTTTTCTTTTTACAAATAATCTATTAGTCCCAATTGTTGATATGATTTTTGTATAAAATGTGAACAACAGTGTTCATGTTGCAATTGAAAAGGGACATGGACCAGCAAGGGGCATAGCTATAGGGGGTGCAGTGCTTTCGGCTGTATCGTGGGCCTTTAGAACTATTTCCTCCGGTTGTACCAAGGTCACAGTCACTTACAAGGTCAGAGGCTGTATTTTCACACACTCTTGGAGCATAGGGTTCGGCAAACTCTGGGGCATTGTCGTTGACGTCCAGCACCTGTATGTAAACGTTGACTGATGACGCTTTCTTAGTCGGAGAGTCTGCAATGAAGAGTTATTGTTAAAAAATATCTAACAACTAACCATTGAAATGACTTACATTCCCTTTCCTTAAGTCGTTATTCACACTAATAAAAACGGACACGTTTGTCATGAGTTGCAGTTCCGTGTGTCATCCGTGTGTGTCCCGTGTGGCATCAGTTGGGGATGTCACTATTGATGCACATTTCTTTATTTTAAATTTTATTTTACTTAATTTCTTATGAACTTGTGCGTGAATCACAGACAGCACACGGATGTGCGTCCGTGTGCTGTCCGTGATTTTCATGCACCCATTCGCTTCAATGTGCTAAAAACTCACAAGAATAGGACATGCTGTGAGTTTCACGCAACGGAAACACGCTGCGTGAAAAACACTGCATGTCTGAATGGCCCCATTGAATTGCATAGATCCGTGTGAATAAGGCCTAAATGTGTTGTCACAGCAGGACAACCTCTTTCCATATGTCCTATTAGGGCATATGGATGTTATAGAGGGGGGTCCCCTGCTCTAGCATATTATGTGTATTAAATAATCACCATTTTCAAGATCTCTGCTTGCTGACAGTGAATAAAAGCACTCTAATTTACATTTACAGTCTGTCGCGAGCCGTGCACCTGTGTTGGTAGAATAAGATCAGGATTGCTTTTTTGCCTACGGACATAAACAACAATATATCTCTACACTACCAGCAAGCAGAGATCTTGAAAATGGTTAGACAGTCCAAGTCTCATCTCTCAATCCCCTTGTTTCATACACATTGGTGCTGGAGTTAGGGGGGATTCACACGAACGTGTATTCGGTCCGTGCGGGCCGCGTGGTTTTCACGCGCCACGCACAGACCAATACAAGTCTATGGGGCAGTACAGACAGTCCGTGCTTTTTGCGCAGCGTTTGTCAGCTGCGCAAAAAGCGCGACATGCTCAATATCTCTGCGTATTTCGCGCATCACGCACCCATTGAAGTCAATGGGTGCGTGAAAACCACGCAGGTCGCATGGAAGCACTTCCGTGCGAACCGACTGAAACAGCGCACCAGCTGTCAAAAGGATGAATGTAAACAGAAAAGCACCACGTGCTTTTCTGTTTCCAAACATCCAAATGGAGTGTCTTTGAGATGAGCGAACCCGGACAATCGAACCGAACTTCACCGGGTTCGGCCGAACTCGTTTTGGCCGAACCCGGCAAAAAAAATTCCGGTACGCGACGTCAGGAGATAGTCACTGTCCAGGGTGCTGAAAGAGTTAAACTGTTTCAGCACCATGGAAGTGACTACCGATCCCAATAAACATGAACCTGTAAAAAAAAACGAAGTTCTGACTTACCGATAACTCCCGGCTTCTTCCTCCAGTCTGACCTCCCGGGATGACAATTCAGTCCAAGTGACAGCTCCAGCCAATCACAGGCCAAGCACAGGCTGCAGCGGTCACATGGACTGCCGCGTCATCCAGGCAGGTGGAACCAGATGTCGAGAGGCGCGTCACCAAGGACGCGTCACCAAGGCAACGGCCGGGAGAGAAGTTCTCGGTAAGTACGAACTTTTTCTTTTTTTTTAACAGGTTGCTGTATATTGTGATCGGCATTCACTGTCGAGGGTGCTGAAAGAGTTACTGCCGATCAGTTAGCTCTTTCAGCACCTTGGACAGTGACGGGCGTCGACAAGCCTCATCTCTATGATGGCGGCTGCGCGAAAATCACGCAGCCGCGCATCATACACGGATGACACACGCAGCTGTCAAATGGTTTTTGCGCGCGCAAAATGGCGCGTTGTTTGCGCGCGCAAAAACGCAACGTTCGTCTGAATCTGCCCTAAAGAAACTGAACCATGGGACAACCCCACTGTGCCACGATTCCAGTGCTTCCCTATGGGGGTAAAGGAGTTGCCCATGACCTTGTGACCATTGGTTGTAAAGTTGCTTGTGACTTTTTCTCCATAGGGATAAATTGAGTCTCTGTCATGGTTATCCTGCAATATTTCCATGATGCAGTTACCTTGAAGCCACGGTCTAAATAATCTGAACCTCCCTCAATCTTGTTGACTGAGCTCACTACGAATAGGACATTTGCAGTACACCATATATAATAAATATAATAATGAAAAATAAATAAATAAATAAAAAAGAATAATAAAAGAAAAAAAATAATATACACATACATATATATATCCTTTCGTACTTACCAATTTCCTCAGCTGTTATGGTTAGGTTGTGCCAAGCGTTGGTTTCTCTATCAAGTGACTTCTCAACATAAACGCTCCCAGTGTTTGTCACTCTGATAGGGTCATCTTTGCTAGTTTTGGCAGAATATCTATAAGGAGAGAGGAAGACATCGTTTATAAAATGATTGTGGCCACTGCCTTCTAATACTAATATATTAATCCAGCCTGTAATAATTAATTCCCTAATGAGCTGTAATCAATACACAGGGAAACCTGTCGGATACAGTCACGAGGAGAAGAGTGGCCTTTTGGGGCATTACCCCTTTATTTGGCAAAGGGAAAAATATAGGACTGAGGTTATAATAAAGATGTAGGGACGGTTGATGATGAGCGCAGTTCATATAAACAGTACATCTACCAATTGAATTGCTCCTATGTAGTGGTGTTTCTATAGAGGGTATAGAGGCGACAGTTGCACCAGGGCCCCTCTGCCAAGTAAGAAGACATCAGTATTCTGAATGGCACATGTCCTATTACCTATTTGGAATTGAGGCCCAGGAGCTTCTTTGCAAATAGTCCTACCGTTTTGTGTATACAGTTCCTATGTAGACCTATGTGTTTCCATGGTTAGGGCATGGCCCGACGTGGCGTATTTCTGCCGACACTGTCCGCATCAATGCCGCACATAATCTGCGTTGCAGATTCTGTTGCGGCTTTGCCTAAAATGTGCATTAAAGTGATGCGGACTAGCCGTTGCGTATTAAGGGGAAGAGGGCTTCCCTTCTCTCTTTCAGTGCAGGTTAAAGAGAAGAGACAGCCCTTTCCCTAGTAAAAGTAAAAGAAATTCATACCGTACTTACCGGCCGTTGTCTTGGTGACGCGTCCCTCTCTTGACATCCAGCCCGACCTCCCTGGATGACGCGGCAGTCCATGTGACCGCTGCAGCCTGTGATTGGCCTGTGATTGGCTGCAGCCGTCACATGGACTGAAACGTCATTCCGGGAGGCCGGACTGGAGGAAGAAGCAGGGAGTTCTCGGTAAGTATGAACTTCTATTTTTTTACAGGTTGATGTACATTGTGATCGGAAGTCACTGTCCAGGGTGCTGAAAGCGTTACTTCCGATAGTTTAACTCTTTCAGCACTCTGGACAGTGACTATCCACTGACGTCGCCTAGCAACGCCCCCGTAATTACGGGTGCACACACGTAGTCACCCGTAATTACGGGAGCCCCATTGACTTCTATGGGCCCGCTCGTGCCATAATAACGGCCCGTGATTACGGGCGTTTTTATGTTATGCATGGGGCTTCACTCTGGCTATAGACCTAGAAATGCATAGGTCCAGCCAGAATGAAGAAATATCATGTTCGTAAAACCAATACGCTCCGCAACACACATAACATCTACATAACATCTGCGGATTTCATTGCGGCATTTTGAATCTCCATTGAAGTCAATGGAGAAATTCCGCACTGAGTCCACAACAAGTCCGCTACACGTCCGCAACAGCCAGTGTATGCTGCGGCCACACTTGTCCATGGATTGTATTTGGTATTGCAGCTCAGTTACATTAAAATGAATGGGGCTGAACTGCAATACCACACACAACCTGTGTACAGGTGTGGCGCTGTTTTTGGAACAGTTTTTTTTTAAAATCCCGGACAATCACTTTATGGGTCAACACAAGAGCCCCACTAGACTTCCCAACCCAGGTTAGTATGAGCCGATTGTGGCATATCGCGTCTACTACGTGTCCTTGTAACACAGATATTCAAGTTTAACTGAAAAAAACTTTTTTCTTGTTTGGAACCAAAGTAAAATATTTCCGCATTGTTTCATATCATACGATACCATTGACGTTACGTGACTAGTCTTACCGCACAGCTCTTTTGGCAAAATCAGGGTCTGTAGCCGAGACATAGTCAATATTTTTTAGTTTGACGTCTTCTTTAACCTTGAACAGGTAGAACGGCTTGCTGAATTCAGGGGGCTCATCCACATCTAAGACATTTACAATAACCTCTGTGCTGTTGTTTAGCATTTTCTGTTTCGCTACTTGTAAATCGATTAACGGGTCGGAAACGGCGATGGTCATTTTGAATTGATTCTTACTCTCGTAGTTCAACGGCTGAAATGAAAGACACATGTTTAACCATAGCAAGGGGCAATGCTTAGTAAATAAGATGGGGAAAGAGATGTGCAAAAAGGCCGTTTCATACCTTGGTCAGATATATTATTCCTTCATTGGTCTGTTCGTTGCTTTTTATCTTAAACCATTGCTCAAATATACTTTTCATGAAAGTGTACTTGGCAATTCTGTTCTGTGGTTCGTCTATATCTTCTACCGTGATCTTTCCAACCACGTCTCCAACTCTCAAATCCTCGTTAACATTGAATGTGTAAAGTTCTGGGAATTTGGAGACATTAGTGTCAGATTGAAAGTACAGGGTTCTTGAAGTTCAATATATCGCTCATGCTATAAGAAATGTTCTCATACAATGACGGCTTCCATCAGGGATGTCCATTTGACAGCCTTCACCCATAGCTGCGTATGGATCAGACTCCCTATGGTATAAACACATTGCCGAGATTGTTTAGAGCCGTCAACTCTAACCTGTGGTTTTCCAGCTGTTGAAAAACGGCAACTCCCAGCATGCTGGCTGTTAGGGCTTACTGGGAGTTGTAGTTTCTCAACAGCTGGAGAGCCAAAGGCTGGAGGTAACTGGCCTAGTGTTAAGAGTACTGGAGGCACCTGCTAAAGAAATAGAGTAGTGGTCCCTAATGAAGTAAAACACTCACGATATATGGAGGTTCACTTATTTTTTAATTTTTATAATATCATATTATATAATATAAAATCTATACTACACGATTGTGCAAATTGACTAAAACCTATAGGACCCATTTATGCGGCATGTGTAGCCATAGGTAACAGACCAGGAGCGAAAAGTTAAGAATCGCTGTAATCGAACTGATGATCCTATTGGGTTCTTATGTCTTATTCTGACCTAAAGGGATATTTACTATATTTATTAAGTCCATTGAGTATTTTAGATGGGATTATGGGCTCAGAGCAGCAGCAAGTGTCATCACTTTACAGTATGGATGGCTTACAGATTTTTGCCTGCCCAATGATGTGTGGTATGGACAAAGAAGTCCATAAATGTTGGTCAGCACTGGTTGAGAATAATGGACTTGTGTAGGCAAGTTGTCTATACACATTATTCAAAACTCGATTTTGGTGGGATCAAACCTCTCTATAATGTGTATGGAGGCCTCCCGTGCCCATACATATTAGATAGTCGGCCCGATCCATGTTCCCATTGGAGATAAGCTTCTGCCAAAGGCGTCTGGTAGCGGCTTATTCCCCTCTCCCCATTAAAATAAACATGCCGAGAGTGCATGCTTATGGTGGACCCGGGAGAAATATCTATCGTATTCCACAGTTTTTAATATGGCCAGCTTTCATGAGGTTGGGAACATGGCTTTCTTAGGTTATGCAGAAGACCACCCCAGGCCATAGGAAGTGTAAATCACCATCCATGAGAAGGTTGACCATCATAATTGATGGGTGATTTTTACTCCTCCAAGTTTTATATGTGTATTTGTTTCCAAGACAAATCGACTTATTTCATGACATACCCAGTTTTTTTGGATTGTTTTCCAATACTTACTGTGTGTGAAAATTGGAAAGTTGTCATTGATATCACTCAAATGGATGGTAACTGTAGCTGAACTTGAAAATCCTCCACTCAGTCCTGGAGAATCCTTGGCTTGCACAATGATTTCATAATTGGCTTTTTTCTCTCTGTCTAAGTCGGAACGCAATGTAGAAATTTGTCCTATAGAAAATATAGTCGAAAGTTGGATATTAACAATATTGAAATATTTAAATTTGGCATTATGAACAGATTTTGGCTTTGGCAATAGCTATTAAAAAGTAAAGTCAATGTGGATATTGATGAGGGTGATTTATCAAACCTTGTGCAAAGGGAAAGCATACCTCCCAACATTTGTATCCCGAATTGCACAGGCACATTCCCGAAACCACACAGAAATGCCTCATTTTTATGCCCCACTGCTTTGGGGTTCAGTCAGGACTGTTGCAGGGTAGAGATACGTTGCCCTCAGTACCCAACTATATACCAGCTATCATTTTTCATAATATCTGCCCGTGTAAAACCACCTTTACTCCACTAAAAATCTAAAAATTTCTGCTCGACTACACTTTACCTTACTCACCATGAAGCATTGACTCACCTGTGAATTCATTGATTTTGAAATGTTCATACCCTTGAAGTATTTTGTATGTTACTTTGGCATGTCCTGCCACCGTGGGATCATCTGGATCTACTGCAGTAACTGTGGTCACCGAGACATCTATACAGGGAAGAAAAAATTATGTAGTATAATCTACAATGGTACATTGATTATACAGCAAATAAAGCATTACAGAGACATTTCAAAAATATTATCAGTCCTTTGACCATTGTTTGACCCCTGTGGCAGTGGATTTTCTCCAACGGGAGCAAAGTATCGGGCATGTTAAAAACCAACATGCCTCTTTCTTCTTTCCCCTGATATCTGCCATAAGGGGACTGTCAGGAGTCCCCCCAGGTACGTTAAATTATTTGCCTGATCCTGCCAAAGTTGGCAGGTTCGATCAACTTTGATCTAATAATTAGGTCCAGCTTAAAGAGAGTTTTACACTGGGTAATTATCGGGCAAACGATCGTTCATAGAACGCCTGTTGGCGATTATTGCCCCTTGTAAACAGGGCAGCGATCAGCAGTTGAACGAGCAATGGCTCATATTAAAAAAGTAAAATAATATCGTTTTCGGGAGCACATCCACCTGTGTAAACAGGGAGACGCGCTGCCGACATGATAATAATGTATGTGGACGAGCGATCGGAGTAACGCCCGCTCGTCCCCATCCATAGCTCCGTGTGACAGGAGCAAACGAGCGCCGATCAACGAGCTGTCTCGTTGATTGGCGCTCGCCCCACTGGCCAAAATTGTCCAGTGTAATAGGTCCTTAATTCTACTGCTACTTAGGAAATTTAGAGAAGGAGATGAAGACAAAACAAGGTGAGATTAGAAATTGGTATTATTTGAAGGTAAAATATCTGGTTAGGGATTTGCTATAATTGTTACATGGGTTCCTAATAACCTCTAAGTTCAATAAGAAGACACCAAATTTGGCAAAATTTTGTTGCCTCAATCTTGGTGGTCAGGGGAGGAGGTAAAAAAATAACAAAGACTGGGTCTTTTGTTAACATGGGTGGATCTACAAGGCTCGTTTTAAGAGGTGGCAAACTGGGCCATAGCCCTAGGTCCCAACCCCCCTAGGAGTGAACCTCCAGCAGCAATATAAGTGTAAAGCCAGTACACCTTTTTTCTATATTTTTTTTTATTTCAATCAATAAATGAGCATACATAGTTTATCGAAGTGTGAAATACGTTCTTATTATTTTCTAGCCGTTAGTATATAATGGTCATAAGTACATACCTGTTGAAGACATCTCTGGGACTGATACATTGTACAACTTTTGTGTAAAAATGGGAGCATTGTCATTTATATCAATGAGTCTAATTGAAAACATCTCAGGAGGCTCCAATGTTTTCAGAGTGGTCATGTCTACAAGCAGAGCCGTCAGGTTGTACTGTGCCTTCTTCTCACGATCCAGCTTCTCATAGCCGTAGATGTCTCCTGTGTTCTCTTTTACTTTGAAGAGGGTGTCAGCATACTCTCCTTCAAGTATGTACTGTGAACCTTTGCGTAGCTTAGTGGAGTAAAGCTAAAAACCAAAATGGATGATTCAATATTGCTTATTGGAATCAAAAAGTTGATCTATTCTAATATTAACAATCAGGCTCTATTGGCGCCCAAGGCAGGGGTCTCAGAATGCATTCCCCCTACACCCTCATTCACGGAAGTTGCTGTCGGGGGACAGTCATTAATTTGTTTCCATTCCTCCATTTTTCCCCACCAATCCCTAATGTTCTTATTTATAATACATACACTCCATTTTGGACGCATACGCATACTCCACCAAGCCCTCATAGAACAAATGGGGAGATTTGACTAAGCACCGTGGCTTTAGCTTCGGAGCTGAAATCGTCCCAGGGTAGGTTCTGCATGAAGTTTGAAAGCACTCCCCATGATATCTTAGCTTTACTCTAGTTGTACTCTAAATTCCAAAAACATAATGATAGGTTTGCTGGCATCCTATGAAAATGGCCCTAGTGTGTAAAGTATATGTGAGCTCAAGATAGGGAAAATAGACTTGGGACATGGACTGATGTGAGTGGGTATGTGTACCGCACCATGCACTATGCTACGTTAATATTGTCTACTGGGTATTATGTTATTTTAAGATTTTTATAAGAAGTGTAATGAAGGTGCAAACGAATATTCTTTGCGTCCTTTAGACTACTTCATATAGCAGTATTTTCGTATTCAAGATATAGCAGAGCTGAACTACGATTAAAATAATGTTGTAGGTTCACATGCAGTCATATGGAAAATGATGACGGACCTGTGTTTTTTTTTACAACCGTATAAACTATGTAAACTGTATATGACTGCCAAATGGCAAACTAATTCTGCTACATTAATAAACCTGGCTCTTCTACATATGTATTTTAGTATGTAATTGCCAATTTTCAGCTCCAATCACAGGACTGGACGGTCTGAAATGAATGTTGCTGGCTACCGATGGGACTTTCAGGACTATTTAATTGGAGTCTCAATCCAGGGACTATCTACCACCTATTCCATTACTGTTTTCTTACCGTTCCTATCAAATATGGAATACTTGTTTGTTCTTCAAGAGTAGTTATCTGATTCCACACCCAGGCCCTCTTCACACGTCGGTTGGTCTCGATGTGTTGACCTTCTTGGTGTGCACTGTTTGCAGTACACAGGACCATATGACAAAAGATGTCGGTGATAACCAGCACATGAAGCAAACGCAGCTTCATCGTAGCTGGATCTCCAGCGGCCTGTAAATAAGAAACAGTAATTATTTATTTGTATATCAGACAGGAACTCTGGATGAGAAGTGTCAACACCTGCTGTTCCGGTGCATGCAGTCTATTGTCCTCTGTTATCAGCCATTTCAATCAGGTGAGGGGCTCACTGCATTAGATACTGTGGCGAGGTCCATACATGCTGGTACACATGTCTGAACTGGTGTCCAAGGTAAGTGCTCGGCTGGTGCTATTAAGTGGGTGACAAGCACCTCCCCAAATTCTATATTGAAAGTGCAAGCATGGACTAAATATCTGTTAAACTGCAACCCCCTGCAGTCCTAGATAAGTAAAGACCCAAAGCAGACCCCCTAAACAAATACAGACTCCTGACCAGACCCCCTAAACAAATACGGACTTCAGACCAGACCCCCTAACCAAATACAGAGCTCAGACTATACACCCTAAATAAATACACCCCCCCTAAATGAAAATATATCCCCTAAATAAATTGAGACCCCCTAAACATAGCAAAGCCCTATACTAAAAACAGAACCAAACGAGACCCCCCTAACCAAATACAGACCTAGACCCCCTAAACTAATTCAGACCCAGAACAGACCCCCTAAACAAATACAGAGCTCAGACCATACAACATAAATATATACAGACCCCCTAAATTAAAATAGATCCCCTAAATAGAGACCCTGGACCCCTTAAAAAATGCAGAACCCCTAAACGAAAAACATAAAAACCAGACCAGACACCCTCAACAAATATAGACCCAGAGCGGACCCCTAAACAAGTACAGAGCTGAGACTAGATCCTCTAAATAAAAACAGATCCCCTAAATAGAGACCCAGACCCCCTAAACAAATACAGACCCCAGACCAGACTCTTCAGATACTAATCTCTCCTCGTTCCTACAGTCTTCTTCACTCCTGTGTGTCGCAGACAGCGTCCTAATGCCGGCCCCAGCGTTAGGGCTTATTTACCGGAACGTGCATTCACGGACCTATGTAAGTCAATGGGGCCATTCAGGCATTCCGTGTTTTTCACGCAGCGTGTGTACGCTGCATGAAACTCACTGCATGTCCTATACTTGAGTGTTTTTTGCGCAACACGCACCCATTGAAGTCAATGTGTGCGTGAAAATCACGGAAAGCACACGGACGCACATCCGTGTGCTGTGCGTGATTCGCGCAACAGTTGTTAAAGAAATGAAGAGAAAACGAAAACCACCTCCTTCATTTCATTTTGCATACGACAAAACCACGTGACATAATGATGCCCTACGCGCAAAAATACACGCACCAAACACTGATGACACACGGAACTGCAACGCGCAGAAAACGCTGCATTTTTTACACGCGCAAAACGCACACGTCCGTGTAAATAAGGCCTTAGGATGTTGTCTGTGGTGGCCCCCAGGAGAGAAGAAGATTGTAGGAACGAGGAGGGGTGAGTATTTAGTCAGTATGCGTCTTTTGGGAGTCCAGAAGAGGCTGGACGCAGCTGCAGGCTTAAGGGAAGCCGACATGACCGTCCTGGTAGGGAAAGGGTTAATGTTACGAGGTCAGGGAAAGTTGAAGGAGCTGAAGGGGGGACGGGGAGGAGTTAAGGGGGGCGGGGGGGGCCGTTGCTGTGCTTCCCGCTGTTTCTCGGCATTGAGCCGGAAGCAGCGGGAGGAGTAACACACAGTAAGCAAAGCTCCCCGTTGCCTGGCTCTTTAGTAATGTCAGAGGCCCTGATTTTAGAGCGGCTGCGTGCCGCTGCTGTGCACCACGGTCCCGGATGGCTGGAGGAGACCGTGGCTGCATTAACGCGGATCCCGGACGCCGTTTCGCCACGCCGGGCACGGCGTTCGGGGTCTGTTGTAAGGGACAGGCTCCCCTCCCCCGGCCCCCTTACGAGCATGGCTATGGCGGCGGGGGGGGAGTCGGCAACAACCGCTCCTGCGCTGGGCAGGCAGAGAGCGGTGCCAGGGGTGACGGCGATGCGGGCTGTGTCGACCCGTCCCTCTCGGCGGTCCCGACCTCCAGAGCGCCTTAGTCCGGAGGTAGTCCCGCGGACACGGCGTCGCAGAGGGAGCCCGATCCCGGACGCTGCAGGCCAGGCAGCTGGGAGGACCGCCCCTTCCCAGGCCCTGCGTCCTGGCAGGAATCCCAGGCCGCGACGGGGTCCGGCGGTAAGCAGGGAGTCGCAGGCTGGGCTCCCTGTCACCCCTCCCCCATCAGATGGAAGATGTCGAGAGCAAGGTACGGCCGCCCCGCATGGTGATGTTCCGGCCAGGGGGCAGGCTTCGTCAGGATCGTCTAGACGGACGACTAGATCTGCAGCGACGTCGAGGCAACAGGTCCGGTCGGAAGTCTGGGTCCCGGCGGTCGGGCGGCAGGTTGCCGGCCCATCGGTCAGCGCGTCCTCATCCCCTTTCCGAAGATGTCGTTGGGAGGGACAGTCGTCGGCGAGAGAAGAACTGGAGGAAGGTGAACTGGACGTCTATCGTCGAGGTCAGGATGGTCCGGCTGACGGGAACACAGCGCCTGTGCAGCCCGGTGAGTGTATAACTCCATTATTGTCTTATCCAGCGATTTTTATGTCGGGTGTCGGCGGGGGGGCTGCTAGCATAGCATCGGGGGCCGGTAGTGGCGCGGGCGGACGCGACGGAGCGGGTTTGGCAGATTTAGTGGGTTGCTTACGGGAGCTGGTGGGGCGCCTTGATAGGGCCGCGGCGCCGGTAGTAACGGAAGTGTCCCCTGCGGTAGTTTGGGAAGGCCCCAGGGACGTGGGATCGTTGCAGGCGCGTCCTGTGGTGGCGGTTAGAGAGGCGGTCGCGGTGTCGGTGCAGACTGAGGCACAGAAGGACGGCGATCGAGTGCGCATGGACGATCGTGCTCGGGGGGAGGTGTATGTTTGTTTTGAGGGTCCGTTGGGGGCGCATTTAAAGCAGGAGGTGCGTGATCGGATCTGGAAAGATGAATACGTTGAAATTTTTTCTCTCTTGCCGCTGGCTAAATTCAATTTGGATAAGAGCAAGCGGGATGAGAGTAAAAAGGACGAGGAGGAACGGCGGCGGTATAGGCTTATCCCGCAGACGTTCGTTAATTGGTCGCAGGCGTTCGCCATATTGGCTAGTGTGATAGGGGAAAAGGCGCCGGAAAATTGTTCGGCGTTATTTTGTTATGTTGATGCTATTGGGGAGGCTCATAGGGCGTATGGGGGTCAGGCGTGGCTGCGATATGATGAGCAATTCCGTCAGCGGAAGGCGGTTCGGCCGGCGATTCGGTGGGACCAGAAGGATATTGCTCTCTGGTTACGGGTTACGGCTCCGGTTAGGCAGCCCTTTCCCGGGAGCGGTGGCCAGGGAGGCCAGTCTAGTCAGAGTGGACCAAGCGGCGGGGGAAAGGCGGGGTTTTGCTGGCAATTCAATGAAGGCCAGTGCAAGTTTGGGGCCACGTGCAAGTTCAAGCACGTGTGCTCCGAGTGTAATGGTGCATCACACGGGGCGGCAAAATGTCTGCGAAAAAAGAGGTCCGGGAACCAGCACGGGGCTGGTCAAGGGGGTGTCGCCGGTGAGGGTGGAAAGGATGGCCCTTTATCTAAATGAGTATCCGGATAGGGCGGCAGCTAGGTTGCTTTATGAAGGGTTTAGTGTTGGTTTTGTTATTCCTCCGCCTCCTTATGAGGTTCCGGTTACGGGGAGAAATTTAAAATCGGCTTACTTGCATGTGGAAGTCGTGTCGGAAAAGTTGTTAAAAGAAGTTTCGTTGGGGCGCATGTCGGGGCCATTTGTGGAGTCGCCGGTGAAAGATTTAGTTGTGTCCCCTTTGGGTATTGTCCCTAAACGCGAGCCCGGAAAGTTTCGTTTGATTCAACATTTATCGTATCCCAAAGGTTCGTCGGTAAATGACGGGATTGATCACGAGTTGTGCTCCGTAGTTTATACCTCATTCGATAAGGCGGTGGGGTTAGTGCGGGCTGCGGGTCCTGGGGCGCTGCTAGCAAAAACTGACATCGAGGCGGCGTTCAGGTTGTTGCCGGTCCATACAGAAAGCAACGGCTGTTGGGTTGTTTTTGGAATGGGGCCTTTTACGTGGATCAGTGCCTTCCGATGGGGTGTTCCCTTTCTTGTGCATACTTCGAGGCGTTTAGTAGCTTCGTGGAGTGGGTAAAGAGGGGAGTATCCGGGGTCGACTCGTTGATCCATTACTTAGATGATTTGTTATGCGTTGGCCCGGGGGGTTCGCCGGTTTGCGGTAATTTGCTTCATGCTCTACAGAAGGTGGCGAGGGATTTTGGGATTCCTTTGGCGCCGAAAAAAAAAAAACAAAAAAACGGAGGGCCCGGTAGCGACGATTTGTTTTTGGGAATCGAAATAGACTCGGTGGCAATGGAGTGTCGTCTCCCGGCGGATAAGTTGGGTGCTTTGAGGCTGGAGGTTCAACGGGCTTGTAGAATGAAGAAAGTGACGCTGAGGGAGCTTCAGTCGCTGCTGGGGAAGTTGAATTTCGCCTGCCGGATTATGCCGATGGGGAGGGTGTTTGGTAGGAGGTTGGCGGCGGCAACGGTGGGAGTGCGTGCGCCGCATCATTTTGTGCGGCTCAAGGAGGAGTACCGTGCTGATCTTCAGGTTTGGAATGACTTCTTGGGCCAGTTCAATGGTCGCTCGCTATGGATGGCCCCAGCGCAGGATACGAGTGTTTTGAATATTTTCACGGATGCGGCTGGGGCGGGTGGTTTTGGAGCTTACGGGGGAGGTCCGTGGTGCGCAGGTCAATGGCCGGCTAGCTGGGTGTCCAGTGGACTCACGCGGAATCTGGCCCTGCTCGAGCTGTTTCACATCGGGGTGGCGGCTACCATTTGGGGGGACAGGCTCAGGGATAAGAAGGTCCGTTTTTTACTGCGACAACATGGGGGTGGTGCTTGCCATTAATAACATCACGGCGTCCTTTCCTCCGGTAGTTCAATTGTTGCGACATTTAGTGTTGGTATGTTTGTCGTTGAACGCGTGGGTGGTGGCGGTGCATGTCCCGGGTGTACGGAATTGTATCGCTGATGCTCTTTCTCGCTCGCAGTGGGACCGGTTTCGGCAATTGGCACCGGGAGCGGAACGTCTCGGTTTGGCTTGTCCGCAGCATCTTTGGGATCTGGTCTCGGTCCTGTAGAACAATTGGTACAAAGGTCTTTGGCGCGCACGACGTGGAGTGCTTATGCTGCTTGTTGGAGGCAGTGGGAGGAGTGGGTAAGAGAGTTGGGTGACGTCAATACGGATAGAGACAGGTTGGTGGCACTTTTGTACTGGTTAGGGGACGCCTGGGAGGCGGGGTTTTCAGTGGCGAAGGTGAACCGGTTCATGTCTGCGGTGGCGTTTGGGTTTAAGTTGCGGGGCTTTCAGGATGTATCGAAGGAATTTCTGGTATCGCAGGCTTTGAAGGGGTTGCGCCCCGGGGTCGGTTATGGGCCCAGTAGAGTGCATGCGGGGTTTTACGCCAAACAGGGGGTCTCCAGATTTGCCTTTGTTACGTCATGTGGACGGGTCGTTTTTGTCCAGGTTTCAGTTTGGAGCTGTATTTAAAAAATGTTTGACGGCGGTTGGTGTCGCGGCAGGCTCATATTCATCTCATTCCTTCAGGATTGGCGCAGCAACAGAAGCGGGGCGCTGGGGGTTGGATGATGAGGGGGTGAGGCGTATTGGTCGTTGGGAGTCCAACAGGTTTAAGTCCTATGTCCGCCCCCATATGTTATGAATTTTGCTGTTAACGCTTTACAAATGTTATATGGTGGTGCCTAATTGTTTTTTCAGTTTCAGATTCGCCTCCGTGTTTGGTGTGGTTGATGGGTCATTCTTACGTGCACTGGGGGGCTTTGAGGGCGGACGTCCGCCCGAATGGTCGCCAGTTGCGCATTCCGCGACAGGATGCGGTTGTGCATTGGCTGGGTTTTAGAGGTATGTCGTGGAGCAGGGTGTTGGCGGAATTCCAGACATATGCTCGGCTTGATAGGGTTCCGGAGGTCTTAGTGTTGCACGTGGGTGGGAATGACTTAGGAGTCCGCCCTTTCGTGAGTTGGTGCGGGATACCAAACATGATATGTTGTGTTTGTGGGTATCTTATCCCAAGTTGGTGATAGTGTGGTCGGACATAGTCCCAAGAAAGCATTGGCGGTTAGCTAGATCTGTGGAGAGAGTCAATAAGGCTCGCATTAAAGTTAATCGGGCGGTGTCCCGTTTTGTGGCAAAAAACGGGGGCATTTGCGTGAGGCATAGGGATTTGGAGTCAGGAGTGGGGAATTTCTGGAGGAGTGACGGGGTTCATCTGACCGAGGTTGGCATTGATCTTTGGAGCTTGGCGATAGCAGAAGGAATAGAAAGGGCGGTGGTGGTGTGGAGGAACTCACAGGCTTAAGGTGGTCAAGGCCTGTTTCGCTGTGGCGGGGGGAGTCCTTGAGGCCAGTCAGTACAAAATGGTGGGGGGGTCGCATCGGGGGTATGCGTCCCCCAAAAAAGGTACATGGTTGAAGACTTCATCGGGTGGTATCCCTTTGAAGTGGTCTTCTGGTAGAAGGTATATCACTTGAAGGCTTCATCGGGTGTTATCCCTTTGAAGTGGACTTCTAGTGGTCGGTATATCACTTGAGGGCTTCATCGGGTGTTATCCCCTTGAAGTGGACTTCTAGTGGTCGGTATATCACTGGAGGGCTTCATCGGGTGTTATCCCCTTGAAGTGGACTTCTAGTGGTTGGAGCCATCTGCAGAGGTGAACGGTGCTTCCGAGCTGGTTTACGGCTGGAGGTAATTGGTGGTTTGCAGATGGCTAATTCGGTGTGTTCTTTAAAAAGGACTATCTGAGGGGGCTTCAAGGACTTCCTCTGCTCGGGTTAATGTTATGACCCATGTTGGGTCATGTGAATTATTAGGAGGAATTCTCTGGTGGATTCCTAACTAGTTATCCGAATGTTTCGGATTTAAATTGTTTTTATAAAACTGTGAAATTAATAAACGGCTGCTGTGGCCATTTCACATCCAACCTCGGTGTCATGTGTCGTTACTAAATGGGGATGGGGGATAGTATGGTTTAAGGTTAACACACGACTCTACCTAGGCAGGTCAAGAAGAGGCTGGACGCAGCTGCAGGCTTAAGGGAAGCCGACATGACCGTCCTGGTAGGGAAAGGGTTAATGTTACGAGGTCAGGGAAAGTTGAAGGAGCTGAAGGGGGGACGGGGAGGAGTTAAGGGGGGCGGGGGGGGCCGTTGCTGTGCTTCCCGCTGTTTCTCGGCATTGAGCCGGAAGCAGCGGGAGGAGTAACACACAGTAAGCAAAGCTCCCACCCTCCCACCCTTGTTTTGTTACTCTTTAGGTCTTATGTACGTCTGGCTATGAGCGTTGTGTTTTTATTTTGTGTGCTTATTTAACATGTTTTTCTTTTTTCCGGAGTAGGTTCTGTTGTCATGGCAGCTGGCGGGGGGAGTCCTTGAGGCCAGTCAGTACAAAATGGTGGGGGGGTCGCATCGGGGGTATGCGTCCCCCAAAAAAGGTACATGGTTGAAGACTTCATCGGGTGGTATCCCTTTGAAGTGGTCTTCTGGTAGAAGGTATATCACTTGAAGGCTTCATCGGGTGTTATCCCTTTGAAGTGGACTTCTAGTGGTCGGTATATCACTTGAGGGCTTCATCGGGTGTTATCCCCTTGAAGTGGACTTCTAGTGGTCGGTATATCACTGGAGGGCTTCATCGGGTGTTATCCCCTTGAAGTGGACTTCTAGTGGTTGGAGCCATCTGCAGAGGTGAACGGTGCTTCCGAGCTGGTTTACGGCTGGAGGTAATTGGTGGTTTGCAGATGGCTAATTCGGTGTGTTCTTTAAAAAGGACTATCTGAGGGGGCTTCAAGGACTTCCTCTGCTCGGGTTAATGTTATGACCCATGTTGGGTCATGTGAATTATTAGGAGGAATTCTCTGGTGGATTCCTAACTAGTTATCCGAATGTTTCGGATTTAAATTGTTTTTATAAAACTGTGAAATTAATAAACGGCTGCTGTGGCCATTTCACATCCAACCTCGGTGTCATGTGTCGTTACTAAATGGGGATGGGGGATAGTATGGTTTAAGGTTAACACACGACTCTACCTAGGCAGGTCATGGAGGTCTCCCCTTATTTGAGTGTCTCCCTGACATTTCTGGAGAGCAGACAAATATATTTTTTTACATATATTACGAAGTGATGGCCTAGCAAAACTATCACAGAGGTAAAGTGCCTTTGTTGCCCATAGGAACCAATCAGAGATCAGCTTACTGGAAAAGTATGGAGTCTGATTGGTTGCTATGGGCAACTAAGACACTTGTGAGACCGTTTTGATATATGAGGCCTGTAACTTTATGTTACATATGGATTTAAGTCATTCCTGTCGGATGATTTATAATGTATATCAGCCATTTTATATATCCGTTCATTAATAATGAAGGAAGTGGAAGCTCACAAAGCAACAAAAACATTACTACACCATATCATATGAACCATTAAACGAAGGCGTAATATGACGGAACCCAATAAAGTCAATGGGTTCTGCTGGGCGCCGACAGTGCCCGTCATACAACAGAACTGGCAATTCCAGTTTTTTCGTTGTTCTGCTCCTCCGTCAGGGAGCAGAATGTAAACATGAACACAGGTGTGAACAGGCCCTAACAGAGCAAGTCCCTAGTACTATAAGACCTGGGATTGTTATTTTCTGTCAAGTTGTTTTTTGTTTTTTTGAGAAAGACAGGTGACGAGCAATATGGTGACCGTTATAGTTTCCTCAGACGACTGTCAGCCAGTTTTCCCAGATTTGCTGTTCAGGAATATGGGAAAGCTGGATGACAATGAATATGGCGACCATTATAGATTATTCAGGGGGTTGTCAGCCAGCATTCCCAGACTCCTGAATGGCATATTTGCATACCTAGACAGAATTCTGATTCAGGATTCTGGGAAAGCTGAGTTACAATCAATATGGCAACCATTATAGTGTCCTCAGGGAGTGGACAGACAGCTTTCCGAGACTCCTGAATGGCAGACTTGCCTAGTTATGTAGTTATTCATTTCTGCCCTAAAGCAGGAGATAAAGAATAACTACATAACTAGGCAAGTCAGCCATTCAGGAGTCTGGAAAAGCTGGATGATAAACCTATAACATCAGTCCTATAAATTGGTGCTCAGCTTTTCTAAAATCAGATATAATTAAACAGTGGATAACATTTTTAGCTAGCTGACAGAAAGGGACCAATTTTAGGGGTTTATGCTCTTTAGTATATACATGATGACGCCAGCAAATGACCTCATAGTGGGAAACAAGCAATCTATGTGATCCCGATTGTGAGTACATAGAGTAGAATTGATTTACCTTGGTGATAAATCCCTGCAGAGTATTTACAAAAATAATGGCAGAGGCGGCCATGAAATTTTTGTTGAAAGACATTTCATTTACAATTCCCAGCGGAGACTATTAAGCTGAATAAACCCAACTCGTTCATAATAAACCCATCTTCATAAAACGAAACGTATTGGCTTCTAGCTTTTTCCACGCAAGGTTAATGGAAGGTTAAACATGCTCTAATATTGACCGCTTATTGCAGTCAATGGGAGGAATTGGTAGCGGCAGACAGTACAGTTTTATTAGTCGTATTACCGTGCGCCCAGGGTAACCAGGCAATTAATAAATCTGCCATTTGCAGAGGTGAGATCTGGGATTTTCGCTTTCTAAAACTCAATAAAGGCAGACTTTTTTTTTTCACTGACAGATTTTTTTTTTCTTTGTTTTCAGGATTTCTTCCACATATTTCCTAGATTTCCCGGGAGTATTTTAAAGAAAATAGCGGTAATATTTGTGGTATTTATTAAATCTGGCTATAATCCTTTTTTTCCCCTGTCTGAGAATATTTATAATATGCAATTTCTCATTTTAGCTTCAGGTTTTTATAATTTAATTCCTGAGAAAGAATCTTTTTGTTTGGTCCTGTTCACACCTGCTTCAGTGTTTCTGTTGTTCTGCTCCATCAGAGAAGCAGAACTATGAATACTGGAAACGCTGGTTCAGATTTATGACGGACACTATCGGCGCCCGACGGAAACCGTTGACTTTAAGGCTCTGTTCACACAGAGTTTTTTAAGCTCTGATTTTGGAGCGGAAACCGCGCAGGAATCAGCGCCAAAAGATAGCCGAAATCGCCCCCCATTGATTTCAATGGGAGGCAGAGGCTTTTTTTCCCCTGGTGGCTTTTAGACGTTCGTGGGGGGAAAAAAGCGGCATGTCCTTTCTTGGAGCGGTTCCGCCTCTGACCTCCCATTGAAATCAATGGGAGGCAGAAAAAAAGCGTATGATAGAGCCATACAAAGCCAGAAGGAAACCGTTGACTTATCATGGCGTCCGTTATGGTTCCATCAGGATTTCATTAGTTTGACAGCAAGAATAGAGATGCGTGTTGCGCTATTCTTAGTACTCATCACTGTTATGTATGAAGCAGGTAACGTTTGGCAAACATAAGATCATAATAACAGATAATATATTAAGAAGTTAGAGCTTTGAGATGCGGCCCATTGTTAGTTCTCCCTGATATTACCCATTAGGGCTGCCCAATTTATTCCCTGGGGGGGGGGGGGGCTCTGGAATTTACACACCTTATACTGGGTCCTATTTTGAGTGTAGTTCCACAATGGGGAAAATTACTACTTTTAGCCTTTTTCTATTTTTTTAATGAAAGCTACAGGTACCATGGCTGTGCGCTGACAAATGCATGCTTGCCCAAGGATCCACAGGTCATCAGTATATATTCGGTGGGGGTCCGACCCCGGACCTACCAGCTTTTCCAGCTGCCACCAGGCAGCAGATGTGCATGCCGGAAACAGATGGCTCCGGTGACTAAATTGCGGCTGAGCTGCAGTACTGCAGCTCTGCTCCTATTTAAGAGAATAGGAGCAGAGTTGCTGTTCTGCAGCATGGCCGCTATGCAGTAGTTGGAGCCATCTGCTTCTGGCTCCAAATACTGCATACCCTTCATAACATCCGGTGCCCGAAGGTAGCCGGAGCAGCTGATCGGTGCGGGGTCCGGGTGTCGGACCCCCACCAATCATCTACTGTTGACCTATCCTGTAGATAGATCATAAGTTTTCTGTGCGTGGACAACACCTTTTAGTAAAACTATTGACATTTTTCTATGAGCATAGCAGTATCATAGACCAGTATGCAGGGCTAGCGCCAGCACTACACAGACCTGGGCAGATGCCAGGGCCCACTAAATGCTGGGGGCGTGTGCGCCATTACAATATGGGTAAACATACTCTTTGCATGTGAAGCCAAGCTTGGGGTAAACAGGGGGACCACTGTTGCGCTGTTGCCCAAGGGCCCACATAAACCTGGAGCTGGCCCTTATCACACTGTAAGTCCACTCGTGCTACATACATTAACTTCTTAGCTTTGTGTTCTATGAACTTAAATCTGATTTTGTGCCTTAGTAACAAATGGTTTGTCAAGTGTTGGGTGCCTCCATTAATTGTGTGATTCATGAGTCAGCGAGCTTGTGACATTTACAGATTGAAGGCTCCAAATTGGTTTGATCGGGGAGCGATGATATTACAGCTGCTTTAATGTGAGCTTTTAATCTACCAAAAACAATGTTTTAAGTTCAACCGGCAGACACAGGAAATAATGCGATACAGCGTCCAAGTTATCGAAGATAATACCTGCACTGAAACTCTGCACACTCAGCAGTAGGTGGCCTGGGCTGATTTAAGTGTCTTGCAGGAGGTCCAACTACTTTACGTTAAAAGAATGCAGTTTATTCAAGAGCGGTTCATACAAAGAATTGTGTAAGACAGTCAGAAAGGCTGATTGTAATACAGATACTTGCTAATGAGTAAATATATTAGAATCAGTATATAGACTCCAAACAAATTTGTAACAAGGGCTGAGAACTGTTTAAACCACAACTGTCCCCCCATATCATCTAGGCAGCTCCATGATAATGCATATACCACAAAGAGACAAATAAGAGCCTTTAACGCCAATGTATATAATATAAAAAGTTAAATCTTTATTATACAATGTACATACTAAAATAGCACCAAGAGAACTCTAGTAAAAAAGCGGAGACCGCACCGAGTGTTATAACCACCAATTAACCAAGGGTAGCTGCATACATGTTAGAATACGTATCAGATTCACAGTTAAGTATACCAATAATACACCATTAGTTCAAAGGTAAGGAAGGGAGAGCAATGTCTCCATAAATAACTGGTTTGAGTGAAAGAAGGGTGCAATATATATCGTACTGGATGGTAGTTGAATCAAACAAAATGACTAAGATGCAGACTTACCCATAGATGGGATGAAGTGGTATGGAATGAGAGGTGTCCGCTCCGCAACATAGACCCCGACGCGCGTTTCGCCACGTAGTGCTTCCTCAGGGGGATGTAGATTAATGTGTGCTCTAGCGCACATCTTAGTCATTTTGTTTGATTCAACTACCATCCAGTACGATATATATTGCACCCTTCTTTCACTCAAACCAGTTATTTATGGAGACATTGCTCTCCCTTCCTTACCTTTGAACTAATGGTGTATTATTGGTATACTTAACTGTGAATCTGATACGTATTCTAACATGTATGCAGCTACCCTTGTTTAATTGGTAGTTATAACACTCGGTGCGGTCTCCGCTTTTTTACTAGAGTTCTCTTGGTGCTATTTTAGTATGTACATTGTTTGTATAATAAAGATTTAACTTTTTATATTATATACATTGGCGTTAAAGGCTCTTATTTGTTTCTTTGTGGTATATGAGTAAATATATTGCATTATTATTTCCTTATTTAATTACTAAAGCAGTTTTTGGGCTCCATAATTCAGGGGCAGACTGAGCCTTCACTTGACTCCCAAGCTGGGAGTAGTGATGTCATCATACCTGGGGTGGTGATGTCACAAAGATTTTTTGGGTTAAAAAGTCTCTAAACTGATCACAAATTGTCCCCGTGCTGGGACTCCCAGTGATCAGCTGTTATCTATGGTGATCCCTGGCAGTAAGTGTTCAATGGCCCTGCAGCACCACCACTGGGGAAATTAAGCATTACACAGTGCCCATTCAAATCAATGTGTTGTCTGTGTAATGCAGGACAGGACAGGTCTTCCAGAGCTAGAGACGCTCTTTGTAACCTCTTTCCACTCTGCCCAAGAGTTGAGGATCCTGAGCAGGGGCCTCTGTTAACTCAGAATTTCCTAATAGGGTATTCGAATATGAGCTTTCTAAACTGGACAATCCCTTTAATGTGATGTGCTTGAAATGGAAGTATACCTCATAAAAGGAACAGGTCTTGGGTAGAGAGCCCTGTTAATTATCATCAGTTGGAGGCTGCGAGCTGGTACCCCCATTGATTACAAGATTCTTCTTGACATGCGGCAAGCACTCTGATTGGGACTATAATTTGCATGCATTTTAATTTTCAGGTACCCATGATACCAGCGGATTACACAGGGTCTCACAGCTGGGAGACCCCATAATCAGCAGTTATTAGTGCATATCAAATGACTGCTGTATTATTGCTGTATTAGGGCTTGTCTTCCTAGCATTGCAGTGCATCTGTGGTCTTCCAGCTCTGATGCATTAACTGTTCAGAGCGATAGAGTAACCAGATTACACTTAGGCTGGGTTCACACGACCATGTTACGTCCGTAATGGACGGAATGTATTTCAGCCGGAAGTCTCGGACCGAACACAGTGCAGGGAGCCGGACTCCTAGCATCATAGTTATGTACGATGCTAGGAGTCCCTGCCTCGCTGCAGGACAATTGTCCCGTACTGTAATCATGTTTTCAGTACGGGACAGTAGTTCCACGGAGAGGCAGGGACTCCTAGCATCATACATAACATGGTCGTGTGAACCCAGCCTTATAATGACAAGAGGGCATTTAAAGGAGCATACTGATTTAGAAAAAATCTGAGCATTTTAAGTTAATGGAAGGGAGTCCTTATTTAATCAATAAACCGGACTAGAGAGCGAATATAATAAGTGTCACACTCTCTGGAGGAGCCGGCTTGTCCATACGTTGTCCATATTTTACTCAGGAATCCCTTCAATTTCAATAATTACCATGTAATGCCTCAGTTCACCTGTGGTGGCACTGCAGGAAAATGAAACACTTGCTAAAAGGTTCCTCTGCAGATTATAGACGATTACTGGGGGTCCCAGCTGCAGGAATTTTTGTTGAGCAACTTATTTTTAAGGGTCTCTTCGAATAAAAAGGGACTACCCAAAGTGGACAACCCCTTTAAAACAGACCAGCCCTTTAAAAGATATCAGGACACTAAGAGCACCCACTAAAATTGATCAGTTTTTTAACATTCTTTATTATTCTCTGCTTTGACATAATACAAGTGGCTAGACCTTTATAGGTAAAGGTTGGTTTAATTATACGATGCAAAAAAACACAACGTTCCGTTCTTCAATAAAAATGTACTAAAAGGTCAACAAAGCATATTAAAAGCATTGTGATTTTATGAGTTCTTCTCCCAGTAATAGGCTGTTTTATATAGAATGGAAAAATGAAATGTGTCTGAAATACAAAGAGAGGGTGCACTGCTTTCTGATGAGTGTTGGTGATACTCCCACTATTGGGAGTAACTGGAGAGGTGAACCCACATCTTTCGTGTTGCTGTTTCCTGCCGTTGTTCTTTTAGATATGAAGGGAGTGGGAGGAGAGCTGGCAGGATTTCAGCTCTCTATAATTACGCTAAGTGAAATTTTCCTATGAGCATTAGGTAATCCAGGACGTTTCCTTCAGTGTGACTGCTAATTTCAACGGCGCAGATAATTCTCCGAAGAAATTATTTTCTCCCAGCTATTATATAGTCTGTGCTTAATAGGATTCACCTTTTAATTACTGTTCTGAACCTGAATTGTTAAATATGATGGGGAGTTATCAATCAATTGCGCAAACTGCCAAGTGGCTACGGTCTCCACATAGAGAGATGGCTTTTAATAGTCTGACGGTGGAAGCGTGCTTAATTTGGTAGTACTTGCATAGTAAAAAGGGTTTTACTTATGTTAAAACAATATAAAACATAGGGATCCTACAAAAAGTGGACAGATGGAGGGGCATAGATGCCACATAAGGCCACCCTGAGAACCTGGGTTGGTACTGGAATGTATCTCCCTCACAAACAAATTCCCATATGCAAAGTCTGGGTTTGGGGTCGGGACATTTGCACTTCAGACCTTTTCTCTTGCCTTTCCCAAGATAATATAATCCTATGTAGCCTGTGCAGTATGGTGCCCTGGTGGTGAAATCAATCAAGACCCTGGAAAAACAGTGGGATCCAATTCTGAGTTTGCTATAGGACCCTCCTTACATTGTGTGTGTCCTTTCCTGACCACATTATAAAGTCCTGAATTCATGGTCCCTGAATGCAGTGCTATAAGTAAACGCTAGAAGGTTGTTAAGAGGGTTGTCCACTTTGGACAATAGATACTTGTTAGAAGGGGCCCTTGACAATAAGCAGATCGCAAAGTGTCCCCCTCCTTGGACCCCCAGCGATCAGCTGCAATCTGTGGGGAAATGTAGCAGGAAGCGCTCAGTTTCCCTGCAGTGCCATGACAGGAAAAAGAAAGAATTACACAGTCCCTATTCAAATCAATGGGTTGACTTTGTAATGCAGGACTTGATAGGTCCTCCAGAATGAGAGACGCTCTTTGTAACCGCTCCCTACTCTAGCCAAGAGATAAGGGTTATGAATGGAGACCCCGATTCTAATAATTCAGTAAACCTTCTTTAGTTTAGCGGTGGAAACATCAGAGATCAGGCTTCATAGTGTCACAGTTGTACTACTTCGATGTGTCACTGTGGCAGCAATGACATAGTGCAAAGCAGACTAAGGGATGGCACAACTCACCATTGCGCCAGTTCAGGGGCGTAGCTAGAGGCTCATGGGCCCCGATGCAAAAATTCTTACTGGGCCCCCCCCCCCCCCCGCCGCAAACTTCTCATGGCCGACGGTCCGCAGCTTTCAGCTGCATCGCTGGGTCTCCTAAGTGACCCAACAATGCAGCACTAGCAGCCGGGGCGTCACTATGGCTGGGTTCACACACACTATTTACGGACGTAATTCGGGCGTTTTAGCATTGAATTACGTCCGAAAATGCGGCTCAAAAGCGTCGGCAAACATCTGCCCATTCATTTGAATGGGTCTTACGATGTTCTGTGCCGACGGTCATTTTTTTTTACGCGCCGCTGTCAAAAGGCGGCGCGTAAAAAAGTGCCTGTCACTTCTTCAGACGTAAATGGAGCCGTTTTCCATGGACTCCATGGAAAACCAGCTTCAATTACTTCCGTAATGGACGCAGCGAAAGACGCCTGCACATGCCATTACGGCTGAAATTACGGTGCTGTTTTCTCCTGAAAACAGCACCGTAATTTCAGCCGTAACAGACGCTGCCGTGTGAACATACCCTCAGGGCTTAAAATGTCCGGGAAATAGCCCCAATACATATGTGTCCGCCCCAAAAAAAAGTGTGTATATGAGACAGCATAGCATATCTATAGCACTGCGACCCTATAAACTATGGATAGGATTAGATACAGTGGCTCAGCAGACGGTATCACACATGATAGGATTAGATACAGTGGCTCAGCAGACAGTATCACACATGATAGGATTAGATACAGTGGCTCAGAAGGCAGTATCACACATGATAGGATTAGATACACAGCTCAGCAGACAGTATCACACATTAGATACAGTCTGCTGATACATAGGATTAGATACAGTGGCCCAGCAGACAGTATCACACATGATAGGATTAGATACAGTGGCTCAGCAGACAGTACCACACGATAGGATTAGATACAGTGGCTCAGCAGACAGTACCACACATGATAGGATTAGATACAGTGGCTCAGCAGACAGTATCACACATGATAGGATTAGATACAGTGGCTCAGCAGACAGTACCACACATGATAGGATTAGATACAGTGGCTCAGCAGACAGTATCACACATGATAGGATTAGATACAGTGGCTCAGCAGACAGTATCACACATGATCGGATTAGATATAGGGCCCAGCAGACAGTATCATACATGATTGGATTAGATACACAGCTCAGCAGACTGTATCACACATGATAGGATTAGATACAGGGCCCAGCTCGCTGACATTGCGTCTCCAGCGCTGGACCCAGGATAGGTAAGAATAATAATTTTGCTTCTTTATGTGTTACTGATTATTTTTGTGTGTTTGTGTTTTTTTACAGGTTCGGTTGTTGGACTTCGGATACGAGGACTTCAATGACGGCGTTTTTTTTATTCTCAATAAAATGGTTAATGAGGGTTGTGTTTTTTTATTTCAATAAAATATTTTTTCTATGTGCTTGTATCTTTTTAAACTTTATTATCACCGCCTTAGTAATGGCCGCTGGCTGATTGACAACCTCCATTACTAAGGCGGGGCTTAATGTTAGCAGGTGCAGAGGCCAACACTAACCCCCATTATTACCCCGGTAACGACCGCCACCAGGGGTACTGGGAAGAGCCGGGTACGAATCAGTACCCGACCATCTGTAGTGACGGGCAGGCACCGGGGCGGCCGCAGGCTGGTAGTATTAGGCTGGGGAAGGCCAAAAACAGTGGCCCTTCCCACCCTTGTAATGCTGCCTGCTGCTGCTGTGTTGTATCTGGCTGGTTATGAAAATTGGGGGGGACCCCACATCGTTCTTTCCAATTATTATTTTTTTTTTTAAATGACGTGGGGTCCCCCCCATTTTCATAACCAGCCAGATACAATAAAGCAGCAGCAGCCTAGCATTACCAGGGTGGGAAGGGCCACTGTATCTGGCCTTTCCCCTCCTGATCATACCAGCCTGCGGCCACCCCAGTGGCCGACCATCACTACAGATGGTCAGGTACTGGATCGTACCCGGCTCTTCCCAGCACCCCTGGTGGCGGTGGGTACCGGGGTAATAAAGGGGGTTAGTGTTAGCCTCAGCACCGGCTAACACTAAGCCCCGCCTTAGCAATGGATGCTGTCAATCAGCCGGCGGCCATTACTAAGGCGGTAGTAATATAGTTTAAAAAAAACCACAAAGACATAGAAAAAATATTTTATTGAAATAAAAAAAAACCCCCACAACCCTCATTAACCATTTTATTGACAATAAAAAAAAAGCTGTCATCGAAGTAGTCCTGGAATCCGACGTAGTCCAACGACCGAACCTGTAAGAAAACACACAAAAAATGATTAGTAACACATGTGTTAGGGTATGTGCACACACAATAATTACGTCCGTAATTGACGGACGTATTTCGGCCGCAAGTACCGGACCGAACACAGTGCAGGGAGCCGGGCTCCAAGCATCATACTTATGTACGACGCTAGGAGTTCCTGCCTCTCCGTGGAACTACTCTCCCGTACTGAAAACATGATTACAGTACGGGACAGTTGTCCTGCAGCGAGGCAGGGACTCCTAGCATCGTACATAACTATAATGCTAGGAGCCCGGCTCCCTGCACTGTGTTCGGTCCGGTACTTGCGGCCAAAATACGTCCGTCAATTACGGACGTAATTAGTGTGTGTGCACATACCCTAAGGCTTAGATACAGGGCCCATGTGTGATACTGTCTGTGGGACCCTGTATCTAAGCCTACCACAAGGTAGGCTTAGATACAGGGTCCAGCAGACCGTAATCTTATACAGTATAAGATTACTGTGTGCTGGGGCCCTGTATCTAAACCTACAGTGTGGTAGGCTTAGATACAGGGCCCAGCATACAGGATCACGCATGGGCCATGTATCTAAGCCTACCATGTGATTGGCTTAGATACAGGGCCCAGCAGACAGCATCACACAATCTGTGATCCTGTCTCATGGGCCCCCTAAGCCTGATACATCGTAAGCTTAGGGGTTGTGCAGTCCCTAAACATTGATGGCCTATCCACAGGATAGGCCATCAATAGATGATGTGTCGCCCGGGACCCGCAAATCAGCTGTTTTGAAGGGGCCGCAGCACTCGTACGAGAGCTGCTTCCCCTTCATTTCACTACTCGCGCCCACACTGTGAATCGCCGACACCGATTCACAGTGTGACCGGAATTAATTGACAGGAATGAAGGGGAGCAGCTCTCGTACGAGTGCTGCGGCCCCTTCAAAACAGCTGATTGGCGGGTCCCGGGAGTCGGACCCCGCCAGTCAGGGCTATCTTACCTTCCTCTTCGGCCGCGGCGGGAGTTCTGTAGTCTCGATGCTGTGCGCGGCGGCATAGCGCTGTGACGTCATGCGCTGCGCACAGCGCTTGACGTCAGGACCTCCGCTGCGATCCGGAACCAGGAAGGTAAGTAAAGTATGTTACTATAGTAACAGGGGCCCGCGGCCCGAGTTACTATAGTAACTTTTAATTGATGTGGTGCGGGGGGCCGTGGGCCCCCCTGGCTTCGGGGCCCGGTCGCAATTGCGACCGCTGCGACCCCTATAGCTACGCCAGTGCGCCAGTTGCTTCTGACATTATTAAGCCGTTTGATCTCATGAAGCTTCTTGTCTACTGAGGAGAAATTAGACCAGGGACTGGGCCACCAAACCATGTGACCTCAGGGACTGAGAAACCTTACCACTGGACTCCAGAAGATGAACATCAGGCAAACAGACATTAAGGACTAGTCTATGGCAGCCGACTACTGGAAACCCGGAAAAGGATACCAAGCCACTGGGCAAATTATACATTCTATACAAGCAGCACATTTATATAAACAAATAATTTCTTGATGTGGGCAATTCCAGAGTATAGGTGCAGCACAAGAGAAGTCTTGGATATGGATTAGAGGGAGTGTGATAAGGTACGACACTGGCAGATTGAAAAGTTGTAAAATTAGATATGTAGGTTGGTAGGTAAAATATTGTGGGGAGCTTTGTGGATAAGAGGAAACACATAATCAGTGTATTGCCAATAAATATTGTATTGCAATAGTCAAGGTGGGAAATGATTAGGACCAGAATTAAGGGTGTGTAAACTAATATGCTATTTGACTTGCTAGTAGTGAAGTGGTGATACATGTCTGACCATCCCTTAGTGAATCCCTCAGTGTGTTAATATCCTAATATATCTGATCTTGTAATAATATTTTTTAAATTACTTGCTATCACATTTCATCTCCTGTTTTACATACTGTTATGTGTTCTGACTAACATTTCGCTGCCTGCTTCTTAATAAAGTGCAAATGAAAGGTGTGGAATATGTAGATTAATTAAAATAAAGCCCTAGTAATTAAAAGGGCAATCAGAGGGGGTCTGCTGCTTTAATTAAGATGCATCCAATTCTAATATTGGACTGGGAGTACACGTTTTAAAATTCACATTATCATTTCCTATTTTCTTCCATTTGCATCTTATTAAAATGGTTTAAGTGCAGCATCCGAATCACTAATGATATGTTTGGAATGGCAGGAAATGTGTTCGTTTTCATATAAGCAATGCAAACGGAAACCGTGATGCCGCTGTTATTGGTAAATTCAAGACTTTTTTCCTATTCCTTTGAAATATAATTTATTGTTCCCAAGTCTGTATGCACTACCAAAAACATAATTTAAACTGGGGTAAAAATATCCCCCCTTTTCTGACTTCCGTCTGGAATTTAGAGTGCCATCAGGAAAACCCCTGGCCATATACCCTTTTAGGGCATATGGACCTTATAGAGGGAAACCATGCTTTATGAGTCAGAGCGAAGAGCCACTAACATGCAATGGGTCTTGCCCTGGTGGACTTGAGCCTTCCATATATTAGATCGACAGACACTTTTCCCGAGAGTGGGCGCTGCCAGCGAGAAGATCAGCCGACAGCAACTTTCCTGGCAAAACCAACTGTTTGCCAGTGGTCTCAAGAGCCAGACAAAATCTTATATTAAAAAAGGTTGTCAGTAACAACCTCTTTATGTCTAGCTGTGCCATTTGGTAAGTAGCTGCAAGAATAGGTTTGACTTTGTCTCTTAGCTTAGGTCTGACTTGTCAGAACATGAAGAATATGAAATAGATCCCTCACTAGACCAATAACAAAGAGGAACGCTTATTATTATTATTTTTGGGGGTTTGGGATTTGGTAAAAATGTTTGGCATGGTAGTACAGCCATGAAGGGAAGAGACAAGCTTCCTTGGGGCCCAAGGCGGTGTTTTCAGACAGTGCCCCACCACCGTCATTCCTTAAATTACAGCATGATAGTTGTTGGCTGGACATCAATAAAACCCTAGCATTCTTACTCATACAGGGAAAAATTGATTGGTAAAAAACTTAAAGGCAGAACATTGCTTTTTTTTTTTTAATTAAATCTATAAATTGCACCCCCTTTTTCTTCAATGACTAAGTAGGTGATTCACCTGCTCTTGTCCCGCTCCTAGAGGCAGGGTGGGCTCTAGATATATAAGAGACTTTGAAGTCACACCGGGCTCCCTGTCTACTTTACCCATGACTTCATAAGCGTAGAGCATGTTTAGTCAGTTCCCCAAGGGCCCCTAAACCCATTGAACCCTGGCATATGTACTGGGCCCTAAGTACAATATATAGTTGACTCACAGTACTTGGCCCATTAACTCATATCCCAATGGGACAACATTGAACTTGTATGGCCCTAGTATGTATGGGTGTTAGAGATTGGGCCATTCAGTTCTCTGTTGGCGCTATGTATTGGTGTTAGGGATTGGGCCATTCAGTTCTCTGTTGGCGCTATGTATGGGTGTTAGATATTGGGCCATTCAGTTCTCTGTTGGCGCTATGTATGGGTGTTAGAGATTGGGCCATTCAGTTCTCTGTTGGCGCCATGTATGGGTGTTAGAGGTTGGGCCATTAAGATCTCTGTTGGCGCTATATTAATAATGGATAGTAAATGGATGTATCTGGTAGGGTTGTGATGTGATGTATCTACGAAAGTGAAGAAGAACAAAGCCTGGCAGACCGGGGGAAACAGAGTGAATAAACCCATGTGTTAAAGTATTTTTTGTATCGGTTTAATGCATTTTATGCCACATAATAATCTAAAATCAGCATAAATATCTAAGCCCAGTCTAATGCCTGTAGGTATGACCAAATTCTGACCCTTCTGCCTTCGATCCAGAGAAACAATAAAAGTTGTCTTCATTACAAGGAGTTACTAGGCAACAGCACAGAACAGCGGGATAAATGGTTATTTGTACATGGAAAGAAAACTAAAAGCAGGCCTAATTTTATCAGTTAAAAAAAACAAATGCTTAATGTAATGTAAAGCCATTTTCTAAAGGGACAGCTGCTTTAAGTGATTGCAGGGTTGCATTATTTTATGAATATTATTATTTGCAGAAGTGCAATGGGAAAAAACTGGACAGCCATTCTAAATCACTAGAATAAGCACAACAAAACTAATCTCCGCCAGCCCATGAATCAATTAGCGGGCGAAATTTCGAATAAAAGCACGCACCTATCTGAAAATTATACGAGGGAACCAGTGTGGCCTGTAAGCCATACAACTAATTTTATGGGCTCTCACAATGCCATCTGTCTCAGGAGACAGACGCTCACACATACTATTAGAGGGCTGCTGCATAATGAGGTCAGTCCAAATTATATACTCCATTCTTCTGCATGCACATCATGTACCGCAGCAGGTGCTCATCCCTTTACACATTTTCGGGTTTGCAGCATTTCAGGAATCAGCGCAAAAATTTGTTTTTGCTTAAAAAAAAAAAATATAATATACATACACAGTATATCTGGTACAGATCCATACTATGAAATCCATTGAATTATGTGGACCATGTTGTACCACGTGCTTCTGTTGCACTCTGTATTACAACGTTTTTTTCCTCTGGAAGTATTGCCTCATGAAGGCATCATACGGGCGCTCATAGAGAGCCTACAGGTCTGTAAAATGGATCTATAGGGACGCTATGTGCTCCTGTATAGGCTTTGTGTATATGCCATTGCTATGTGCCCATGTAGCCAGTCAGGTTATTGCATACACTAATGAGACAGTCTTAAGTCTCAGTATTGTTTATAGTTTTGCGCCATATGTGCCAATGGAGGCTAAGACGTCATACACATGGCAGAACCGTGTGCACAGATGCACATGGAGTCCCTGGGGATCTGTATACAGCTATAGGCACCCTATGTGCCACCATATGGTGATCCGTATGGTATGGCGCTGTATTATGGAAATGTTCTCATTCTACAAGTTCCCATCGGTTTTAAGGTTCATAAGTCTGGACAGTAAGGAGGAATGTAGGATGGCAGGAAGAAGGTGGGGTTCATGTGGACTGATCTCCTGTACCTTGTGCACTGAATGATCTTATAAACTAAACATTTAAAGAATGAATCTATTGAAGCTAGGCAGTAACTTTATAAACATATGGTCATGCTGCTTTTAAAGGTCCCCTTTTGTAGGGTAGAGGTGAATCCAATACTTTAATTGATCAAGTTTTGAAGCCGATGAGCATTTCATGAGTCATCAGAGAAATAGGTGAGGTAGGGAGTCAGGTTGATAGACATTGTGGGGGGTTCTGATCTTGGATAATTTCCTTAAGCATGACATCATAGAAATTCCAACATGAGGATATGAGTCAAGAAAAGTTATGGCCATGAGATAAGGAGGATGAGAAGCAGAGTGTGGTCCGGAAGAAGAGAGACTTTATTTTCCGAGTTATTTCTAACATGAAAATAGGTCTAGAAGAGAAATGTTTGTATTTATATCCAGAGAATGGATCATACAGCTGGACTAAGTATAACTACATGCTTCTCCAAACAGAGAAATAAAATCAGCCACACCAATATATTAATTATAACGTAATGCTCTAATGTTTGTCTAAGTGAGTCACGGATTTCAAGTCATAGCCTGAGTTCCTGGGAAGGTCGTCACCTAATATAATTTGCCATGAAGATGGTCTAGACCAATGGTGGTGGTTCTGGGTGGAGCACAGGGTCCCCGTCAAAGTTGCAATTGCTGCAACCTCTATTGCTACTTCCTACCGAGTTGCTAACATTGCAAAGATCTGCGTGGTATATGGACATGTTGGTAACCTTTCTGAATGAGATACTTTGCTCAGTGGCTAGCATAAAGCAGAGATGGTCCCATGGGCAAAAAATTTAATTGTGTCTCTTGTTGACGCTGGTTTATATATTCATATCTCAGTATATGTCCATCTCAACATTTCCATCCCCCCCTTCTCATCCTTTGTAGGATTGAATCATTGCATTACCCTCTGGCCATTTGCCATTTTTTTTTGGTAATGTTTCTGTGGAGAGGGGAAGTGTTGAGGAGACATACACAGCCCATACATAAGAGGAGTGGGATATCCTGAAAGGGGTTCCTCCTTTCCATGGGCCAGTTGCTTGGGCTACCTCTACGTTATGTACACCCTAGCCTTGGGTTATCTCACTGTATGCCTAGGTCAGTTCTAGTTACACTTGGACTGTTTATGTCGGTGGAAGATAATGAGTCTTGAAAAGTCGTTATTATCTTCAGTTTTCGACAGTGGTTGACCCTTGAGGAAGATAAAGAGGTGTCTTGTTCCTAACCAGCAAACCAAGGCCGGAGCCAGCCAAGTAGTGGTCTGCACAATTAATCTTCCAACCACATCAAAATTGATTAACCTACTTGGGAAGGGTTTACAATCCAATTCCACAGGAGTCAGGACTAACTACGTGGCCAAATTTTGTAGCCAATTTAGTAGATGATCCCGAAACACACGGAAGACACAAACAACCAATTTCTCAACATGGTCTCATAAGTTTGGCAGATTTTAACTTCATATAACATAGAATACCGGTTTACAATCAATGCTAAATATCTGAAACAACCCAGATTTTCTTCTCAAGAGTTGATCACAGTTTTACTGGACTATCATGGGACCGGGTCGTGTAATGTTGTCAACTCTGGAAGCAACTAAAACAACTGTCCCAAAACTGAAAGTCCTCACACTATTCCCCATACTTCCTTCCTCAGTGTCTGCCACTGATTAGTTCATTTAGGAACATTTGGCTCCTACAAGTGTTGTATGAGGTTTGCAGAAACTTTCAGGCTCCACAATTCTTCTGGCTGTTCTACTATTCAGCATTTCTTGGTTTCAGTAGATTTTTGTACGTGTCGATTGTCAGACTACAGCTACAATTAATGCCTGAGGTCAAACTGTAAGCAATCTGGTATAATGCACAGTGAATAAAAGGTATTATATATATTTCTATAAATGAAATATAATAGAGCACATGTAATACTCTCATTTTGTAATGCACGCTGTGTTACAATTCACTCCTTCAATGCTGATCTCAGGTACCAAGGCTGCTGGTGGTGATTACTTAAAGGGGTTCTGTTTTTTTCCAGAAAGGGCGTCACTCTTGTTCACAGGCTGTGTCTGGTATTGCAGCTCGGAACCATTCAAGTGAAAGAGGCTGAGCTGCAATACCACACACAACCTATGGACAAGAGTGGCACTGTTTATTTTATTTTTTTTAAACATTCAATTTTTATTGACACACGGTTTCTGAAAAATAAATAGCATGCACCTTTTTCTTATCTCCTACAATTCCATTAAAGGGAAACTATTATAATTATTTCTTAAAGAGGCTCTGTCACCAGATTTTGCAACCCCTATCTGCTATTGCAGCAGATAGGCGCTGCAATGTAGATTACAGTAACGTTTTTATTTTTAAAAAACGAGCATTTTTGGCCAAGTTATGACCATTTTTGTAGTTATGCAAATGAGGCTTGCAAAAGTCCAAGTGGGTGTGTTTAAAAGTAAAAGTCCAAGTGGGCGTGTATTATGTGCGTACATCGGAGCGTTTTTACTACTTTTACTAGCTGGGCGCTCTGAAGAGAAGTATCATCCACTTCTCTTCAGAACGCCCAGCTTCTGACAGTGCAGATCTGTGACGTCACTCACAGGTCCTGCATCGTGTCGGCCACATCGGCACCAGAGGCTACAGTTGATTCTGCAGCAGCATCAGCGTTTGCAGGTAAGATCGACTTACCTGCAAACGCTGATGCTGCTGCAGAATCAACTGTAGCCTCTGGTGCCGATGTGGCCGACACGATGCAGGACCTGTGAGTGACGTCACAGATCTGCACTGCCAGAAGCTGGGCGTTCTGAAGAGAAGTGGATGATACTTCTCTTCAGAGCGCCCAGCTAGTAAAAGTATTAAAAACGCCCCGATGTACGCACATAATACACGCCCACTTGGACTTTTACTTTTAAACACACCCACTTGGACTTTTGCAAGCCTCATTTGCATAACTACAAAAATGGTCATAACTTGGCCAAAAATGCTCGTTTTTAAAAAAATAAAAACGTTACTGTAATCTACATTGCAGCGCCTATCTGCTGCAATAGCAGATAGGGGTTGCAAAATCTGGTGACAGAGCATCTTTAAGGAGTCTTTCAGATTCCCTAGAGAATCATTACCAATCCTCGCTGTTTGTGAACCAGTGGGGCAAATATGTTTAGGTCACTGCGCCGTAACAGAAGACACAGACTTTGGGTGACAACACGTATACCCGAACATGAATACCCTCTTAGAAAAGCATGGGGAGAAGGCTTAACTTGAAGCTCCTGGCCCCCAATACACCACCTACCATGTGCCATTAATAATACTGGTGTCTTCTTATGTGGTAGAAGCGCCGTTGGACCCCCTCAGACAGCAAGGCCCTAGTTCGACTGCTACCTTTACAACCCCTATAGCTATGCCCCCCGCTGGAGACATGTATTCATATCCACCTTCAGCACTTCTAGACCCAGTGCAGGATCACTCTGATTCATTATTTCCTTCATTCATATTTGGCTTTCAGCACATAGATTATACATTCAGGAGGAAGGACGGCCATTTTGATTTTGCCGTGAGCCCTATCTCCTGATTGTATGAACAATGCCTCACATGGTCTAATAGCCTCAGATTACATTGGAAAGTTTTCTGTGAAACTATTTCCAGCGTTACCTCACAAGTGATAGGTCACTAAACACGGGTCATGAATCATTTACATAGCAAGGTCAGTTGCAATTTTCCAAAATGATGACTTCACCACCCATGTCGGAACTTGACTAGCCTTCTTTTTTTTGTCTGTAGATGTTATTATATGATATCAGCTGCTCCTGCCCCCATCAGGTGCTGGTGGCCACAGTTACTAGGCCGCATCCTGTTTTCTTTTTCCCCTATTGTAGAAAAACAGGATATTCTGGAGCAGTCGCTACCTTCCATCACATCCGGCTTCTTTGTTGTATGTTTAGCAGAATTCTATAGCCAAAGTTTCATTGTCTTAGTACAATATGAGATTCCCGAAGACCCCGATGTTTGTATTTAAAGTGACCACATTCTTTCCGAGTTAGGTTTACATTATTGGTGATCTGTTTGATGTCGTGATATTTCAAAAATGTCTTTGATGAACATATATGATGGGCGGTTATATGCTGCAGCTAACTAATAGATATCAGGCTACATTATTCTATCTTCAGGTGGCCATACACACAGCAATTCTTGGTCTCCTGTCTGCTCTGCTGGGCTTTCTTCGGTGGCCACATGGTTTATTTATCCTAAAAGCCCAGGGAAGGCCAAGGAGATAAAGTGGCACAGGGTTTTCCTAGCGCCATTGCCACTTTGTTCTATCGATCTGTAGTCGACTACGGTAGTCATCCCGTCAAAACCCTTGCTGAAACCATTGGCACCGGATCCGTCACCATTGAAATCAATGGTGATGGAAACGGAAACCTACGGTTTCAGTTTGTGTCAGTCAGGGCTCCGTTCCGACGGAAAGCTCAGACGGAACGTCGGAAGGGAGCCCTGACGCAGATGTAAACATAGCCTAAGGGAGAAAAAGTTTTCTATTTGTTAATGCTAGAATAAAATTCAACAAGACATTACCACCACGTTTCATGTCCTCAAATTTTGGAACCATGCAGAATACTTTGGCGCTATGTAAATACCCTAAATAAATATGTAATTAATCAGTGTTTATTTAAAGACAGCTACATTTTATAATGTATACCGTACCCATGTTTGCATTTTCTGGAAAAACGACAGTAAAAATAATACAAAAAAGCAAGCAAAAAATTAGTGATTACAATGAACTGAATAATGTGATATTGTGAAGGAAAACAACGCTTATTGAAAATTCATTTCCCCAGTTGATGATTAGAAGCTTTGCAAGTCAATGTTACCAGCATGTCTGCTGCCATCTGGTCTAAAAGATGCAGATATCATAAATTAGCTTTAGAAGCTGCTTGTAGCCCACAATGTTTAAGTGATATTAAAGGGGTATACCCAACTTTGACATTTATGGCATATCCGCAGGATATGCCATAAATGTTTGATAGTTCTGGGAGTCGGACCATCACCTATATCGAGAATGGGGATCATCCGACCCCTGCTCTGCCTTGTGCGGGGGGCGCTGACCTCAGATTCCAGGCGGGGACTAGTTGAGTGAGGGCGTAACTCCCATCCTCTGGATATGCCATAAATGTCTAAGTTGGAAATACCCCTTTAAGCGTACTGGTGCAACTTTACATGGTGGGATCCATGTCAACAGACTCATTTAAATGAAAGTCCCCTTTAAGCGTTTGTATTTCGATGTTTAAGTAGTTGTACGAGATGAAAAAGCATGGTTCCTTCCTTCCAAAAACAGCACCACTCATGTCCTTGGGTTATGTCTGGTATTGCAGCTTAGCCCCTTTACTTGAATGCAATACCAGACTCAGTCCATGGAGAGGTGTGGCGCTGTTTCACTAAAGAAGCAGCCATGTTTTTCTGAGCTCACACAACCCCTTTAATGACCATGTGGTGAGTGGTCCAGGGTTTTAAACCGACACCTTTTTAAATGTTCACTTGAATGGTGCAGAACTGCAATACTAAACATTGCCTATGGACGAGCCACTGCTCCAACAAGTCACTGCTCTTAGTTAACTGGAGTCAAGAATCTTCAGATTGCTATTAGAACCAGTCGACATATTATTGTCAGCAGCAGGGGCGTAGCTAGGGGGGGGAGGCGGGGCATGTGCCTTGGGCGCAACTAGGTGGTAGGGAAGGGGGGTGCTGATCGCTGCTGATAGGTGCCCTGTATGTTGGAAACCAGCAGCAGCGATCAGCGTTGGGAGGAGCCAGGAGCTCATGCGGCGGCGTTCTGACTGGGGTCTGTGACGGTCCGGGAGTGGACCAGTTCAGTCACTTGACCTCACTGGTCCACTCCCGGGCTGTCACCGACCCCAGTCAGAAGGAACTCCGCCGCTGCCTGCGCCGCATGACCTCCTTGGCTCCTCTGGTGAGTCACGTCAGGCAGAGCGGAGAGTGGTAGAGGTAGGCTACCGCTCTCCGCTCTGTTTACAGTGTGGCACTATTTACAAAGGGTGGGGAGTGTGGTGCTATTTACAAGGGGGGTGGTGGGCTGTGTGTGGCACAATCTACAACGGGGGAGTGTGGCGCTATTTACAAGGGGGGAAGTGTGCCGCTATCTACAAGGGGGCAGCGGGCTGTGTGTGGCACTATCTACAAGGAGGGCTGTGTTTGGCACTATTTACAATGGGGGGCTGTGTGGTGCTGTTTACAATGGGGGGCAGTGTGGTGCTATTTTACAAGGGCGGTCAGTGTGGCGCTATTTTACAAGGGGGTCAGTGTGGCACTATTTACAAGGGGGTCAGTGTGGCATTATCTACAAGGGGGGGCTGTGTGTGGCACTATCTATAAGGGGGGCTGTGTGTGGCGCTATTTACAAGGGGGGGGGGCTGTGTGGCGCTACCTACAAAAGGGGGGGGGCTGTGTGGCATTAACTACAAAGGGGGGGCTGTGTGTGGAGCTATCTACAGGGGGCTGTGTGGCATTATATACAAGAGGGGGCTGTGTGTGGCACTATCTACAGTGGGCTGTGTGTGGCGCTATCTACAGGCAGCTGTGTGTGGCATTATCTACAAGGGGCTGTGTATGGCCTCTTTAATTTATTTTCTTCTAATTTATTGTTATGGTAACTCCCATATATAACTATATCGCTTGTAAAATGTACAAATAGTTTTATGCTCGAGTTACCTTAAAAAAATTCTGAAAAAAAAATGACACCTCGTTGATAGGTAGAGCAAGCAAACACGGCGATGGGGAAGGAGATGTTGTGAAAGAAGTTGGGGGGGGGGGGGCTCCAATCTGAATCTTTGCCTCGGGTGCAGGAGAACCTAGCTACGCCTCTGGTCAGCAGGGATACCCCCTACCATCTTAGGAAAGCTACAATGCAATTAAAAAAAGAAAAATCTTCTTACATCAGATTACTATACAGTCCCTGTTATAAAGACTATGCTTCCCAGAATGTAAATCACTGGAGCAAGCTATGTGCAGACACTGAACAAGCAGGTACCGCTGGGAGCTCTAGATGGGAATCTGTTATATTAGAGGCCGTAGCTCAGGATCAGTACAAGATAAGAAATGTATTTACAAAGTAACTTTTTGTCTGTAACTTATTGTCATACAATGGATACCGATGGTGCCAGACTGACCCCATTGACTTACAATGGGGTCTGTCAGGGTTCTGCCGCAATGTTTAATGAAAAATATAACTGCATACTGCACTATTTTTTCAAATTTAATAGACGTGCTGATGACGGCTCCGACAACAATGTGAACAGAGCCTAAATCAGTTGTCTGCCTGTTTTTCCAGGTAATTTATTGTCAATTGTTTATATAGGAATGAAGAACAGTTTCTCTGATTCCATTGAAGCTCCGTTATATTAAGTATCCTGTTTCCTATTCTTCTTAAACAAAGGCAGGATGTGACTCAGGCCTCGTCTAACCTTTAGTAAATAATTGCTATACCAGGAGATATCAGAATATTACGTTTTCTTCGAGAAACCTCTGCAATGTCAGTAATTTTGAGGCTCCCGAATTAATTTAAAGAGAAATTTGGCTTCTGCATAAAATGTTGTTGAGTAGCTTTGTAAATACCCTGCCGTACTTATCTTGTAACAGTTTAGATTTACGGCTCGGCTAAGGCTTATTTGAGAAGTCAGTTGAGAATGCATTGTGGGAGTTGAGTGGACAATTACACGGTTAGGGCTGATTTGTTAAGTCACATGTCTGACAGCAGAGTGAAGCTAAACTGCTGTCTGTTTCCAAGGGCAACTAAAAGAAATTTCAAAGAGCTATCTCAGTTAAGATAAAAAGACATGAAATAACTCCGAATCGGTACAAAAAATAAATATAATAAAGTATTTGAGTTGGAAATCTTGGTTTACAATAAACATAAGGAAATAATCTGTATGATTAAGCCACAACATATTAAACATTAATTTAGCATTTATCATTTATTCTCCATATGCTGCCATTGGTACCTCTGTATATTTCCCCCCCAGAAGCTTGTATATGATAGCAGTGTGACACTATATGGAGTAGTAAACCCGCTGGGGTATAGTAAGTACCCATTGATTGCTATAGGCGTTGTTTGAATGAGCCTTTAAGAGATAAGATGTCTAGAATGTGCGCTCATGCAACACTATGACTTATCCCCATAATGGGTGATAGGAGGCAGAATCGAGATTGGGTCTATATTACATAGTCTACCCCATTCTGATTTGCTGTATATGCGACTGTGTTTTACTAGAGTACAGAAAACATCTAAAGTAAGATATACAAGATCCCAAAATAATAACGATCACTGTACTTTTTGCTAATCTGACAAAAATGTTTTTATGTACTTCTAGGGTTACCAATGGGCCTGGTATCAAGTAGTCTTCTATCCTTATAGATATTTTAACTGTTGTTAATAATATTTACAGCCAGAGTATGACGGCGACATTGGGTAAACCACCAGCGCTCAAAGGCCAGATAGCAGAGTGGACCCATAGGCTTCATTTCTGCCTCCTCCAGATAAAGGGGCCCAGTGATTGCCCTGCTCCAGACTCTGTCACATAATAAGACTACCAATAGCAGAGAGTTGTGATTTTAGAGCGCTGGGTCACTCAATCATTAGAGTCCAGGAGCCCAGGATAGTCCTGGACTGCCCCTGTACTTTATATTGAATATACGGGCATGTCATGGTTCAAGGGAATCAATCATGGTGGTGACCCAACTCCCGGCTATGGGTACTATCTGGTAACTTTGTATTTTGTATACAGTGTTGCTTGTTTTCTGGAGGGTAATATCCGGATTTACTTTAATACTGTTTTAAAATTGAAGTCCGCTAATGTTGCTATAGTATAGTCATGTACTAGTCAAGAAGACTTGTGTCTTTGTGATTGGAGATTATGCCGTTTTTCATGATGACTCTACTCCTTTAATGCAATTGGATGATTAAACACTCCAAATTATTGTGAGAGTACCCAAAGTCCTGGTGGGTTGTCCATTGACCTTGCAATGGATGGAATAATACATCCATTTGCTTTTAGTAGAATTAGTGAGACTGTGGACTGCACCTACAAGAACAAGATCTCCCCATAGAAAAGACTTAAAAACAACAACCCTTTCTGGCATACTCTGTAAGGGCATGTTGAGTTAATAGATGGGTTTCCCTTTACCGGCCCCTGCCCTCTACTAGCTAAAGCTGAGATCAGCATACACCACGGCCCCCTGATATAAAGTCTACAGGCGTTCGTTGAAAACAATGGATGGCTTTGGATTTGAATGACGCCCATCTTATGCTTTGTTTTTCTATGAGCACTGCATTTACATTGTAGCCCCCAAAATTAACTTTTCCAAAACAAAAAAATAGCTGATCAGAGGGATTCTTAGTGACAAGAACCCAGATATCAGCTACTGGCAGTGGGACCAGAAATCACATCAAAGATCCAACCATTAGAACAAGGACCAACATCCTAAAAATTGATTTTGAAAGAGTAGTTGCCTTGATTCACCAGTGTAGGATATAATGTCAACAACAGGTACCCTACTTCATTCCAGAGTCATTTCAGACCGCTGTTAAAGCGATTATCAAAAGCAAAATAAGTCAATTGTATGCCCCCAAAAACCAGACCACGTACCTGTGTGATAGAAATCCAAAAAGATCAAAATCGGCTTGAAATTTAAAAAATAGAAGAAATAATCCACCCGTCACTGGGGAACAAAAGACATAGGTCAGTTCAGGAGTTTGTGAATTCCAAAATATCCAGCGTACTCCACTTTGGAATAAGCCTGATCCCACCCAGTACACTTCCTTCCTTTGATTGTTCTTAACATCTCTGAGGCTTGAAGCCACTGGGTTTCATGGAGGAAACCAGATAAATGTATTTCAGATTTTTTTCGTAGTTGTTGCTTAGAACTGGGCACTTAGTAACCGTGAACTTATAAGGAAGCAGAAAACGTATTACTTTGTGGTCATTTTTGCAATCCTCAGTAAAACGCCTACAATCATAGCAACCATGGGTTTTGGGGAACTGCTGGCTGGTTTTATTTATATATATATATAAATAAAACCCAATTACAACTACGTGTCCGGGAAAACACAACGATGGCACATCATTAGAATAGACTTTCCATGTGTGATTGGTGGGTCCGAGCCCCGGGATCTCAACGATTAGTAAGGCTCTGAGCTACAACACCAGACACAGCTACATGTACAGACGCAAAAACAGGGGCCCGCAAAGCTCACCGGAGCACTGCACCCTTTTATTGTGCCTACCTGTGGGGGCCCAGGGAATCTAACCCTCACTTATCACACATAGATCGCCCATCCTAAGGATAGGCCAGCCATCTCTAGTCCCATCAAACCCCTTTAATTTGTTTTCTTTACTCCAACTTTACTTTTTTCATTTGAGTCATCGCTTAGCTCTTTCTTCCTTCTGTGTTTTGCAAAAGTGACATCCGGAAATGGCATCCACTACAAACCCCTATAGGGGTCATCACCTATTTTTCCTAGGCTGCTGAATGGAAAATCTGTTACAGAGTCTCAGTACATAACCATGTTTATACTTCCAAAAGTTTGGAAAACAAAGGTGACAACCTCTATAGTAGCTGTAATGGCTGCCATATCCTGATGTCACGTTTGGAGAAGAGACAACTATAACTATGAAATGGCTGAGCAGATGTTTTTAAAACTTTGAAGGGAGACAGTATTTCAAGGACAAAGGATCAGGCATGTTGAACTTCAATATTCTTGATTCCACTTTCCTCTGACACCATTGGAGAATTGGGAGGCCCTCATACACAAAAGATAGTTGGTCGATCGGCGTGTTTGGCTGACTTTATCTCATGTGTGTGGCTAGCTTTAGAGCACTACCTTAAATCAGGGGCGTAGCTAGAGGCTCATGGGCCCCGATGCAAAAATTCTTACTGGGCCCCCCCCCGCAAACTTCTCATGGCCGACGGTCCGCAGCTTTCAGCTGCATCGCTGGGTCTCCTAAGTGACCCAACAATGCAGCACTAGCAGCCGGGGGCGTCACGAAGGCTGGGTTCACACACACTATTTACGGTCGTAATTCGGGCGTTTTAGCATTGAATTACGTCCGAAAATGCGGCTCAAAAGCGTCGGCAAACATCTGCCCATTCATTTGAATGGGTCTTACGATGTTCTGTGCCGACGGTCATTTTTTTTACGCGCCGCTGTCAAAAGGCGGCGCGTAAAAAAGACGCCCGCGTCAAAAAAGTGCCTGTCACTTCTTCAGACGTAAATAGAGCCGTTTTCCATGGACTCCATGGAAAACCAGCTTCAATTACTTCCGTAATGGAAGCAGCAAAAGACGCCTGCACATGCCATTACGGCTGAAATTACGGTGCTGTTTTCTCCTGAAAACAGCACAGTAATTTCAGCCATAACAGACGCTGCCGTGTGAACATACCCTCAGGGCTTAAAATGTCAGGGAAATAGCTCCAATACATATGTGTCCGCCCCAAAAAAAGTGTGTATATGAGACAGCATAGCATAGCTATAGCACTACGACCCTATAAACTATGGATAGGATTAGATACATTGGCTCAGCAGACAGTATCACACATGATAGGATTAGATAGTGGCTCAGAAGGCAGTATCACACATGATAGGATTAGATACAGTGGCTCAGCAGACAGTATCACACATGATAGGATTAGATACAGTGGCTCAGCAGACAGTATCACACATGATAGGATTAGATACAGTGGCTCAGCAGACAGTACCACACATGATAGGATTAGATACAGTGGCTCAGAAGGCAGTATCACACATGATAGGATTAGATACAGTGGCTCAGAAGGCAGTATCACACATGATAGGATTAGATACAGTGGCCCAGCAGACAGTATCACACATGATAGGATTAGATACAGTGGCTCAGCAGACAGTACCACACATGATAGGATTAGATACAGTGGCTCAGAAGGCAGTATCACACATGATAGGATTAGATACAGTGGCCCAGCAGACAGTATCACACATGATAGGATTAGATACAGTGGCTCAGCAGACAGTACCACACATGATAGGATTAGATACAGTGGCTCAGAAGGCAGTATCACACATGATAGGATTAGATACAGTGGCTCAGCAGACAGTATCACACATGATCGGATTAGATATAGGGCCCAGAAGACAGTATCACACAAGATACGATTAGATACAGGGCCCAGCAGACAGTATCACACATGATTGGATTAGATACACAGCTCAGCAGACTGTATCACACATGATAGTATTAGATACAGGGCCCAGCTCGCTGACATTGCGGCTCCAGCGCTGGACCCAGGAAAGGTAAGAATAATAATTTTGCTTCTTTATGTGTTACTGATTATTTTTGTGTGTTTGTTTACAGGTTCGGTTGTTGGACTTCGGATACGAGGACTTCAATGACGGCGTTTTTTTTATTCTCAATAAAATGGTTAATGAGGGTTGTTTTTTTATTTCAATAAAATATTTTTTCTATGTGCTTGTATCTTTTTAAACTTTATTATCACCGCCTTAGTAATGGCCGCCGGCTGATTGACAACCTCCATTACTAAGGCGGGGCTTAATGTTAGCCGGTGCAGAGGCCAACACTAACCCCCATTATTACCCCGGTACCCACCGCCACCAGGAGTACTGGGAAGAGCCGGGTACGAACCAGTGACCATCTGTAGTGACGGGCAGGCACCGGGGTGGCCGCAGGCTGGTAGTATTAGGCTGGGGAAGGCCAAAAACAGTGGCCCTTCCCACCCTTGTAATGCTTCCTGCTGCTGCTGTGTTGTATCTGGCTGGTTATGAAAATTGGGGGGACCCGACATCGTTCTTTCCAATTTTTTATTTTTTTTTAAATGACGTGGGGTCCCCCCCATTTTTCATAACCAGCCAGATACAATAAAGCAGCAGCAGCCTAGCATCACCAGGGTAGTAGGGGCCACTGTATCTGGCCTTTCCCCTCCTGATACCAGCCTGCGACCACCCCAGTGGCCGACCATCACTACAAATGGTCAAGTACTGGATCGTACCCGGCTCTTCCCAGCACCCCTGGGTGCCGGGGTAATAAAGGGGGTTAGTGTTAGCCTCTGCATCGGCTAACACTAAGCCCCGCCTTAGTAATGGATGCTGTCAATCAGCCGGCGGCCATTACTAAGGCGGTGATAATAAAGTTTAAAAAAAAACACAAAGACATAGAAAAAATATTTTATTGAAATAAAAAAATAAAAACACACAACCCTCATTAACCATTTTATTAATAAAAAAAAAAAGCTGTCATCGAAGTAGTCCTGGAATCCCTGTAGTCCATGACCGAACCTGTAAGAAAACACACAAAAAATGATTAGTAACACGTGTTAGGGTATGTGCACACACACTAATTACGTCCGTAATTGACGGACGTATTTCGGCCGCAAGTACCGGACCGAACACAGTGCAAGGAGCCGGGCTCCTAGCGTCGCACTTATGTACGATGCTAGCAGGACAACTGTCCCGTACTGAAAACATGATTACACTACGGGACAGTTGTCCTGCAGCGAGGCAGGGACTCCTAGCGTCGTACATAAGTATGATGCTAGGAGCCCGGCTCCCTGCACTGTGTTCGGTCCGGGACTTGCGGCCGAAATACGTCCGTCAATTACGGACGTAATTAGTGTCTGTGCACATACCCTAAGGCTTAGATACAGGGCCCATGTGTGATACTGTCTGTGGGACCCTGTATCTAAGCCTACCACAACGTAGGCTTAGATACAGGGTCCAGCAGACAGTAATCTTATACAGTATAAGATTACTGTGTGCTGGGGCCCTGTATCTAAACCTAGTGTGGTAGGCTTAGATACAGGGCCCAGCAGACAGGATCACACATGGGCCATGTATCTAAGCCTACCATGTGATTGGCTTAGATAAAGGGCCCAGCAGACAGGATCACACAATCTGTGATCCTGTCTCATGGGCCCCCTAAGCCTGCTACATCGTAGGCTTAGGGGTTGTGCAGTCCCTAAACATTGATGGCCTATCCTCAGGATAGGCCATCAATAGCTGATGTGTCGCCCGGGACCCGCAAATCAGCTGTTTTGAAGGGGCCGCAGCACTCGTACGAGAGCTTCTCCCCTTCATTTCACTACTTGCTCACACTGTGAATCGCCGACACCGATTCACAGTGTGACCGGAATGAAGGGGAGCAGCTCTCGTACGAGTGCTGCGGCCCCTTCAAAACAGCTGATTGGCGGGTCCCGGGAGTCGGACCCCGCCAGTCAGGGCTAAGCTTACCTTCCTCTTCGGCCGCGGCGGGAGTTCTGTAGTCTCGATGCTGTGCGCGGCGGCATAGCGCTGTGACGTCATGCGCTGCGCACAGCGCCTGACATCAGGACCTCCGCTGCGATCTGGAACCAGGAAGGTAAGTAAAGTATGTTACTATAGTAACAGGGGCCCGCGGCCCGAGTTACTATAGTAACTTTTTATTGATGTGGTGCGGGGGGCCGTGGGCCCCCCTGGCTTCGGGGCCCGGTCGCAATTGCGACCGCTGCGACCCCTATAGCTACGCCAGTGCCTTAAATGCATTTTATTAACCCAAATCAAGTGTATCATGGCGGTAATGGCTGGTAAGGGACCCGTCACCTTTAGGGCCTGGGGTCTCAGATCCTTAAACCATTAAAATCAGTGGCTCTTGGAATCTGTAGGTAATTTTGGGTTGTAGATATCTCTGACTACCTGTGGTTTGATCCCATCATGACCATCGGTGGAAGGTCCAAGGTCTCCTGTCATGGACACAGGGTATGTGGACCCACTAGGCCACTCCGCCGTAGCGGGGAGGCAGCTGACCAGGTCACAGTCTATACGGAAGTCAATGGCAGACAGTAATGCTTGGGAACCTGAAATAGTCCGGGCGGTGGCTGTGGCTCCAGCATGGATGGAGGCTGGTGCGGCAGGTGGCGCCAGACGTGGCGGGCAGTATCCGATGAAGCAGAAGACACTTGACGTGGCAGAAGACACTTGACATGGCGGACGACACTTGACGTGGCAGACGACACTTGACGTGGCAGAAGACACTATTCCAACGCTGGTAGGCATAGGAACTGGAACAATACGGAATACAGGAACGGTAACAGGGCACGGGTAACAGCTGGAACGGGAGACATTAAGGGACCATTGCGAGACAGACTGGGAAAGACTAACAACGCTCAGGCATCGAACTAGGGGGCTGGACCCCTCTTACAGCCCAGGGTACTCACGGGTCAAAGGTCGTTCAAGATGTCCGGTGCGCACGCTGCCCCTTTAAGAGCGCGGACGAGCATGCGCGCGCACCCTGCGGGCTCCGGCGGAGGTGAGTGGATGCAAGCGCTGGCGTCTGCTGAGGAGGAGGCTGGGGCCAGCGCTTGCCGACTCGTGGCTGCGGCTGTCAGCGGGAGGCTGGAGCTGACAGCCCGCAGCCACAGACATTACAGTATCCCCCCTCTTACGCCCCCTCTTCTTGGGACCGGTGCGAGAGAGAAACTTCTTTAGAAGAGTAGGGGCATTTAAGGTTCTCCTCTGGCTCCCAGGACCTCTCTTCAGGACCAAACCCCCTCAAATCCACCAAATAAAAGGTCTTTCCTCTCACTCTCTTGGTGTCCAAGATCTCCTTGACCTCAAAGATGTCCGAGGAGCCGCTGGGAGCAACCGCAGGGCTGGGAGTCTTGGAATAGCGGTTTAGGATCACAGGCTTCAGGAGGGAGACGTGGAAGGAGTTGGGAATCCTGAGGGTAGGATGCAGCCGAAGCTTGTAGGCGACAGGGTTGATTTGAAGCAGGACCTCGAATGGTCCAAGGAACCTGGGAGCGAACTTGTATGAGGGCACCTTCAAGCGAATGTTCCGAGAGGACAGCCAGACTTTAGTCCCCGGAAGATACTGAGGCGGCTCTCTTCTCTTAGTATCTGCCTTTCACTTCATGCGATCTACTGCCAGTAAAATAGAGGACCGGGTCTGTTGCCAGATTTGCAGGAAGTCCTCATATGCAGAGTCAGCAGCGGGAACCTGAGATGAAGTCGACACAGGAAGAGGGACTCTGGGATGTTGACTGTACACGATGTGAAACGGAGTGGAGGTGGTGGACTCACTTGTGTGGTTGTTATATGAAAACTCGGCCCAAGGAAGAAGCTGTACCCAGTTATCGTGCTGAGAAGAGATGAAGTGGCGGAGATAATTTTTCATGATCTGGTTGATCCTCTCAACTTGCGCATTGGATTGGGGGTGATAGGCAGAGGAAAAGTCCAAACTCACATCCAGGAGTTTACAGAGTGCTCTCCAGAATTTAGAGGTAAACTGAACCCCCCGGTCAGACACAGTGTGAAGAGGCAAGCCATGCAAGCGAAAGATGTGCTGAATGAAGAGACTCGCCAGTCGGAGAGCAGAAGGTAGGCCGGTCAGCGGGATAAAATGTACCATCTTAGAGAACCGGTCCACCACCACCCAGATGGTGTTGCATCCTGCTGAGAGAGGAAGGTCTGTGACGAAGTCCATTGCGATGTGCTGCCAGGGGGCACTGGGTACAGGCAGAGGTTGAAGAAGGCCGGCAGGCTTGGAGTGAGTCACTTTATTAGAGGCACACACCGTGCAAGCAGAGACAAAGTCCAGAACATCCTTAGGTAGCGTGGGCCACCAAAAGTGACGAGCAATCAGGTCTTGGGTTTTACGGACACCAGCGTGCCCAGCTAGTTTAGAACTGTGTCCCCAGCGGAGAATTCTTTTTCTGTCTGCCAACCGAACAAAAGTTCTCCCCGGAGGGATATTTCTAAGCTGCAGAGGATTGGCGGTGACAACGCAGGATGGGTCTATGATCGTCTGAAGGGACTCCACCGTATCTTCCGTCTCAAATGATCTGGACAGGGCATCGGCCCTCACATTCTTGTCAGCGGGACGGTAGTGGAGCAGAAATTGGAAACGGGTGAAGAACAGTGACCACCTGGCTTGACGAGGATTCAGTCTTTGAGCGGACTGAAGTTAGGTGAGGTTCTTGTGGTCGGTGAAGATCAGGATGGGGTGAGCTGCGCCTTCAAAAAGATGTCTCCACTCCTCCAGGGCCAATTTGATAGCCAGTAGCTCCCGATCTCCAATGGAGTAATTGCGCTCAGCAGAAGAAAACAGTCTTGAGTAGTAGCCACATACAACTGCCTTTCCTTTGGAGCTCCTCTGGAACAGAAGTGCGCCTGCTCCAACAGAGGAAGCGTCCACCTCTAGTGAGAACTGCCGAGATACGTCAGGGTGATGGAGGATTGAAGCTGAAGTGAAGGCTTTCTTGAGGCTAATGAATGCGGACTCTGCCTCTGGAGTCCACACCTTGGCGTTCACACCCTTCTTGGTAAGGGTAGAGATGGGAGCCGTCAGAGAAGAAAAGTTCGGAATAAACCGACGGTAGAAATTGGCGAAACCTAGGAACCGCTGTATGGCCCTTAGGCCTTGAGGACATGGCCATTCCAGGACAGACTTTAGTTTCTCAGGGTCCATCTTAAGGCCTTGATCCGAGATGACATAGCCTAGGAAGGGCAAAGACCTCTTTTCAAAGGTGCATTTTTCTAACTTGGCATACAAGCGATTCTCTCTTAGTCGCAGGAGAACTTGACGAACATGCCTCCGATAGGTCATCAGATCTGGGGAGAAAATTAGAATATCATCGAGATAAACTACAACACACATATAGAGGAGATCTCGGAAGATATCATTAACGAACTCCTGAAATACTGCGGGAGCGTTACACAGTCCGAAGGGCATCACTAGGTATTCGTAGTGTCCATCGCGGGTGTTAAATGCCGTCTTCCATTCGTCACCCCGGCGAATGCGGATTAGATTATAGGCCCCCCGCAGATCTAGCTTGGAAAATTTTTTGGCTCCTCGTATGCGATCAAACAGCTCGGAAATAAGTGGCAACGGGTATTTGTTCTTGACCGTGATCTGATTGAGACCACAGTAGTCAATGCAGGGTCGGAGAGATCCATCTCTCTTTTTAACGAAGAAGACGCCTGCCCCGGCCGGGGAGGAAGATTTTCGAATAAAACCCCTCTCCAAGTTCTCCTTGATATAGGCTGACATCGATAAAGTCTCTGGCAAGGAGAGAGGATATACTCGTCCACGGGGAAGAGAAGCATTGGGAACCAGTTCAATGGGACAGTCATAATTCTGATGTGGAGGCAACGTCTCAGCCTCTCTTTTGCAAAAGACATCCGCAAAACTGGCATACTGAGATGGTAGGCCGGAAAGTGACTGAGGCAGCGGGGGCACAACAGGACGGACTTGTGACAGGCAATGGCTATGGCATCTGGAACCCCATTGAAGAACCTCTCCAGAATTCCAGTCAAGTATCGGGGCATGTAGACGGAGCCATGGCAGACCCAGCAGGATAGGGTTGATAGCCTTGGTAGTACCAGGAAGGTGATCTGTTCCGAGTGAAGAGCTCCGACCCGTAGTGTCAACGGCTCAGTGATGAGCATGATCGGATCAGGCAATGGTAGACCATTCACAGAGGCAACTGCCAGGGGTCTCTCCAGACGGACTGTGGGTAGTCGAAACCGATCCACTAGATCCTGGTGGATAAAATTAGCAGCCGCTCCAGAGTCAAGATAGGCGGAGGAAGGATGTGATGTCTGTCCAGTGACGATGGCCACAGGTATCGATTATCTGGAAGAGGTTTTAACGTTTGGACACGTTCCACCTAGAGTTGCCTCTCCAACCAACCCTAGGTACTGGAGTTTCCCGGTTTCTGTGGGCATTGGCGCACAAAATGACCCTTGAGGCCACAATACATACAAAGTCCAAAGGAGAGTCTGCGCTGCTTCTCCTGTTCAGATAACCGGACTCTGTCTACCTGCATTGGTTCCTCAGGTAGCGCACTAGGAGTGGACAATAGTGGTCTCTGGACAGAGGGTGCTGGTCTGTGGGCCCGGCTCTCCTGACGAACCTCTTGAGAGCGCTCCCGGATTCTCATATCAACCCGGGTGGCTAACAGGATGAGGGCATCCAAGGTAGAAGGAAGGTCGCGGGCTGCCATTTCGTCCTTGATGTGAGAGGACAGTCCCTGCCAGAAGGTCGCCACCAGTGCCTCATTGTTCCATGCCAGCTCGGCTGCTAGGGTACGGAAGGAGATAGCATACTCCCCTACTGTGGAGCCCTCTTGCTTGAGGGTCAACAGAGTAGCTGCGGCAGAGGATGTTCGACCCGGCTCCTCGAACACGGCACGAAAGGACTGCAGGAACAAGGCTAGGTCTGCGGATACAGGTCCTTGTTGCTCCAAGATTGGGTTCGCCCATGTGAGGGCCTTGCCAGCGAGGAGGGAGATAATAAATGCCACTTTGGCCTCCTCGGAGGGGAAGAGATGAGGCCGTAGCCTAAAATGCACCGTGCATTGATTGAGAAACCCTCTACATGCTCTGGGGTCACCGTCGTAGCGAGGAAGAAGGGGCAGAGGAACCTAGGATCCGGAACAAACAGGGGGAGCAACAGGCAGTGGCACGGCAACAGCCTCCGGAGGAAGAACCGGAGGTGGAACAGCGAGTAGATTCAGGCGGACAAGGATAGAATTCACCGCCTCAAGGAGTTGATCCTGACGTGTGTGTAGGTCATGCATCTCTGTCTGAATCTTCTGTACTGGGGTCTTGGGCTGGCCAGCGGGTTCCATGGCCTGAGCGTACTGTCACGGACACAGGGTATGTGGACCCACTAGGCCGCTCCGCCGTAGCGGGGAGGCAGCTGACCAGGTCACAGTCTATACGGAAGTCAATGGCAGACAGTAACGCTTGGGTACCTGAAATAGTCTGGGCGGTGGCTGTGGCTCCAGCACGGATGGAGGCTGGTGCGGCAGGTGGCGCCAGACGTGGCGGGCAGTATCCGATGAAGCAGAAGACACTTGACGTGGCAGAAGACACTTGACGTGGCAGACGACACTGGACGTGGCAGAAGACACTTGACGTGGCAGACGAAACTGGACGTGGCGGAAGACACTTGACATGGCGGAAGACATTTGACGTGGCGGACGACACTTGACGTGGCAGAAGACACTATTCCACCGCTGGTAGCACAGGACCTGGGACAATACGGAATACAGGAACGGTAACAGGGCACGGGTAACAGCTGGAACAGGAGACACGAAGGGACCATTGCGAGACAGACTGGGAAAGACTAACAACGCTCAGGCATCGAACTAGGGGGCTGGACCCCTCTTATAGCCCAGGGTACTCACGGGTCAAAGGTCGTTCAAGATGTCCGGTGCGCGCGCTGCCCCTTTAAGAGCGGAGACGAGCGTGCGCGCGCACCCTGCGGGCTCCGGCGGAGGTGAGTGGATGCAAGCGCTGGCGTCTCCTGAGGAGGAGGCTGGGGCCAGCGCTTGCCGACTCGTGGCTGCGGCTGTCAGCGGCCACGGACATTACATCTCCTTTTTCCACTGATGATATCTTCTGACATGTCTCATTGATGTCAGTAGATTTTTAATGGAGGAAAGCCCCTTTCATCTTCATGAAATGTGAGATATTTTCATAAATAGGTCTCAGTAATCTTTAAAAACAGTTTTTGTCTACACAACCCCCAGCGGCAGCAGTGAAGAAGAAAGGTCTGATTTACACAGGCTCTTTTTAATAGGTTTTCATTATTGGTCTGTTCATTTCATTGAAATGGGAACATTTCCTGCTCTGGACTTTCCTTTCCAGGCTCAGTACAATGTAAATATCAGCTGGAATAAGTTATCATTATTCTACGCTTCGTCCCGTCACTGCCTTGGTGAATGATTCCCTTTTCCCATAAGCATGTTCTATTGACATTGATAAACAACCTGTCGGAACGGTTTGGGTGCCCCCCTATCTGATCTATTAGATGGATGTCCTTCGAGTTATTTCTTCTGAAAATAAATGCAGAAACATACGACATGTCCATTATGTGTAGCTCTATTATGGAAATAGAAATTAGCTATTGATCGCCCCTGTTCAGGCCAGTGAATTTTAATCGGGGAATCTAAAAAGTTAATCTTTTTTCAAGTTGTCTCTTAACACCCATTGGCATTTGACCAAATGTATATTAAAATTCAATGTTAAGCTTCACTAATTCTCACATCGTACAATATAGGGTAGTTATATATGGGTCGTGTTGATACAAATGACCCGAATCTTCAAGTTCATATCACGACTATTTCTGCATAGAGAGATATATTCCCTTCAATGAACAAACCCTATGATTCACATAAGTGGACATGTGTACAGAATAAAAATCCGTTCCTATAAGGCCTTATTCACCTATACCCCTTTCTCCTATATACCTTATATATTTCTAGTTTCTCTAAAGTTACCCTTACATCTCTTGTTCCCATATGATCATATACCCCTTATTCCTATAAGTTCCTATATCTCTATTATACCATGTACCCATTAATCATGTAAGCCGCACACCTCCTACCCCTATAAGGCGAAATTCACACGACTTCAATGGCTGCGTGATGCACGAAAAACGCTCAAGTCTAGGACATGTCGTGAGTTTTACGCAGCGGATACACGCTGCGTGATAATCATGGAATGTCTGAACGGCCCCATTGCGTTACATGGGTCCGTGTGACGCACGTGATTTTCACGCGCGTATCACGGATGTGAACTACGCTCGTGTAAATAAGGCCTAAAGCCGTATATCTGATGTTCCTATAAAGCCTTACGTCTCTTGTTATAAAGCCATATAGCTCTTGTTTCTTATAAAGCCACATTACAATTACATGTCCTTGTAAAGGTCCCTTAAATGGGGTACCATGGGACACTGGCAGATGGCTTTAGGTGGTACCTTTAAAGAGGTGGTCCTATCAGTGACAACTCCTGCCCATATGCCCTTTTTTTTACACCTGCTTTGAGTCAGAGCAGAAAGCTGCTAATAAACAGAGGCTCTAGCTCAGGGGGACTCGGGATGTCCATGTATTACAAAGACGGCATTCATCTGAATGGCTGCCACATAATACTGGCTGGCCACGACTTCATCTGGCAAATATACAATTTTTTAGTGCCAGACCTTGGGGATCAGCTTATTGCTGCGGCAGCTGCCATATTAACAGGGTTGCCTTTGATGAGATTGCCTCTGTTACTTTTCTGAATCCATATAGCCCTTGTTTCTATAAAGCTGTATACAATGAAGGAAATTTTTTCATACACCAGTCTTAAAGGTTAACTAAAATTTTGAAAAACTTTTGACAAGTCATAGTGACACATCAGAAGTTTTGATCTGTGGGGGTCCAAGCAATGAGACACCTGCTGATCGCTAAAATGAAGCGGCAGAAGCACTCCGGTTAGCGCTGTGCAGCTTCATTTCTGATCGTCTTTCCTTGGAACGCTGAACGAGCAGTGTACAGACTCATAGACTTTATATTGAGCCTGTACACTACTCCGAGGAAAGCCGGGCGCTTCTGCCGTTTTGTTTTAGTTATCGGTGGGGGTTTCAGTGCTCGCACCCCCACCGATCAAAACTTCTGATAAGTCACTATGACATGTCGAATGTTTTTTGAATGTTTAGTTACCCATTAAACTGAAATACATCAAAATGAAATGTGTCAAATTTATTAAGAGGTGCTTGATTCGTAATAAATTTGGCGCCTCTCTGGCAGAAAATAAAATCTACACCTGCTATGAGCAGGCATGGATTTGCACTATAATTTGTGCAATCTTCTGTTTGTAAAAATTATAAAGCTATGGAAAATTCCCTGGCCCCTCCTGGTTAACACCGCTTACTCTTCTCGAAATTTTTCAAAAGTGGTGAGAGGGAATTTTTTGCGCAAATATGGCATGTGCTAATATGTGGGACATTTTTTTACGCCTGTAAAGTGGTGTAAAGCTAATAATAAATCCCCCCATGTGTTCTTATACGCCTTATACCACTGATAGGAACATTAACGGAAAAAAGGGGTATATGATTTTATAGGAGCACCAGATTTAAGGGGTTTAGAACTGTATAGAAACTAGAAATATATAGGGTATATAGAAATAAGGATTAATGCTTTATGCCTCTTATTCCTTTGAAGTCATATAGCTCTTCTTCATATAAATCGGCATCTATTGTGTTCTTATAAAGCATATATTCATTAGTCGCATAAGCCAGTTATCCCTTTTCCTACAAAGCCGTATACCTCTTATATCCATATGCCCCATATCTCTTGTTCCTATAAACTCATATTCCTGTTATTCTTTTAACGTCCTATATCCATCTATTCCTCTTGGTCTTATACAGTCATATACATAGTGTTCCTTTAAGGCCTTATACCTCTTGTTCCTATAAAGCCATATAGACCTCAATATATAAATCTGGGCAGATCTTGCAGAGAATAACTAATAATATTCTGACTATTTTCAGGGACATAACACAGCAGAATAATACAAGCCATATGTCGAAGTCATGTGTTGCTTGTAAGTTTGTTCTTTTTTGCTTGCTTAGTACACGTTGTCCTAGATACATCTTAATTACTTACTTCTCTCTGTCCCACAGGCTACCTTCTCCATACGAGGTGACCCAGATCAGGTAGGTCACAGTGTGAAGCAGACGGGCAGCGTCTCTCCTCGCTAACTTTGTACATTGAACTTCAGCGGGAGGGACTTGACACTTTAAATCTGAAAATAATGCGTTAGAGCTTCGGAAATCTTCCAGAATGTGGCCCCATGGGGCTCTCTGTCCAAATTCTTCATTCATTATTCCAGCCGCACCCTTCTGAAGGCTACATAAAAACCTTATTATTTCTTGCAAATGATGAAAAACACACGTATGGTGCTGAAGACATTGTAGGGAGCGCTGCAGTGTGTTTGCAAGATCTGATTTATACTTTATCTTCAGACATTCTTTTTGAAATGGAGGGCAAATTGATAAAAGTTAGGGGTCAAGGGTATAAAGGTTGTGGTACTGTGATGACAGGGATAGGGAAACAGACAAGTGAGCCCTAATCTACCCGCCACTCAGTCCCTGCCTACTTGCAACGACCCGCACTAGGCGACGGGGTACAACTGGGCGACGGTCCCTACACTCAGTAAGTGCACGACAGACAACCAGACAAGGAAACACAGAACAAAGGGAAACGGGGCAGTTGCCCACGGCAACACCGTGAGCCACAAGAGTAGTAAACGAGCCGAGTCAAACCAGGAGAGTACGAGGTGCCAAACGCAGAGCAGGAGAGTAGTGAACAAGCCGAGTCAAACCAGGAGTGTACGAGGTACCAAACGCAGACCAGAAGAGTAGTCAGTAAGCCAGGGTCAATACGAAGCAGGGACAAGTAGTTCAAGAAGCTGCAGCAGGGCCAGGAAACCAACAGAGAAGAATCACAAGCAAGGAGGAACAGGAAAGGCAGGTATAAATAGACAGAGGGCGGGAGCTAGCTCCGTCTGGCCAGGCTGTGATAGGCTCTCCCACTCCTAAGCCTGCCATCCTGAGTGGTGGAAGATGGAGTCAGTCTCACAGACATAGAAGCAGGTGCAGACTGATTACCTATGGGCGTGGATACAGAAGCTGTGCCTGGCAGATCCTTAACAGGTACGTTCCTCTGGGATGCCATCCCATGCAGACTGTAAAGCAGAATGCATGTCTAGACAATTTAACGGTGGTGGCTTCAATCTTCCTGTTCAACTTTATACAGTCAAGGGTCAGGGGCATGGACCTAGAACCTTTGGAAGAAGACCCAAACCTTGTGACAAGGTGCATTGTATTGTTGGCAGATGCAATAGCTGGCATGTAGGGGTACACATGCTGGGTGGTGGTGTTCAAATATGCCTTGGCATCCAAACAATGGTGGAGTGGTACCAATCTGGCCTACACCATGACACCCTCACCAGTCAAGAGAGTGGTGATCACGTTTGCTGGGTCCATTACTTTATTCTCCAAATAGTGACTCTGTTATGGGCACGGCGTATACGAAGGCTAAAAAAGTGAGAACAGAGAACAAACAGGCGCTACATGGGGTGAGTATGTCAGGTTATGGATGGCTTTCTCTGTTGAGTGTGATAAATGGAGGCTCACCTTAAATGTTTGAGTATGAATAGGCACAACACTATTGCGGAGCAAGACAGTTGAGAAGGATGTTGCCGATGTCGTTATCCCTAGGGCATCATGTGCCAACCTCGCCAAAGAGTAGGTGCAGGTAGATAAAAGCAATCGAGACCTGTTAGGATCCACTGTAAAAAAGCGACACCATCCAGGCGCAAAACCTCCACGGGTCAATCCGATTTTTGGTTAAAGCTGCTCTCCATATGGACAGGTGTCGCTTTTTTTTACAGTGGATCCTACCTGGTCTCGATTACTTTAATCTACCTGTTATGGGTTTGTCACGACAGATCCATACATACTTTTCTAGACTTTCTCATTTTTGGCTGACAAGAGCCAGACCTGGTCTTCTGTTCTTATGGGACATCAGCAATGATTTCTGAAATTCTCTGTTCAATAATTCTTACAAGCTTTAATCTTTTATTTATCAGTGTGTTTGGTGCAACTTTCAAAATACTTTTTCTTAAAAATGATTTTTACTTTTTGAGATACAGCTGCTTTGTATCCTGTATACAGAGCAGCTGTATCTAGCGCTGAGGCCTGAATACGTCAGGTCAGCAGGACTGATGGGTTCAGTGACAGCAGGTCCTTCGTGTCTCTAACAAGCAGGATCCACCTGTTATCGATCACATCTAAGTAATGAACTTGGATGTGATCGATAGCAGCTCGATCCTGCGTGTCAGAGACGCAAAACAAAAACACATGTAAAAATTGCAACTTTTTAATGATTTTTTCCCAGCGTTTTTTCGTGGTATTGTTTTTAGAATAATGTTTTTTAGCATCTGCGTTTTTTCATGCTTTATGTGGTGTTTTTGACATTGAAAATCATGTGATTGAAACACATGATTTGTTCAGAAAAAAACACATGATTTGTTCAGAAAAAAACGCCATAAAAAAATGCAAAACCCATTGGCACAAAAAAAAAACAAACACTGGAGGTCTATAGGAGAAAAATGCCACTAACTGGCTGAAAAAAACACCAAATCAACCCCTTGCTGTCATTGCAAAAATATGCCACTAACCCCCAAAAAAACACAAAATAAAATAAAAACACCCCTCCAAAAAACGCACTCTTTGTAGAACGTCTAATATTTTCCGATTGACTTCTAGCTAACATCTGGCCACAGCGGTTTTTGCTGAAAAAAATACGGCACATAACGCCAAGAAAAATGCTGCAAAAATTCGGCGTTTTTCCTGAGAAGGCCCCCCTTAGAGTATGTTCACACGGCTTATTTACGGATGTAAATCGGGCGTTTTACGCCTCGATTTACGTCCAAAAATGCGGCTCGATAGCGTTGGCAAACATCTGCCCATTGAAAGCAATGGGTTTTACGTTGGTCTGTTCCCACGAGGTGTAAATTTACGCGTCGCTGTCAAAAGACGGCGCGTAAATAGACGCCCGCGTCAAAGAAGTGCCTGTCACTTCTTCAGACGTAAATGGAGCCGTTTTCCATTGACTCCATGGAAAAACAGCTCCATTTACATCCGTAATTGACGTAGCGAAAAATGCCTCAACATGCCATGACGGCTGAAATTACGGAGCTGATTTCTCCTGAAAACAGCCCCGTAATTTCAGCCGTTACAGACGCTGCCGTGTGAACTTACCCTTACTGTGATTGACTGTTAGGCTGGGTTCACACGACCACATTAACGTCCGTAATGGACGAACGTATTTCGGCCGGAAGTCCCGGACCGAACTCAGTGCAGGGAGCCGGGCTCCTAGCATCATAGTTATGTACGATGCTAGGAGTCCCTGCCTCTCAGCAGGACAACTGTCCCGTACTGTAATCATGTTTTCAGTACGGGACAGTAGTTCCACGGAGAGGCAGGGACTCCTAGCATCGTACATAAGTACGATGCTAGGAGCCCGGCTCCCTGCACTGTGTTCGGTCCGGTACTTGCGGCCGAAATACGTCCGTCAATTACGGACGTAATTAGTGTGTGTGCACATACCCTTAGGGAGAACTGAGAGTGGATCAGAGGAGGACCCTCGGGATGACCATGTGACAGAAAAAAGAGCTAATATGGCTGACAATGATAACTATCAGACAGCTACTTCCTGTTATATTGAGAATAGGAATAGAAGTAATACCAGACCAGAATACGTTGCCTAGACCAAAGCAGTTTAGAAAATTGTGTTTCATTAATTATTCAGTGCGCTTGAGCTATAACGAATGAGTATTTTTTCAAAGACATCTCTTGGGAGGATGTTTGCTGTCACATGAAACATGGCTACATGCCCTCAGGGGCATGGTGATACGTGTGGACTAACCACTAATTACAATAAAAAATACCCTCTGGCTTGTATTCTTTTCTTGTAGCCGTATTTACAATATTCCACTGAAAAAAAAATGTATCGGTACCAGCTGCAAACTAGTGGAACCAAGAAACGGGCTGCGTCCCAAACTAATTATAAGGAGCGTGCTCGTCATTGGTGTAGATAAAAGAGAGGGGTCCTCATAGCAAAGATCAAAAAGGACCCCTTTATGGTGCCGTCACCCAGGACAAAAAGGCCTGGTGTTTGTTTTCCCCTCCACACTTTTCTATGACCCATCCTTTAGTTTGCTAACAAAGCAGGATTAATTTTTTTTGTCCCCAATGCTTTGCACTACAGCTCTGCTTGTTCAGATTGGTTCCCCACAATCTCACCAGGAAGTCAGAACTGATTTCAATGTAGAGAATGGTTCTAAACTAGGTAGACTAAAGTAAGAGAAAAAAAATATTATCAGGTAATTGATACCCTGCAGACCCATCAGCAGAATACAGGCTGCTATAATAGGCTTCATATAACAGCCTGTTCAGTGTTGCTTACATTGATACTGTACAGTCGGAGGATTCTCATGGCTCATATTGGGCGGTGTGATGTCAGTGGAACGTCTGTTTCGCATAGTGTAGGGTCCTGGAAGCATCACGGACTATGACGTATGCACAATGTCATTTATTTAAGACATTACTAAATATAGGGATTACTAATGGATGTTTCCATGAAATGGTGTCTAATCCGCTGGCACCTTGTCGTCACATTTCCTCTCCAAGTCTGTTTCCTCCACTTCAGCAGATTGCGGCTGAATCCTCGGCACATCCCTGTCTATGTGACACCGATAGGACAAGACGTTAGTGTCATCGTCTTAATCCTACACTCTGTCAGGATGCGGCAGTGATGCTTATCTGCTCCAGACTTTACAATGTGGCTCAATGTCCTGTCATTTACATTCAGATCCATAATAGGAGAATGAAATGAAAAGTGTGACAATGAAATCCTTAACGATTGTTTCCATTCTTCTTAGTATATGAGAAAATTATGGCGATAATCCAAAATGCAAGATGCCGTGAAATGTATGAAAAGTGGGACTAAACTAAGGTGGAGTCCCTTTAGAGGGATTATCCAGGATCAGAATAAAAATTCTACTTTTACTCCAGAAACAGCGCTATTACTGTCTGCAGGCTTTATCTGGTACTACAGCTCAGACCCACTCATTTGAATGGAGCTGAGCTGCAATACCAGACACAACCATGAACAAGAGTGGCGCTATTTCTAGAAAAATAATAGCAAACCCTTTTTTCTAATCCTGTACAATCCCTTTATGGCTAGATCCAGGCAAATACTATAAATCTGACTTAAGTGGACATCAATCAGAAGCCAGCGGATTCTATAGGAGAGGACAATGTTTATGTCCTACAGCAATTGCATAGACAACGTTGTAGCTAGAGGGCCTGACAAGACACATGACACCCGGTGCTGGGTGCCAGGGGGGCCAACAAGCCCGCTGCCTTACCCAGGGTATGTAGATTTATTTAGGACTAAGGTAGCGATCTGAGTCTGAGCAATCTTTGTGTAGAATGCATAAAGGTCTTTAAATTTGACCTGCCTCCTCAATGGCACCCTAAACGGCCGCCTACTCTGCCTTCCCCTCGTTCTAGACTATACAGTCTATAACTTATGTCCAGTGACCTCCTGCAAAGCAAACTTAAACCGTATTCTTTCCCTTCTGAACTACTGCAACCTCTCCAGCCCTTATGACCTCTATGTACACATTTTATTGTATACTGTTCCTTTAAGTATATATATATATATATATATATATATATATATATATATACTTCGTAATGTATAAGCTCTATACTTTACGAAAAATGGCTAAAAAAATCGAAAGCAGAACGCCTACAAAAATCTTCCCATTGATTTCAATGGGAAAAACTGTGCTTTGTTCTGACCGGCCGTTTTTTTTACGTGGCTGTTTTGAAAAATGGCCGCGTAAAAAAACGGCAAAAGAAGTGCATGTCACTTCTTGGGACGTTTTTGGAGCCGTTTTTCATAAACTCTAAACCAAAACAGCTACAAAAAAACGGCCGCTAAAAATGCAGCAAAAAACGCGACTTTGAGTAAAAAACGTCTGAAAATCAGGAGCTGTTTTCCCTTGAAAACAGCTCCGTATTTTCAGACGTTTTTGGTTAAGCATGTGAACATAGCCTTAGGGTCTTCTTACACAGCCCAATGTGGGCCGTGTTAACAAGTGCCGATCAACGAGACAGATCGGCGCTCGTTTGCTCCTTTCACAGGGAGATATGTATGGGGACGGGCGCTCATTACTACGATCACTTGCCCCCTATCTTCCTGGCAGCTCATCTACATGTTTACAAAGTCTACATGTTTTGGCTGCATAAACGATACAATCGGCTGATGAACGATCAAATGTTTACACAGGGCAACGATCGGGAATGAGCGTTCTGTGAGCGCTCGTTTGCCCGACAATTGGCCCCTGTAAAAGGGCCATAAGATGTGAAAATCGGATTATTTAAGTGACCTTGTCGAGGTTACACGTTGGTATAATGGTGCAGTGGGGTCTCTTTGTCAATTGTCAGTGTCAGGCTAGGAGCTGCTGGTTGGAGAGGATTTCCTCTTGGTTGGAGAATGGGGCTTTGTCGAGAGGAAGGAAACCTACACTGATTTTAAATTTTGCTGATTAGAAAAAAGTAACAAACCCTGGTGGAACTGCTGTGAAGCCATATTGATTCTCCATCTGTTGTGAAACTACAACTCTCAGCATTCCCTGTCCTGGAGACCACTGAACTATGAGTGTTTGAATTTGTGGTACTGACCATTATTATGGGCACAATCTAGGGCCAGCCATAGAGTATCAAGAAATTTCCAAAAATATATCAGATTCACCTTCACCCCAAGATCTGCAATGTTGATCACGGTTCCAGGGGCTTCAACCACGACCGTGTCCGGAGGGTAAGGGAGCCCACCCCAGATCAACACCACTTTCAACTTTATCCACATCCTCAGGATGCCCATCCTGTTGAAAACTAATATTACATGAAGCAGAACTCTCATCATATCATGCGGACCTAACATGGGCCCTCCCCGCACCTCCGTGTACGGTCTGTGCCACGGCGCATACAAGGTCATGACCTTGTGTGCCAGTGTGTGATGTGGCAGGGGACCTTGTGTGCCCTGAAGACAAAAAAAGCCCGGAGCGACGAGTTGTAAGTAAAGGCCTGTTTATTTTTTTTATGTCTGTCTGAAGTCTTATCTAGCGGTCTGTGTGGCATGGAGCCCGGCATTGTTTAGTTACGCCCCTGACTCTAGGTTCCCTGCAGACGGTAGAAGAGGGGGCAGATGGAAGGGAGTAGCAGGATTGGACTACACACAAGAAAAACATAGGTCTGCATAGGAGCTGTATACACAAAACGGTAACAGATTTTCAAAGCTGCTTTATTGAATTTTTTTTTTTTTTACATTTATTGGAGCAATAAGAATGGTCAAACAAAATCGGACATGCCGCATACAACTAACAAGATGCAGAAGACAAAAATGCGGTTTCTAAAAGCTGCGGCTGGGATAAACTCCAGGGCTGCAGCAATCAGGCTGATGAGCTTCAAAGTGAGACGGAGGCACATGGGGACGAGGCAGTCACAGTAACTACAAATAAGCCGAGCCGTCTACCGCCTGCCACTGATTAAACCATACATCAACAGGAAAGAGCGCTTCAACCAATCATTATCAGGGTGCTCAGCCCGCCGAGCCCAGTCCTCGCCGCTGCTCGCAGCCCTTATTATGGGAATAAGTGATGCACTGATGTTTTTCAACTTGTTTTAAATGTTATTAGCCCCAAAAGTCATTCAACACGAATGGTTTACTGGTTTATCTCACTCTGACTGCCAAGTCGGGTCATACCCACAATGAATTGCGGAGGTGTCCTGATATATTGTGTAACCAGTGACGGCTGCTGCAGCACAGAATAGCAGATCTGTTCAGATATAGCACAGCATTATCCCTGCACATTAACGCCATACGGAAGCCATGATGCTGAACAAATCCATCGCATGACAGATACAAGCGGTCAACAACGGAACCCATTGATTGAATAGATTCTTTGATGGGTTCCATTATTTTGACAGCAAGCATAGTGCTCCATCCTGCGCTATTCTGGCATCAAAAGTGTCGGAGACCCCAGTGGAAGCCCCATTGGGGGAATACATTTTTGTTAGCTACACACAGTAGCACAATGTGATAGTTCAAATTTGATAGATGAATTGTAACACACTGCAGCTGTCTGAAAGTAGGAATAGATCTATATATATGTCTTAAGTATGTAAAGAAGAACGGTTTTATTCACAGACCGCAAGCAGTGAGGTATTGAAAGACATATAGAAAAAGTGTCCTTGTTTCCAATAACAAGTAATTAGAGTAATCAGCTCTCTAAAAGTGTACGATTTTCAAGACAGTTTTGATACATGATGCCCTTTCTGTTTTAGTTTTTCCCCATTTAAAAGATGTCTGCTTGAAGTCAGTGAATAGAACTATTGTTTACACTTAAAGGGCTGAACATGTATGCAGACCTACTCCTATTTTTGCACAACTGCAGTTTGCCACAATGTATCAAATTGTGCTTCTGCTGTGTTTAGTTTACAAAAAAACAAAAGAAACTTAGTTGCCAAAATTGGCCCATGTTTCTCACAGCTGCAGATTGTTACAATATATCAGTGTAGGTAAGGCCTCATGCACATGAACGTGCTTTTGCGGCCGCAATTCCCCCGAAAATCCACAGGAGAATTGCGGCCCCATTCATTCCTATGGGGCCATGCACACGACTGTGGTTTCCACGGTCCGTGCATGGCCCCGGAGCCCGGACCGCAGAAAGAACGGTCAAGCCTTATTACGCCCGTGTTCTGCGGTCTGGGCTCATTGAAAATAATGGCCGCGGCCATGTGCACAGCCCGCGATCTGCGGGCAGCTCGCGGCTGTCACTCCGTGGCCGGCCGACCCAGAAATCACAGCCGTGCACATGGCTACGGTCCTGTGCATGAGGCCTAAGAATTATCAGCCTGGAGTCCAGGAAAGACGTTTGTGCTTCTGCTGTGATTAAAGGGTTGTACAGGATAAGGGCTTGTCCACATGTAACGGAATTGCTGCGTATTTTCCGTCCGGAATTGCGGACGGAAAATACGCATCGGAATACAGTAGCAGCAAAGTGGGGGAGATTTAACGAATCTCATCCACATGCTGTGTAAAATTTGCGACCAGAAATTCACCTACGGTGCGTATTTTTCGTCCCGCAGCATGTCGACTCCTGCTGCGGAAAGTGGACTGAATCGCTGCGTTTTTCAGAGGAGATGTCACCATCTTCCAACATTGAAAAAAACACAGCAAAATCTGCACTATTTTCTGCAGTAAAAAATTCAGGAAATGGGTGTGGTTTTTTCAACCGAAGTTTCAAAGGAAACGCTGCAGAAGTTTTCTGCAGCAGTTCCGTTACGTGTGGAAAAGCCCTTAGAAAACATGGCTGCTGTCTTCCAAATTCAATGACCCCCCTGTCCATGGGTTGTGTCTGGTATCGCAGCGCAGCTTTATTAAAGTGAATGGAGTTAAGCTACAGTACCACACACAACCTGTGGACAGGGGTGGCGCTGTTTCAAAAAGAAAGCAGATATTTTTTTATAATCCTAAACAACCCCTTCAAGTTTTATTTACATAAGACCGGACATCTGCTTTAAGATCCTATGTACTTCATAAAAAGTACGTATCACAGGAGTGCATCAATGCATGAAGCCCAAATAATGGGACATTTTTTTGCTCCATCTCCACCCTGCCAAAGAATGCCCTCAAACTGTTAAAGCTTGAAATTATAATTTGAATAAACCCTGCCCATTTCTTGGTCCGGTGCTGTGGGACCGGACTGTATGCAATTATGGTCCATTTGACTGTAATGTTCACACGCTAAACTAAAAACGGCTGTAAAATACGGAGCTATTTTCTATTGACCCAATGAAAAACGGCTCCAAAAACGGCTCAAGAAGTGACATTTTTTTACGCGCCGTTTTCCCCATTGAAATCAGTGGGCAGATGTTTGGAGGCGTTCAGCTTCCGTTTTTTCAGGCATTTTTTGAGGCGTTTATGCCCAAAAAATGCCTGAAAATAAGCCGTGTGAACATACACTAAGGTTATGTTCACACGCTAAACTAAAAACGGCTGTAAAATACGGAGCTGTCTGATTTTCAGCCGTTTTTAAAGCATCAAACGTTTTTTGATGCCTTTTTTGTAGCCGTTTTTCTATTGACCCAATGTTCAGCTTCTGTTTTTTGAGGCGTTTTTTTGTGGTGTTTACGCTACAAAAAATGCCTGAAAATAAGCCGTGTGAATATACCCTTAAAGAGGCTCTGTCACCAGATTTTGCAACCCCTATCTGCTATTGCAGAAGATCGGCGCTGCAATGTAGATTACAGTAACGTTTTTATTTTTAAAAAACAAGCATTTTTGGCCAAGTTATGACCATTTTTGTATTTATGCAAATGAAGCTTGCAAAAGTACAACTGGGCGTGTTGAAAAGTAAAAGTCCAAGTGGGCGTGTATTATGTGCGTACATCGGGGCGTTTTTACTACTTTTAGTAGCTGGGCGTTGTGTATAGAAGTATCATCCACTTCTCTTCAGAACGCCCAGCTTCTGGCAGATCACGCTGTGACGTCACTCACAGGTCCTGCATCGTGTCAGACGAGCGAGGACACATCGGCACCAGAGGCTACAGTTGATTCTGCAGCAGCATCAGCGTTTGCAGGTAAGTAGCTACATCGACTTACCTGCAAACGCCGATGCTGCTGCAGAATCAACTGTAGCCTCTGGTGCCGATGTGTCTTCGCTCGTCTGACACGATGCAGGACCTGTGAGTGACGTCACAGCGTGATCTGCCAGAAGCTGGGCGTTCTGAAGAGAAGTGGATGATACTTCTCGTCAGAACACCCAGCTAGTAAAAGAAGTAAAAACGCCCCGATGTACGCACATAATACACGCCCACTTGTACTTTTACTTTTCAACACGCCCAGTTGTACTTCTGCAAGCCTCATTTGCATAAATACAAAAATGGCCATAACTTGGCCAAAAATGCTTGTTTTTTAAAAATAAAAACGTTACTGTAATCTACATTGCAGCGCCTATCTGCTGCAATAGCAGATAGGGGTTGCAAAATCTGGTGACAGAGCCTCTTTAAACTCAGGGACTGCTTCTAGGCTGCTTGCTGATGGTTTCTCTGAGCCATTAGTTACCAAATTTTCAGATGGAGCACAGAGGCCTTTTGACAGACACTAGAAGAAGTTGCATGAGTGGATATTAGGGTATGTGCACACGGTAGCAGGCATTTACGTCTGAAATGACAGACTGTTTTCAGAACAAAACAGCTGCCTCGTTTCAGTCGTAATTGCTCCTCCTCGCATTTTGCGAGGCTTCTCTGACAGGCGTAAATTTTGAGGTGTGCTTCATTGAGTTCAATGAAGAACGGCTCAAATTACGTCTGAAAGAAGTGTCCTGCATATAATGTATATAAGTGTCCCGCATATAATGTATATAAGTGTCCCGCATATAATGTATATAAGTGTCCCGCATATAATGTATACAAGTGTCCTGCATATAATGTATATAAGTGTCCCGCATATAATGTATATAAGTGTCCCGAATATAATGTATATAAGTGTCCTGCATATAATGTATATAAGTGTCCCGCATATAATGTATAGAAGTGTCCCGCATATAATGTATATAAGTGTCCTGCATATAATGTATATAAGTGTCCCGAATATAATGTATATAAGTGTCCCGCATATAATGTATATAAGTGTCCCGCATATAATGTATATAAGTGTCCCGCATATAATGTATATAAGTGTCCCGCATATAATGTATATAAGTGTCCCGCATATAATGTATATAAGTGTCCCGCATATAATGTATATAAGTGTCCCGCATATAATGTATAGAAGTGTCCTGCATATAATGTATATAAGTGTCCCGCATATAATGTATATAAGTGTCCCGCATATAATGTATAGAAGTGTCCCGCATATAATGTATAGAAGTGTCCCGCATATAATGTATATAAGTGTCCCGCATATAATGTATAGAAGTGTCCCGCATATAATGTATATAAGTGTCCCGCATATAATGTATATAAGTGCCCCGCATATAATGTATATAAGTGCCCAGCATATAATGTATAGAAGTGCCCCGCATATAATGTATAGAAGTGCCCGCATATAATGTATATAAGTGTCCTGCATATAATGTATATAAGTGTCCCGCATATAATGTATAGAAGTGTCCCGCATATAATGTATAGAAGTGTCCCGCATATAATGTATATAAGTGTCCCGCATATAATGTATAGAAGTGTCCCGCATATAATGTATATAAGTGTCCTGCATATAATGTATATAAGTGTCCCGCATATAATGTATAGAAGTGTCCCGCATATAATGTATATAAGTGCCCCGCATATAATGTATAGAAGTGTCCCGCATATAATGTATAGAAGTGCCCCGCATATAATGTATAGAAGTGTCCCGCATATAATGTATATAAGTGTCCCGCATATAATGTATATAAGTGTCCCGCATATAATGTATATAAGTGTCCCGCATATAATGTATATGTGTCCTGCATATAATGTATATAAGTGCCCCGCATATAATGTATAGAAGTGCCCCGCATATAATGTATAGAAGTGTCCCGCATATAATGTATATAAGTGTCCCGCATATAATGTATATAAGTGTCCCGCATATAATGTATATAAGTGTCCCGCATATAATGTATATGTGTCCTGCATATAATGTATATAAGTGCCCCGCATATAATGTATAGAAGTGTCCCGCATATAATGTATAGAAGTGTCCCGCGTATAATGTATAGAAGTGTCCCGCATATAATGTATAGAAGTGTCCCGCATATAATGTATAGAAGTGTCCCGCATATAATGTATAGAAGTGTCCCGCATATAATGTATAGAAGTGTCCCGCATATAATGTATATAAGTGTCCCGCATATAATGTATATAAGTGTCCCGCATATAATGTATATAAGTGTCCCGCATATAATGTATATAAGTGTCCTGCATATAATGTATATGTGTCCTGCATATAATGTATATAAGTGCCCCGCATATAATGTATAGAAGTGTCCCGCATATAATGTATAGAAGTGCCCCGCATATAATGTATAGAAGTGTCCCGCATATAATGTATAGAAGTGTCCCGCGTATAATGTATAGAAGTGTCCCGCATATAATGTATAGAAGTGTCCCGCATATAATGTATATAAGTGTCCCGCATATAATGTATATAAGTGTCCCGCATATAATGTATATAAGTGTCCCGCATATAATGTATATAAGTGTCCCGCATATAATGTATATAAGTGTCCCGCATATAATGTATATAAGTGTCCCGCATATAATGTATATAAGTGTCCTGCATATAATGTATATAAGTGTCCTGCATATAATGTATATAAGTGCCCCGCATATAATGTATAGAAGTGTCCCGCATATAATGTATAGAAGTGCCCCGCATATAATGTATAGAAGTGTCCCGCATATAATGTATAGAAGTGTCCCGCGTATAATGTATAGAAGTGTCCCGCATATAATGTATAGAAGTGTCCCGCATATAATGTATAGAAGTGTCCCGCATATAATGTATAGAAGTGTCCCGCATATAATGTATAGAAGTGTCCCGCATATAATGTATAGAAGTGTCCCGCATATAATGTATAGAAGTGTCCCGCATATAATGTATAGAAGTGTCCCGCATATAATGTATAGAAGTGTCCCGCATATAATGTATAGAAGTGTCCTGCATATAATGTATAGAAGTGTCCCGCATATAATGTATAGAAGTGTCCCGCATATAATGTATATAAGTGTCCCGCATATAATGTATAGAAGTGTCCTGCATATAATGTATAGAAGTGTCCCGCATATAATGTATAGAAGTGTCCCGCACTTCTTTTGACGAGGCTGTCTTTTTACGCGTCGTCGTTTGACAGCTGTCAAACGACGATGCGTAAATGACAGGTTGTCTGCACAGTACGTCGGCAAACCCATTCAGATGAATGGGCAGATGTTTGCCGACGTATTGGAGCCCTATTTTCAGACGTAAAACGAGGCATAATACGCCTCGTTTACGCCTGAAAATAGGTCGTGTGAACCCAGCCTAACAGGGAAGTGGCTTAAAATGACACAAAAAAGGATTGTTGGAACCAGAGCTCCACCTTAAAAGGAAGGGTAATAATTATAATACTAGTTATAATAAACTGGGAATGTGAGAGGTGATAGATGTAAGTGCTGCTGATAATTATACTTCCCCTCACATATACAATAAAGTGTAACCGGCATTTACAACTATGAAGAGATTGTGTAACGAGCTCGGTATGGACCTGGAGACTAATTTGGAGCCCGTTACTTACAGCCGCTGCCTGAACATTAATTATCGTCTTATAGAACTTGCAAATTGCCTTGAGAGTCGGCAAAAATGTTGAAGTTGTGTTCCTTGAATCATCTGACACCTTTGTGTGAGTATTTGTAAGTCTTGTTTTGTTTGTCACATTGAATCATAATTCTGTTTGGTCATTGAAATGCACAAGAACCGTTATTTACAGAAGCAAAAATAATTCTTGTTACATCTGCGGAAGCTTTTTAATTGGCGCCATTTTATGGCCATTGTCTGGTAATTGGGGGGGGGGGAAGCAGTTACAAAGAGTGTCCCTCCCTCTGGAGGACCCGACACGTCCATGCATTACACAGACAACTGTGTAATGCTTTTTTTCCGCCTGTAGTAGCGCTGCAGGAGAATTGATCACTTCCTACTGATTGCTGGGAGTCTTAAAATGGACATACACATTAGACCAACCATGGTTGAACCCGCCAATTTCGGCGGGATCGGCCAACCATCTAATGTGTATTATATGTTCAGTCGATGTTCGCTTTCCAGATGTGGGGAAAGGAGGATCAGGCATGCTGAATTTCAATTTCTGGCAGCAGCTTATTCCCCTCAATACATTATAGGGGTTATCCTGTCATGGGGCGGTTTTTCATACTTTCACACCACAGGATAGGTCATCAGTATATGAACAGTGGGGGTCCGACGCCCGGACCCCGCACAGATCAGCTGTTCCGGCTGCCTCCGGCACTCTAAGTTATGCAGTGGTCGGTGCCGCAAGCAGAAGGCTTCGTACATTGTATAGCGGCCGTGCTGCAACACTGCAGCTCTTCTCCTATTCAAGTGCATATGAGCAGCATGGCCGCTATACTGTGACTGGAGCCATCTGCTTCCGGCACCGACCACTGCATAGCTTACGATGTCAAAGGCAGCCAGAACGGCTGATCATGTGGAGTACGGGTTTCGGACCCCCACCGATCATATACTGATGACCTGTCCTGTGGATAGGTCATCAGTATGAAAAACCGCCCCATGACCAGACAACGCCTTTAAGACCACAAGCATGCTCGGCTGAACTGACTGTGCATGTGTATGGGGAGGACGGGAGGTAAAGATGTCGGACAAATGAGCATTTGGCCTACAGCTATTGAAGGTATATGGCCACATTTAGTAGAGGGATCACCTATGATCGGCTTATTACCAGGGGACCCTTCTAACAAAAAGAGACTGTCTAAAGTCAACATCGTAAAATTTCTGCCCCATTCTCTTGAATAGGGATGAGCTGCCATACTAGGCACAAGAGTGGCGCTGTTCTTGAGAAATAAGGAGACTTTTTATAAAGTTTTATACAAGCCCTTTAAGACAAAACAATTCTCAGAGAGCTATGTAACATCTAACAAAAAGCTCAAGTGGCACCTCTAATCCGGGCCGCGCGTTCTTAGCGTTCTGCTAAAAAGACAATTCTTGAATAATGCAGACGTTGTAATTTAACAGCCAATTTACCAGTTGTCGGGAGGAAAATAATGATGTGTTGGCTTGTAGCGCGGGACCTGTTATATTATACATCTCTGATTACGTCCCTCACAGCCGAGTGTTGTAGGACAATGCAGCTAATGTCGACACAAGTGCCTTACACGTAATTTACTCTCATTTCTGGGTCCAGACGCTTCTGTCTCCTTTTACAAGCTGAAGATCTTGTATATTTAATTAGTCCGATCAACATTACAAAAAAAAAAAAATGCTGCTGTTTAAGAAATCAATTGACACAAGTATTTGGGATAGGAAACCCAACTTCAATTTCATATGTTATGTTCCAGCAGCTTGTTAAGGGGTTCATTTACTTTTCATTTCTCATTTATTACGTGGATCTAAATGACCCAGGACAGGGCTGCACACATTTTATTTCCCTTAATTTGCCCAAATGAAGTTTGTTTTTGGCTATTTGGTTGTGATTGAAGACTTAGGGCCGGTTCACATCAGCGTTCGCTTTCCATTCCGGGGTTCTGTCGGAATTTTCCATTGTGGAACCCCGCAACGGAAAGTCAAACGAAAACAAGTCGACTGCGCTATTGATTCAGTCGAAAAAACAGAAACCTGCCGGAACGGTGACAAACGGAAACCATTAGCAATGTTTCCGTCACCATTGATATCAATGGTGATGCAAACGGAAGCTAAGGTTTCCGTTTGACTTTCCATTGCGGGGTTCCACAACAGAAACTTCCGACAGAACCCCGGAATGGAAAGCGAACGCTGATGTGAATCGGCCCTAAGGCATCGAGGAAGGCTGAAACTGGGTTAAGAGTAGTGATGTCACTGCCTGGTACAATGACATCACTTAACGTGAGAGGCTGAGCCAATCAAAAGTTGTAAAAGCTTTTAGTGGAGTTAAAGTAATAAGGCCGGCAGGGGTGAGTCAAAGTCTATAGAGTACTTAGCTGTGCCCTAGTATACCACCATACAGTGTCCAGATATTACCACCACAATGCCCAGATAGCGGAGCTATATAACGCCTAAAATTGAATGTCCATACATTAATTACAAATTAATGACCAAGTCTTGGGTTTTGGAGCCGAGCATCAGACTGGTAGTTAGATCCTGCTGTAAATCATTCTGAGTAGGGTGGTGGAGGCCATTAGATGGCAGGATCTTACCCATCTAAAGCCAACCAATGAGCGGGTTTAATACCTCCCTATACGTATTAGATCATTGGTGGATCCTTGTTTTGGTGGCTTTAGATGCCCGATTGTCTCCACAAACTGATTTGACCTTTCATCTCTGCAGGTTCTCGAGTGGATGATGTTGCATTATATTTCATGCTTCAAGTTGTGCCATGCATGCCACCTAGAGAAAGCCTCGCCATTGCTATGGGAAGAGGGGACCTTGTGCTGAGCTGTCCCCGCACAAAGGGCCGATCCCAAATTCTGAAATAGTCAGCGCTAGGGTAATTGTGTGTCATCTCCACTCATGTCAACCACAGAACTATAGGTGTAGAAAGGTCCTAAGGGTTCATACCAGCCTGGGGTAGGATGTGAGGGGGTATTTTGGGGCCACTTGACCCCTATTCACTGTCTTAGCACTATGGGAATTTGGTTCCCAGAAGCTGGGTGTATATGGTAAGTTATATCCCATCCTGGAATACACAATTATGTATATGAACAACTTCCCATGTAACGTCACAAGATATAAATAGATTTCCTTTCAGGAAAGACTCCGAATGATGTTTTCGACGGTACATTGGCATGACAGAAGAGTGCACATATTTTTGATCATGTTATATATAAATAAAGCAATTCTTTAATCCAGTATCCAATTTCTCCAATTTGCACAGAACTGCAATATAATCTAAAATTTTACAAAACCATCAAGGCTGGAGCAGAGAGAACCAATGAGAAAATTCCTTTTACAAGAAATATTTAATACTTTTCTATGACTGTCCAGTAATCCAAATTTATTGATGATCCGATACCTAATAGGTCCCATTGATGCCTGATTAAAGGAATTTTTCCTGTATCTCTAAAGCTGGACATAGACATTAGACTTTTCCCAGCAGGAACCCCCCTAAAATGACTGGGAACACCCCTTTCAGGCAAATTTGCATAACCCCACCCATTTTTGCAGATTTTGGCAAGTATACAACACTTTGGAGTTCAGTTCCAAGATTTCCCCATGATCAGTGTTACCAGAGGTGCCAGTTATGTGGTGAAATGAGATTTAAAAAAAACGATGAATTCGGGCCGCACTGAAGTAGCCGTCTTTTGAGAAATATCGATGTACAATGGTGTACATACCATACAGGCAGACCATGTGGCTGCTATTTCAAGAGGGGGTCCCAGTCCTGGTTGATGCCATTATCTCCAGAGGAACTACATCGTTTGTAAACATTGGGCCAAGGGTCATAGTAAGGGTATGTGCACACACACTAATTACGTCCGTAATTGACGGACGTATTTCGGCCGCAAGTCCCGGACCGAACACAGTGCAGGGAGCCGGGCTCCTAGCATCATACTTATGTACGACGCTAGGAGTCCCTGCCTCGCTGCAGGACAACTGTCCCGTACTGTAATCATGTTTTCAGTACGGGACAGTAGTTCCACGGAGAGGCAGGGACTCCTAGCATCGTACATAAGTATGATGCTAGGAGCCCGGCTCCTTGCACTGTGTTCGGTCCACTACTTGCGGCCGAAATACGTCCGTCAATTCCGGACGTAATTAGTGTGTGTGCACATACCCTTAAGGGACGGAAAACAAACACCAGGCCCTTTTGTCCTGGGTGACAAAGTTAGACACCATAATAAAGGCCCCTATTTTTGTCTTTGCAATGGGGCCCCATTCTCGTCTATGTACGCAACTAATATTTTTGTATACATTTTAAATTATATTTTTGTATACATTTTAAATGTTGATGCATACATTTTGCAACTTTGTATGTTAATACCAACATTTAGGTAAAGATATAGTGGTTTTCCCATCTTAGAAATTTATGACCTATAAGAAATATTTTAATATTAAATTTATTCCCCATGAAATTACAATTCTGGAGCATTTTTTCTTAGAACTCTAATTTGTGCCATTCCTCTGTTATTCTTCCTAGAAATGTATGAAAAAATTGACAACTGGGTGTTACCATTTCTCTTGTGTTAGGGGCGTGTCCTTACACTTTCTCACTGTCAGCACTGATTTGACGGTGTCCGTCAGTGTAGGGACACACCCCCAACTGGTTACACCCAGTTGTCAATTTATTCATACATTTCTAGGAGGAATAATAGAGGAATGGCACGACGTAGAGTGCTCCAGAATTGTTATTTCATGGGCACTACAATTATCAAGTAAAACAGACGTGTCGGAGAGGTGGCCAGCCCTATATTGGCAGGAGCCCACTAAACAGCTCCCAATATCTCAGCTTCGTAAGTCCTTGTGATATGTGGAGGAGAGGGGTTGCAGTCACATGGGAATCTTCAGGAGTTTAAAGGGGTTTTCCCTGCAGCGACTCTCTGTTCTGGCTAATAGAGGGGGTTTTCGAGTGGCGTTCTCATGTTCTATGTCATCCATATGCCCTATGGGACGGGGATATAACTATGCTGCAGTGACTTTCACCCAGAGTGACGTAATATCATATGAATAAGTCCTCCGAGGATTTTGGTATCGCTGTACCCCACAAGGTTAAATCCCCCAACTTCCCATGTGTGTAAGACAATATCCTATGTATACATACTGTACCCGGCTTTCCACAGACTGACAAGTTATTTCTGGATATAAATGGCAGATCCCTATGGCAAGAAAAGCATTAAAGGGAATGATTGAGAAACCCTACAATGTCATATTTTATTAAACAAAAATAAAAACATGTTTTATTCAATTCTGTTCCCGCACTGAAGATCAGAATGAAAGGGACGATGTTTCCTTAAATCCATCCACCGTAAATTATTAATAGATGTTGTCAGGAGACCATTTGTATGAGGTGAAAGTGACTGACATGGAACAAACTACCTTGAATGACACACATATCGTTGGACTCATTAAGTGACCGATTGCTCCAGTTTTTTAGATGCAGCAGAGCTGAGTTTCCAATTCAGCAAAACTGACTTTGTCATGTGCCATAATATCTCATTATGATATCACAATGTGTTATCAGTGATTTTACATAGTATTACGACTAACCCTATTGAGTTACAGCAATGCAGAAACGCAGGAGCCTCAAAGGGCTAAATAAAAAATTGAGCTCTGCTACATCTCTACTGCAATTACCATCAATCTCACAGGCTTTGCCTGTTATGACTATCTACACATTAAAAAGGGTTTCCGAGAATATAATATTAATGACCTATCCGTAGGATACATCTGATCAGTGGGGTCCGACTACCGATCACCTGTGTGAAGGAACCTCAGTGCTCCTGCTCCTTCATTGTTTACTCAAGCACAGCACCCTAGATTTGGTTGTGTCTGTGCCTGGCACCCAGGACACATGCCCTGGTAGACCCCCTGTGATGCATTACGGGTCCACATACAGGTTACATGAGTCCTATATATATATAACCCCTACTCACTGTACGGAGGGGGGGGGGGGTCTGCCTTTTAATATATAATTACTCCTGCATACTAAGACTCATTTGCCATTGTTTTCTGCTTGCACAAAGCCGCTTCAGCTGAAGGCTGGATAATGGCAGCAGGAAAGTTGCAGCTTTTCGAGAATCTATGTCACAATAATTAACTTCCAAACTGAGCAGGGAAGTAAGAAAGCAAAGCAGCCGCCAATCTCCTCTAAATGAGTCGCACTGGCTTATCCTACTCTACACACAGCAATATTCAAATATTCATGCCAGTGCGCTGTAGCGCCCATTTATTACAGGGCTCAGGCAATGCGCCCGCTGCAATTCAGGCCCAATAATAGCAGGAAACTGATCCATGCTTAGACTTGGTGGTGAACTTATAAATGTCTCATAGAGCTGCAAGAGAGGCTGGAGGGATGAAATTTGACAGATCATATATATTATATGCTGCTTTATAGTGATCCACAGCCTGAAAGGCAGAGCGGCGGGTGGGGGGAGTGCAGAAGTTAACCATGCCTATGCTGGGCCAGAAGTGGTCATTGAAGGAGAAGGGGAGTAATCACAGGAGATGGATTTCAATGCAAATCTGTGATGAATCCGCATCAAAATGCGGATTACATGCAAATTTTGTTGTGGATTTAACCATATGCATTGCTAAGGCCATGACCAGACGTGGCGTATTTCTTCCGCCACTGTCCGCATCAATGCCGCACATAATCTGCGTTGCAGATTCTGTTGCGGATCTGCCTAAAATGGGCATTAAAGTGATGCAGACTAGCCGTTGCGTATTGAGGGCAAGTATTTCCCTTCTCTCTATCAGTGCAGGATAGAGAGAAGGAACAGCACTTTCCCTAGTGAAAGTAAAATAAATTCATACTTACCCGGCCGTTGTCTTGGTGACGCGTCCGTCTTTCGACATCCAGCCCGCCCTCCCTGGATGACGCGGCAGTCCATGTGACCGCTGCAGCCTGTGATTGGCCTGTGATTGGCTGCAGCCGTCGCTTGGACTGAAACGTCATCCCGGGAGGCCGGACTGGTGGAAGAAGCAGGGAGTTCTCGGTAAGTAGGAACTTCTATTTTTTTCACAGGTTGATGTACATTGTGATCGGAAGTGCTGAAACAGTTACTGACGATCGCTTAACTCTTTCAGCACCCTGGACAGTGACTATCTCCTGACGTCGCCTAGCAACTCTCCCGTAATTACGGGTGCACACACATAGTCACCCGTAATTACGGGAGCCCCATTGACTTCTATGGGCCTGCCTGTGTCGTAATAACGGCCCGTGATTACGGGCGTTTTTACGTTAGTGTGCATGGGGCCTCAGTCTGGCTGTAGACCTACAAATACACATAGGTCCAGCCAGAATGAAGAAATGTCATGTTCGTAAAGCCAATACGCTCCGCAGCACACATAACATCTGCAGACTTCATTGCGGAATTTTGACTCTCCATTAAAGTCAATGGAGAAATTCCGCAATGAGTCCGCAACAAGTCCGCTACACGTCCGCAACAACCAGTGTATGCTGCGGACACCAAATTCCGCACCGCAGCCTCTGGTCCACAGCGGAGTTTTCCGCAACGTGTAAACGGACCTCACTAAAAAGCTGTGGAAAGCAATGATGAAACGTGTCCGCAGCGGAATTCCAGAGCAATTCCTCCACGTCTGGTCATGCCCTAAGGGTGAAATCCACAGTCAAACTCTGCAACACAATTGTCATACTACGAATCTAAAAATCTGCAGCATGCCCTCAATTCTGTGCAGATTTTTTTCCCGTGTTTTGAAAACACCATTCAAAACACGGGAAAAAAAATCTGCAGAATCCACACTGAAAATCTGCGAGAAGTTTGCGAGTTGTGAACTCAGCCTTAGGCATCATTTACACGAGCGTAATATACGTGCGTGCGACGCGCGTGCTTTTCACGCGTGTCGTACGCACCTATATTAGGCTATGGGGCAGTGCAGACAGTGCGTGAGTTTTGCGCAGCGCGAGTGCGCTGCGTAAAACTCACGACATGTCCTTTCTTTGTGCGCTGTTCGTGCATCACGCACCCATTGAAGTCAATGGGTGCGTGAAAACCACGCAGGTCGCACGGAAGCACTTCCGTGCGAACTGCGTGGTTCGCGCAACAGCTGTCAAACTCTGAATGTAAACAGAAAAGCACCACGTGCTTTTCTGTTTACAAACATCCAAACGGTGTGTCAAAATGATGACGGCTGCGAGAAAATCTCGCAGCCGCGCATCATACACTGATGACACACGCAGCTGTTAAGTGCCTTTTGCGCACGCAAAATACTGCGTTTTTTGCGTGCGCAAAACGCACACGCTCGTGTAAATCAGGCCTTATACAATGTTTAGCAGTGGTGTAACTTGAAGCTCCTGGGTCCCAATTCAAAATCTGTAGCACACTAAATTTATAGTACTAGGACTTGTTCACACAGTGCAGATTTGCTGTAGATTTTGCATGTATTTTTTTAAGCCAAAACCAGGAACGGAGCCTAAACAGAAGAAATATATAAAGGAAGGCCTTACAGGTCTGATTTCCTGGATCCAGTTTTGGCTTTAAAAAAAATGCATACAAAATCTGCAGCAAGTCTGCACTGTATGAACAAGGCCTTAGTCTCCTCATATGGGGCGGAGAACTTTTTGGCCACCTCAGACTTGAGGGCTTGGATGGTACTGTAACATCTGCACCCCTTATAGTTAAATACAAATTTTTCCTTGTTCCTGTAGTCTTCTTCACTCCCAGGTGACACCGCAGACACCTGGTCTGGGGTCTGTATTATAGAGGCTCTGTCACCACATTATAAGTGCCCTATCTTGTACATAATGTGATCGGCGCTGTAATGTAGATTACAGCAGTGCTTTTTATTTAGAAAAACTATCATTTTTGACGGAATTTTGAGCTATTTTAGCTTTATGCTAATGAGTTTCTTAATGGACAACTGGGCGTGTTTTACTTTTTGACCAAGTGGGCGTTGTCAAGAGAAGTGTATGACGCTGACCAATCAGTGACCAATCAGCGTCATACACTTCTCCCCATTCATATACACAGCACATAGTGATCTAGCTATATCACTATGTGCAGCCACATACACACACATTAACGTTACTCAAGTGTCCTGACAGTGAATAGAGATCACCTCTAGCCAGGACGTAATGTCTATTCAGAATCCTGACACTTCGGTAACATTTGTGTGAGATTTACAGCAAGGCAAGCGTAGTCTCGCGAGATTACGCTGTAAACTGTCATTTAAAACAAAATTACACTTGCCTTGCTGTAAATCTCACACAAACGTTACCGAAGTGTCAGGATTCTGAATAGACATCACGTCCTGGCTGGAGGTGATGCCTATTCATTGTCAGGACACTGAATCCTGTGTATGACGCTGATTGGTCAGCGTCATACACTTCTCTCCACAACGCCCACATGGTCAAAAAGTAAAACACGCCCAGTTGTCCATTAAGAAAGTCATTAGCATAAAGCTAATATAGGTCATAACTCCGTCAAAAATGATAGTTTTTCTAAATAAAATCTACATTACAGCGCCGATCACATTATGTAGAAGATAGGGCGCTTATAATGTGGTGACAGAGTATAATGGTTCTCACCGGTTTGTTCGCGGATCCTCTGTGTCGTCTGGGAGATGGTGCTTGGAATCCAGGCAACGCTTGGCAGAGTGGGTAGAGGCGGTCGGATGGATAGGCAGAAGTCGGGACAGGCAGCAGACGTCGTAACGGGTATGGCAGCAATAGGTCAGGGCAGGCGGCAGGCGCCGTAACGGGTATGGAAGAAATAGGTCAAGGCAGGCGGCAGGCAAGGATAGTCAAGTTCAAGCAGAGGTCAGCAACGGGAAATCCAGACAAAAGGCAGAAGGGACGGAAACAGGGAACCAGGGCACAGGGAAACTCACGGGGAACTTGGTTGAACAAGCAAGGATGAACAGGAGGAGGAACCTTAAATAGGAAGTCTTTAGTATTAAGGCGCGCGCTGGCCCTTTAAGACAGGACGAGTCAGCGCGCGCACCCTCTAGTGATTGCAGCCGCAAATCGAGGATGACGGCCGCGGAGGGAGGTAAGGGATGCACTTACCTGATGCCGTCCAGGGCCAGCAGGGCGTATATATATATATATATATATATATATTGATTTTTTGTCTTTAAAGCCTGTGTTACCTGTCAGATGTGACAAATTCCATGCAACTAAAACTGCAGCCTTTAAAGTGCAATGCTTCTCTGAACAAGATCAATGGCTGTCAACATAGCCAGGGAGTATGTTTATTTTTCCTTGCTATGTACTTTAGCTTACGGTATTCTGGTCGCCATTTGTTAGACGCATTTAATGAGATACTGATGATCCCGGGCAAACTTCAGCAAACAGATATTGAGCCGTAGAGTCCGAAAACTGCACTCCCAGGCTATTACAGTCTTCTCTAATGTATTGGAAAAATATATTGGAAAATAATGATCAATTTTTAAGCGGGGGAATAATTGGACGCGGTATTAGCAGCGCCCGTGTGTGCAGAATGCAATGTCAGCTACTCGGAAAGATACTTGTATTCACAAAGTCATTTGTAACCAGTACAGACAGAGGGAAGAAGATCAGCATTTTACCCAGGGTGATAAAATTATATATATTTCATAGGAGTTAAATGTACACTTCTTCCGGCAGATTGCGGAGCGTCAAATATTTCAATTCCAAAATCTGAAACTAATTAGCCGGCGGAGGGAAAAGACGGGCCGTCACAATTTGACAAGACTTAAAATGATTTTGATCTGTTTGAAAGAAAGTAGAAAAAGAAGGAAAAGTGAATGAGAGGCCACGTATTAGTTTATAGTGCAGCCCCCAAAATTGGGTGAAAATCAATATGGCCTGCATTGCAGCCACGACAAATCTGCCAGGCTATGCCGCAATGAGGGAAATCAATGACATGGTGGCTATGTTGGGTGTCACCCAGTTTTCCCAGGAGCAGATATAACTTACAAGCCTCTGACTTGAATTTTTAAGACTCTGTCAGTATATAACAACTCAAGGACATATAACAATTATCAAATGACACATAACATTGGTGTGCCTCTAGAAAGGGCTGTGTAGGTCAATGGTTAAAAAATTAATGGGGAGGGCACAATTTATTTTTTAAGGAGGGAAATAGAGATGAATACTTTCATAATACGCCATACACTGCCTAAATACCACCATACCGGGTCCATATAATACTGCCAAAGAGTGCCATACAGTGATCATACAACAGCGCCCTGCTCTTTAGAGCCCAAATAATACCACTATGAAGTACCACAACCTGGGCTGTGATGTAAGTTTGCAATAAGGCCATGTTCAGACGTGGCAGAGTTTTTCCGCTGCAAATGTTGGTGTAGATTTGGGCCAATTACGCAACGAATCTGCACCAACATTTGCATATTTGACAGGTAATTCAGACGTTGCGGATATCACAGCGGACTTGCCGCAGATTTCAGTTTTTGCATTGCAAAGGCTGAAATCCGGAGTGAAAATCCGCTTCTTTTCCGCAACAGACAGTGCATGCTGCGGAGGGAAAATTCTGCACCGCAGCCTGATTTCTGCATATTTATTTTCCGCAACATCTGAACTAAGTTTCCTAAAAATGTATAGAAACAAATGTAAAAAACGCCACGTCTGAATGTGCCCTAAAGGGGTGAAGTCTCGTGGTTTGCAATCCCGATCCAACAATTTTTGCCCAATCCTATGGAAAGACAGCTACATCCTGAGCTACATTCCCTAGGTCATTATTATTATTATTATTATAATCATATTATTTGTGCACTGTATGATTGTATTATTTGGGTACTATACTGCCCAGGGAACTATCTAACCAGGCAGGTATAAGGCAAAGTTTCAAATTGTATAAAAAATCATTATGACTGTGGCCTGATTTATACCGCCGCACAAAATAATCCGATCACAAAATAAAAAAATTAAAAAAAATCATATCATAATAGATATATATATATACAGGGACAAAAAGTACTGCAAAAACATTTGTAATGACCAAACTGGCTCAATAGAGGGCAGTGTTACATAACAGCAATTAGCAGTCCTCTTCATTCCGCTATGATCATTTATACGCTGTTGTGCTCTCGTAGGCTCCTCATTAAGGTTACAGGTCATTACTGGTAATACAGGAGATAATGTAAGGATGCTCAGGTTCTGTGTATCAGTCGTGGGTTCTAGGTCAGTGTATAACACCGGATGTATCTATATATATCAGCAAACACTATTAGTCCCTGGGCCGGCATTTATACCAGCAAGGAAGGCGATGGACCTTTTCACACTTTTAGACGATTAGCAGCTATACGGTGTCAGGGAAGGCTACTCATGTATAGTTAGAGATCGGAATCTTCTGCCTTTTGATTTATTGCTTTCATGAGCTGGTATTCTGTTCCCGTTTCCGCCAGGTTAATAGTCTGCAGTTTTCACTGTACAATTTCTTTTTCATCCACGCATTTTTTATTTAAATGTCTAAAATTGTCCCCCAAAAAATTAAAAATAATAATAATAATTCCGCTAAAGGCTCCTCCTTTAAAAATGGTTCTTTATTGAGCCAATGTTTCTGCGTCCTGACAATGTTAGGCTGGGTTCACACGACCTATTTTCAGACGTAAACGAGGCGTATTATGCCTCGTTTTACGTCTGAAAATAGGGCTACAATACGTCAGCAAACATCTGCCCATTCATTTGAATGGGTTTGCCGACGTACTGTGCAGACGACCTGTCATTTACGCGTCGTCGTTTGACAGCTGTAAAACGACGACGCGTAAAAATACAGCCTCGTCAAAAGAAGTGCAGGACACTTCTTTGGACGTTTTTGGAGCCGTTTTCCCATAGACTCCAATGAAAACAGCTCCAAAAACGGACGTAAAAAACGCCGCGAAAACGGTTGCGAAAAACGCAGCGAAAAACGCGAGTTGCTCAAAAAACGTCTGAAAATCAGGGGCTGTTTTCCCTTGAAAACAGCTCCGTATTTTCATACGTTTTTGGTCACTACGTGTGCACATACCCTGAAGGAAAACATTGTGCCGACTCAAATATAAAAGTCCAAACATAGAAATGAAAAAAAACATGACAATGACTTAGTGAAGATTGGACTTGCTTAAAGGGAATATATCATCAAACGGCTAAAACTGAAGGTTATTGAGCGCGGAGAGATGGAGATTTCTATCCACAAGGCTTAATGAATAGTTATTTCCTTTTTACATTGGCAGAGTGCGGGTTATTTAATTTAGGCCGGATTCACACGAGCGTTGCGCATCTTGGACGTGAAAAACTGTAGTTTTTCACGTCCGAGGTGCATCCGTGCTCTGCGCTGCGGGACGCGATGTCTCGCATCCCCCATAAATTAGAGTCTATGGCGGGACGCGTGAAAAAATAGGACATGTCCTATTTTCTCACGGACCCTCACACGGTCCATTGAAACAACGGCTGTGTGAACGGCCACATTGAATTACAAAGGTCCCTGGGACGGCCGCAATACGGACGTTTTACACGCTCGTGTAAATAAGGCCTAAGGATTCATCTGAATGTCACAGGCAATTTGGAAGGTAACGTGTCACAATCCAATATGGCAACCTACCAGTTGTGTAAAGCCATTATACGACACCCATAGCAGTCTATAGGCCCATATTGTACATCCATAGGACTTAGATTTTATATATAGGATACATATAGGGCTGGGCAAAGTGGCCTCAAAATAAAATCTCAACTTTTTTTTTTAGATTTTTAAATGATTCGTGATTTTAATCTCGTTTTTTTTTCAGAACAAACCGAAAAGTAACGACAATTCTTTTACATAATGGAATTGCATGCGCAGCTGATCCATAATAAATTATTTTGCTCTCTCTCCCCTAGAAAGTATGTGACCACCTTCATGTCTTCATCTACATACACGTGAGACCCTTCGATAGTCTCAAAGTTTTCAAATGTGAACCTGACAAATACCGCACTGCTCTATATGTCAGAAAAGTTGTACAGATGTAGCAGAGCAGAGTTTGTTATTTGGCAGAGTTTACTCTGATACACACTGTTATTGGTAACTGCAGTTACATGACAGCTGCTACATCTAATCAAGAACCTTGTGTATACCACGCGTGTTCCGCATACAGCCGCACTACCCTCAGTCATAACTCAGCTTCTCACAATAACCATGGAGGACATGCTGCGACCTCTAGTACCTGACCAGGGAGGCGGCCTGGCACCTTAGAGCCGCACATTACTGACCAGATCCACCACTATAATAACTGCACCACGACCTCAAACCCTAAGCAGAGCCCGCCATTATAGCCCGAACTGACGAAACCGCTACTCTACCACACCCTTTTTTTTTCTCCTCAGGACATGGCAGGTGGCAGGTGACCAGTGTGGGACGCGTGAGTTGGCCCTTTGGGTGTTGGCTCCTGCAGGGTTCTTTCACACATAGGATGAGAAACTGCTGCCATGGGGATAGGGCTTAATTAGATTTTAAGATTTTTCCCAAAATCACACTCGTGTTTCATTAAAATAGCAAATTCATTGAATTTATTTGATTAATCGCCCACCCCTAGATACATATAGAATCTGACAGAAACAAGTTGTGGCATGGTCTGCTGGATGCCATATTGTTTCTGGTGGGGAATATCTCCGTAATACAGTGGATATGTCCGCAGGAACTCTGTGTGCCACCTTAAGGGCACGTTCAGACGTGGCGAAATTGCTGTGGAATTCCGCTCTGGACAGTCCGCAGTGGAATTCTGCAGCAGCCGTTTTTTACATTTCTTTTTATATATTTTTTAGGAAACTTAGTTCAGACGTTGCAGAAAATAACTGTGTGGAAATTAGGCTGTGGTGCAGAATTTTTACTCAGCAGCATGCTCACTACATTACGTAAAACGCCTGAATTACGTCTGAAACCACTGCGTGTGAACATGCCCTAATACATACATGTATATAAAAGGGCGAGGCAATCAAAAATAATGGTGCTACCCAAGGCAACAGCCAAAGGGGAAGGTAAAAATGGCGTAAATGACCTTGCAGCTGTGATTACCTTAAAGAACCAAGCACTTGGCGTCTTTAGATTCCATATCACATGGATCGTGAATACAGCCTCCATGCATTTCAATGGGGCTTGCATACCGCCATATTGTCATACAAATCCTTCAATACTGTATATAGGACCTAATTCTCCCTTAGACGGAGTTAGTAGTTATATTCTTGTATATAGGAGCAGTATTATAGTAGTTATATTCTTGTATATAGGAGCAGAATTATAGTAGTTATATTCTTGTATATCGGGGACAGTATTAAAGTAGTTATATTCTTGTATATAGGAGCAGTATTATAGTAGTTATATTCTTGTATATAGGGGGCAGTATTATAGTAGTTATATTCATGTATATAGGGGCAGTATTATAGTAGTTATATTCTTGTATATAGGGGGCAGTATTAAAGTAGTTATATTCTTGTATATAGGAGCAGTATTATAGTAGTTATATTCTTGTATATAGGGGGCAGTATTATAGTAGTTATATTCATGTATATAGGGGACAGTATTAAAGTAGTTATATTCTTGTATATAGGAGCAGTATTATAGTAGTTATATTCTTGTATATAGGGGGCAGTATTATAGTAGTTATATTCATGTATATAGGGGCAGTATTATAGTAGTTATATTCTTGTATATAGGGGGCAGTATTATAGTAGTTATATTCTTGTATATCGGGGACAGTATTAAAGTAGTTATATTCTTGTATATAGGAGCAGTATTATAGTAGTTATATTCTTGTATATAGGGGGCAGTATTATAGTAGTTATATTCTTGTATATCGGGGACAGTATTAAAGTAGTTATATTCTTGTATATAGGAGCAGTATTATAGTAGTTATATTCTTGTATATAGGGGGCAGTATTATAGTAGTTATATTCATGTATATAGGGGCAGTATTATAGTAGTTATATTCTTGTATATAGGAGCAGTATTATAGTAGTTATATTCTTGTATATCGGGGACAGTATTAAAGTAGTTATATTCTTGTATATAGGAGCAGTATTATAGTAGTTATATTCTTGTATATAGGGGGCAGTATTATAGTAGTTATATTCATGTATATAGGGGCAGTATTATAGTAGTTATATTCTTGTATATAGTGGCAGTATTATAGTAGTTATATTCTTGTATATAGGAGCAGTATTATAGTAGTTATATTCTTGTATATAGGAGCAGTATTATAGTAGTTATATTCTTGTATATAGGAGGCAGTATTATAGTAGTTATATTCTTGTATATAGGAGGCAGTATAATAGTAGTTATATTCTTGTATGTAGGGGCAGTATTATAGTAGTTATATTCTTGTATATAGGCGGCACTATTATAGTAGTTATATTCTTGTACATAGGGGCAGTGTTATAGTAGTTATATTTTTGTATATAGGAGCAGTATTATAGTAGTTATATTCTTGTATATAGGAGCAGTATTATAGTAGTTATATTCTTGTATATAGGAGCAGTATTCTATTAGTTATATCCTTGTATATAGGGGACAGTATTCTAGTAGTTATGTTCTGTATATAGGGGCAGTATTATAGTAGTTATATTCTTGTATATAGGGAGCAGTATTCTAGTAGTTATATTCTTGTATATGGGAGCAGAATTATAGTAGTTATATTCTTGTATATAGGAGCAGTATTATAGTAGTTATATTCTTGTATATAGGGGACAGTATTATAGTAGTTATGTTCTGTATATAGGGGCAGTATTATAGTAGTTATATTCTTTTATATAGGGGAAATATTATAGTAATTATATTCTTGTATATAGGAGCAGTGTTATAGTAGTATTATAGTAGTTATAGTCTTGTATATAGGGGGCAGTATTATAGTAGTTATATTCTTGTATATAGGAGCAGTATTATAGTAGTTATATTCTTGTATATAGGGGTCAGTATTATAGTAGTTATATTCTCATATATAGGGGCAGTATTATAGTAGTTATATTCTTGTATATAGGGGCAGTATTATAGTAGTTATATTCTTGTATATAGGGGCAGTATTATAGTAGTTATATTCTTGTATATAGGGGCAGTATTATAGTAGTTATAGTCTTGTATATAGGGGCAGTATTATAGTAGTTATATTCTTGTATGTAGGAGCAGTATTATAGTAGCTATATTCTTGTATATAGGGGCAGTATTATAGTAGTTATAGTCTTGTATATAGGGGCAGTATTATAGTAGTCATATTATTGTACACTAGATACACTATATATATATATATATATATATATATATATATATATACACACACACACACACACACACACACACACACACACACACACACACACACACACACACTATATACACTATACTTAGGCTCTTTTCACTTTACATTAAAGCACAGCCGGGTCCGTTGCACGTTGGATACAACCAGCACCTGATAGACCCCATTGGCTTACAATATAGTCTGTCAGGTTCAGCTGACGTGTCTGTCGTTTTGAGGGGGATAAAAGGGTCTGTAGGCGGATGTGAACGCAGGCTTATCAATTTATTCCTTATTCTCTAACGTAAGAGCAGAACTGGTGAGAGGAGGGGGCAGTGCGGTACTGAGCAAACCATGTCCTTATTGTGGCTCTAGAGTCTGCACCACTGTTCATGCAATAGAAATGTCCCACTTTGACTTGTAGAATACGCTTTATACAGATAGTCGCTTAACGTCAGAGCGCACTGCCAGATGTTTCTATTGGACAAGCAACAGATCTGATTACACTGTGCAATGCTGGATTCTATTGGACGATGCCGGAAACATAACCTGTAATATCTATGGGGGAGGGGCAGAATACAGTTCATTGGTGTTTTCTGGGAGAACATTTTAGAATGTTGTCAGATTCTGTTTCTCTGTACTTCTTGTGATGTCACCTGGAGACTCGGAGCGTAATGTTATAATGAAGGGCGTGGCCTGTAATCTAGAGGTGCTCCGGTTGCACATAATGGGCATCATGTTGTGATATCATCAAGTTTATAAATTGGGGTCACACATTGACCGCGGTGTCAGTTTTTCTCTTGCTGGCTCTCATCATGGACGCATCTCGGAAGAGGAGGAGGTTGAGGATGATGCGGATGTTTCCAAGGATGAGGACGATAGAGAAGATGGAGGTTGGCGGACGCCAGTTTCCAGATGATGTTGAGATGGAGGACGTGGAGAATGAAGATGAGGCAATGGAAGTTGGCGGACGCCAATTTCCAGATGATGTGGAGATGAAGGACCTTTCGGGGGGTACAGTTAACATCAGGGCCCTGAACACCCGAAAGAGAAAGTGGCCATTTTAGTTCCATCTGCCACTTGGGGCCCAATTACCATCAGGGCCCCTGACCCCCGGGAGAGAAAGTGGCCATCTAAATTTCATCTGCCGCTCGGGGCCCATTTACCATCAGGGCCCTGAACGCCCAGAGAAAGCGGCCATGTTAATTCCATCTACCGCTCATGGGCCCATTTACCATCTTTAGGTGAGGTAAGTGCCGTCCGCTGATGATCTTCTCCCCTCACATCTCTTCCACAGCCGCCTGGACACTGAATTTCTCATTTTTTTGCAGTCGTCACCCCAACATCGTGGCTTTTACCACCTAAACCATCTGAAATTCCCATGAAGACTCCTCCAGTGCTGAGAACCAGTGATGAGCAGAACAGAAGCGAGATGTCAGGATTCTGTTGTTGTACTGCAAAATTACCACTAGTGGCCGCTGTTTTACACTTTGAAGAATTGTGCTGCACTTTTACTCCTTACCACTGGAGGCTGCTGTTTTGCCCTTAAACTTGCCCTTAACCAAGATGGCAAATGTTGCATCGTGTGAACCATCTTGTTTCCTGTTTGGGCCTACTTCAGACCACATGGAATACCAAACAGTGCTTGAGTATTGTGACTTGTTCCAGTCTCCTGCTCCTGAGAACTGTCTTTACCAGACTGTTCCTACTTCCTTGCTATTTACTACTACTCGTGTTCCACCATCCAAGCACTGTTCCTGGGGACGTCTCACCAGGTTCTGCACTGTGCTCCGCTCGCTACTTCTGACCATAGGATTCCAGCAGTGTTCGCCAGTATCGTAACACGAGATCCGGTAATTCTGACGTCTTCAGCTTCTCCTTGTGGTGAATGTTTTGTCAATTCTTTTTTTCTTATTTGGATTTTTTTCTTTTTTAGGATCCGACTACAAGAAATGAAAAAATATCCCGGTCCCTTCTCATCCAGGACTGAGCTGTGTAAGGGTGGACTAGCTGCCATATCCACGTGTGAAGAAGGACCCTCCCCCTCTTCATCTCACCAATCATCGCATGTTAAAGGGCCAGAGCCACAGAAAACTGCACAGCAATTCTACCAGATTCTAGAATAAACAAATTATTTTTTTATAACTTTTTAGCGTATTTTTAAAAAAGTTAAATTGGGCAATCATCCAGGGAATCTGTGTAATACGGTGTCCCTAAAGGTGCATTCACACTTGGTAGTTTTTATGTGTTTTCAGATGTAATTTATAGAATCATGGCAGCAAAAAACGAAATAAAAATTACAGCAATTTATGCTTCATTATGGAAAATAAAAAAAATACAGTTTTATGAAACCACTGCTTAGAAGCAGAATAAAAACTTTAAAAACCCAGCAAGAGTGACTATACACTCTAAAGGGTTTTTTGACACCATCAATATTTAATTAGTGGGGGTCCATCTTCACGGATCCCTATGATTAGCTAAATAAATGCCCGTTATTATTTACAGGAGTACAGCGCCCAACATATGTAAGTAGCCGTGACTGGTACTGCAGCTTAGCCTCATTCACTGAAAGGAACTGAGTTCCAGTGAACTGCAGTACCAAACATGGCCACTACTATTTGTACAGCGCTGTACCTACGTAAATAATAAAGGGAACATGGCACTCACAGTAGTACTGCACCCGTCATTCTGCTGATCGGCGGGTTCTTTGTGGTGATATCTCAGTATAATTATATTCAAATTTTCTACATAGAGGCAATATTACAGTAGTTATATTCTTGTATATAGGGGGCAGTATTACAGTAGTTATATTCTTGTATATAGGGGGCAGTATTATAGTAGTTATATTCTTGTATATAGGGGGCAGTATTATAGTAGTTATATTCTTGTATATAGGGGGCAGTATTATAGTAGTTATATTCTTGTATATAGGGGGCAGCATTATAGTCGTTATATTCTTGTATATAGGAGCAGTATTATAGTAGTTATATTCTTGTATATAGGGGGCAGTATTATAGTAGTTATATTCTTGTATATAGGGGGCAGTATTATAGTAGTTATATTCTTGTATATAGGGGGCAGTATTATAGTAGTTATATTCTTGTATATAGAGGTCAGTATTATAGTAGTTATATTCTTGTATATAGGGGCAGTATTATAGTATTTATATTCTTGTATATAAGGGCAGTATTATAGTAGTTATATTCTTGTATATAGGAGGCAGTATTATAGTAGTTATATTCTTGTACATAGGGAGCAGTATTATAGTAGTTATATTCTTGTATATAGGAGGCAGTATTATAGTAGTTATAGTCTTGTATATAGGGGCAGTATTATAGTAGTTATATTCTTGTATATAGGAGCAGTATTATAGCAGTTAAATTCTTGTATATAGGAGCAGTATTATAGTAGTTATATTCTTGTATATAGGGGCAGTATTATAGTAGTTGAGGCCACATCGCCCAGTATTATAGGGCTGGGCGATGTGGCCTCAAAATAAAATCTCAACTTTTTTTTAGACTTTTAGATGATTCGTGATTTTAATCTCGATTTTTTTTTTTTTTTTGTTTACATTTTTTTTTCAGAACAAACCGAAAAGTAACTTAGAGACAATTCTTTTACATAATGGAATTGCATGCACAGCTCATCCATAATAAATTATTTTGCTCTCTCTCCCCTAGAAAGTATGTGACCACCTTCATGTCTTCATCTACATACACGTGAGACCCATCGATAGTCTCAACGTTTTCAAATGTGAACCTGACAAATACCACACTGCTCTATATGTCAGAAAAGTTGTACAGATGTAGCAGAGCAGAGTTTGTTATTTGGCAGAGTTTACTCTGATACACACTGTTATTGGTAACTGCAGTTACATGACAGCTGCTACATCTAAGCAAGAACCTTGTGTATACCACACGTGTTCCGCATACAGCCGCACTACCCTCAGTCATAACTCAGCTTCTCACAATAACCATGGAGGACATGCTGCGACCTCTAGTACCTGACCAGGGAGGCGGTCGGGCACCTCCTGGCACCTAAGAGCCGTACATTTCTGACCAGATCCACCACTATAATAACTGCACCACAACCTCAAACTCTAAGCAGAGCCCGCCATTATAGCCCGAACTGACGAAACCGCTACTCTACCACACCCTGTTTTTTTCTCCTCAGGACATGGCAGGTGGCAGGTGACCGGTGTTTTTCGCACGCGGTGAGTTGGCCCGGTGGGTATTGGCTCCTGCAGCGTCCTTTCCCACATAGGATGAGAAACTGCTGCCATGGGGGTAGGGCTTAAATAGTTTTTTAATATTTTGACCAAAATCACAATCGTGTTTCATTAAAATAAGAAATTAATTGAATTTATTTGATTAATCGCCCACCCCTAGATACATATAGAATCTGACAGAAACCAGTTGTGGCATGGTCTGCTGGATGCCATATTGTTTCTGGTGGGGAATATCTCCGTAACACCGTGAATATGTCCGCAGGAACTCTGTGTGCCACCTTAAGTGCACGTTCAGACGTGGCGGAATTGCTGTTGAATTCCGCTGCGGACAGTCCGTTTTTTACATTTCTTTCTATATATTTTTTAGGAAACTTAGTTCAGACGTTGCAGAAAATAACTGTGCGGAAATTAGGCTGCGGAGCAGAATTTTCCCTCCGCAGCATGCTCATTACATTATGTAAAACGCCCGAATTACGTCTGAAACCACTGCGTGGACTTCAGCCATGACTAAGGACGCGAAAGCCGTCTGAAACGCGTAGGCAGCATGCACCATTCACATCCACCTTTCTCTGTGGGATATTGTCTCCCTGTTTTACTGCTTCTACAATAAAATTGGAACCATGTTTCCATTTTAAAATATCCATCTTTCAAGAATTATTTTGCGCTGGAACCTGCCCGTGTACCATTGTTCGCTGCAATATTATAGTAGTTATATTCTTGTATATAGGAGCAGTATTATAGTAGTTATATTCTTGTATATAGGAGCAGTATTATAGTAGTTATATTCTTGTATATAGGGGGCAGTATTATAGTAGTTATATTCTTGTATATAGGAGCAGTATTATAGTAGTTATATTCTTGTATATAGGAGCAGTATTATAGTAGTTATATTCTTGTATATAGGGGCAGTATTATATTAGTTATATTCTTGTATATAGGGGCAGTATTACAGTAGTTATATTCTTGTATATAGGGGGCAGTATTATAGTAGTTATATTCTTGTATATAGGAGGCAGTATTATAGTAGTTATATTCTTGTATATAGGAGCAGTATTATAGTAGTTATATTCTTGTATATAGGGGCTGTATTATAGTAGTTATATTCTTGTATATAGGAGCAGTATTATAGTAGTTATATTCTTGTCTATAGGAGCAGTATTATAGTAGTTATATTCTTGTATATAGGGGGCAGTATTATAGTAGTTATATTCTTGTATATAGGGGCAGTATTATAGTAGTTATATTCTTGTATATAGGAGGCAGTATTATAGTAGTTATATTCTTGTATATAGGAGCAGTATTATAGTAGTTATATTCTTGTATATAGGGGGCAGTATTATAGTAGTTATATTCTTGTATATAGGAGCAGTATTATAGTAGTTATAGTCTTGTATATAGGGGGCAGTATTATATTAGTTATATTCTTGTATATAGGGGCAGTATTATAGTAGTTATATTCTTGTATATAGGGGCAGTATTATAGTAGTTATATTCTTGTATATAGGAGGCAGTATTATAGTAGTTATATTCTTGTATATAGGAGCAGTATTATAGTAGTTATATTCTTGTATATAGGGGGCAGTATTATAGTAGTTATATTCTTGTATATAGGGGCAGTATTATAGTAGTTATATTCTTGTATATAGGAGCAGTATTATAGTAGTTATATTCTTGTATATAGGGGCAGTATTATAGTAGTTATATTCTTGTATATAGGGACAGTATTATAGTAGTTATATTCTTGTATATAGGAGCAGTATTATAGTAGTTATATTCTTGTATATAGGAGCAGTATTATAGTAGTTATATTCTTGTATATAGGAGCAGTATTATAGTAGTTATATTCTTGTATATAGGGGCAGTATTATAGTAGTTATATTCTTGTATATAGGAGCAGTATTATAGTAGTTATATTCTTGTATATAGGGGCAGTATTATAGTAGTTATATTCTTGTATATAGGGGCAGTATTATAGTAGTTATATTCTTGTATATAGGGACAGTATTATAGTAGTTATATTCTTGTATATAGGGGGCAGCATTATAGTAGTTATATTCTTGTATATAGGAGCAGTATTATAGTAGTTATATTCTTGTACATAGTGGCAGTATTATAGTAGTTATATTCTTGTATATAGGCTGCAGTATTATAGTAGTTATATTCTTGTATATAGGGGGCAGTATTATAGTAGTTATATTCTTGTATATAGGAGGCAGTATTATAGTAGTTATATTCTTGTATATAGGGGGCAGTATTATAGTAGTTATATTCTTGTATATAGGGGCAGTATTATAGTAGTTATATTCTTGTATATAGGCGCAATATTATAGTAGTTATATTCTTGTATATAGGAGGCAGTATTGTAGTTATATTCTTGTATATAGGGGCAGTATTATAGTAGTTATATTCTCGTTTATAGTGGCAGTATTGTAGTTATATTCTTGTATATAGGAGGCAGTATTATAGTAGTTATATTCTCGTATATAGGGGCAGTATTATAGTAGTTATATTCTTGTATATAGGGGCAGTATTATAGTAGTTATATTCTTGTATATAGGAGCAGTATTATAGTAGTTATACTCTTGTATATAGGGGCAGTATTATAGTAGTCATATTATTGTACACTAGATACACTATATATATATATATATATATACTTATATACACACACACACACTATATACAATATACTTAGGCTCTTTTCACACTTGTGTCATGGGTTTCACTTTACTTTAAAGCACAGTCGGATCTGTGGCACGCTGGATACAACCAGCACCTGATAGACCCCATTGGCTTACAATGTAGTCTGTCAGGTTCAGCTGACGTGTCTGTCGTTTTGAGGGGGATAAAAGGGTCTGTAGGCGGATGTGAACGCAGGCTTATCAATTTATTCCTTATTCTCTAACGTAAGAGCAGAACTGGTGAGAGGAGGGGGCAGTGCGGTACTGAGCAAACTATGTCCTTATTGTGGCTCTAGAGTCTGCACCACTGTTCATGCAATAGAAATGTCCCACTTTGACTTGTAGAATACGCTTTATACAGATAGTCGCTTAACGTCAGAGCGCACTGCCAGATGTTTCTATTGGACAAGCAACAGATCTGATTACACTGTGCAATGCTGGATTCTATTGGATGATGCCGGAAACATAACCTGTAATATCTATGGGGGAGGGGCAGAATACAGTTCATTGGTGTTTTCTGGGAGAACATTTTAGAATGTTGTCAGATTCTGTTTCTCTGTACTTCTTGTGATGTCACCTGGAGACTCGGAGCGTAATGTTATAATGAAGGGCGTGGCCTGTAATCTGGAGGTGCTCCGCTTGCACATAATGGCCATCATATTGTGATATCATCAAGTTTATAAATTGGGGTCACACATTGACCGCGGTGTCAGTTTTTCTCTTGCTGGCTCTCATCATGGACGCATCTCGGAAGAGGAGGAGGTTGAGGATGATGCGGATGTTTCCAAGGATGAGGACGATAGAGAAGATGGAGGTTGGCGGACGCCAGTTTCCAGATGATGTTGAGATGGAGGACGTGGAGAATGAAGATGAGGCAATGGAAGTTGGCGGACGCCAATTTCCAGATGATGTGGGGATGAAGGACCTTTCGGGGGGTACAGTTAACATCAGGGTCCCGAACACCCGAAAGAGAAAGTGGCCATTTTAGTTCCATCTGCCACTTGGGGCCCAATTACCATCAGGGCCCCTGACCCCCGCGAGAGAAAGCGGCCATCTAAATTTCATCTGCCGCTCGGGGCCCATTTACCATCAGGGTCCCGAACGCCCGGAGAGAAAGCGGCCATGTTAATTCCATCTACCGCTCGGGGCTTATTTACCATCTTTAGGTGAGGTAAGTGCCATCCACTGATGATCTTCTCCCCTCACATCTCTTCTACAGCCACCTGGACACTGAATTTCTCATTTTTTTGCAGTTGTCACCCCAACATCGTGGCTTTTACCACCTAAAACCATCTGAAATTCCCATGAAGACTCCTCCAGTGCTGAGAACCAGTGATGAGCAGAACAGAAGCGAGATCCGGTAATTCTGACGTCTTCAGCTTCTCCTTGTGGTGAATGTTTTGTCAATTCTTTTTTTCTTATTTGCATTTTTTTCTTTTCTAGGATGCGACTACAAAAAATGAAAAAAATATCCCGGTCCCTTCTCATCCAGGACTGAGCTGTGTAAGGGTGGACTAGCTGCCATATCCACGTGTGAAGAAGGACCCTCCCCCTCTTCATCTCACCAATCATCGCATGTTAAAGGGCCAGAGCCACAGAAAACTGCACAGCAATTCTACCAGATTCTAGAATAAACAAATTATTTTTTTATAACTTTTTAGCGTATTTTTAAAAAAGTTAAATTGGGCAATCATCCAGGGAATCTGTGTAATACGGTGTCCCTAAAGGTGCATTCACACTTGGTAGTTTTTATGTGTTTTCAGATGTAATTTATAGAATCATGGCAGCAAAAAACTAAATAAAAATTACAGCAATTTATGCTTCATTATGGAAAATAAAAAAAATACAGTTTTATGAAACCACTGCTTAGAAGCAGAATAAAAACTTTAAAAACCCAGCAAGAGTGACTATACACTCTAAAGGGTTTTTTGACACCATCAACATTTAATTAGTGGGGGTCCATCTTCACGGATCCCTATGATTAGCTGAATAAATGCCCGTTATTATTTACAGGAGTACAGCGCCCAACATATGTAAGTAGCCGTGACTGGTACTGCAGCTTAGCCTCATTCACTGAAAGGAACTGAGTTCCAGTGAACTGCAGTACCAGACATGGCCACTACTATTTGTACAGCGCTGTACCTATGTAAATAATAAAGGGAACATGGCACTCACAGTAGTACTGCACCCGTCATTCTGCTGATCGGCGGGTTCTTTGTGGTGATAGCTCAGTATAATTATATTCAAATTTTCTACATAGAGGCAATATTACAGTAGTTATATTCTTGTATATAGGGGGCAGTATTATAGTAGTTATATTCTTGTATATAGGGGGCAGTATTATAGTAGTTATATTCTTGTATATAGGGGGCAGTATTATAGTAGTTATATTCTTGTATATAGGGGGCAGTATTATAGTAGTTATATTCTTGTATATAGGGGGTAGCATTATAGTAGTTATATTCTTGTATATAGGAGCAGTATTATAGTAGTTATATTCTTGTATATAGGGGGCAGTATTATAGTAGTTATATTCTTGTATATAGGGGGCAGTATTATAGTAGTTATATTCTTGTATATAGGAGCAGTATTATAGTAGTTATATTCTTGTATATAGGAGCAGTATTATAGTAGTTATATTCTTGTATATAGGAGGCAGTATTATAGTAGTTATAATCTTGTATATAGGAGCAGTATTATAGTCAGGGGCAGATTATAATGAGGGCAATCTGGGCAAGTGCTCGGGGCCCAAGGCTGGAAGGGGCCCAGTTCACCCTGGTTCTCCCATACCGGCTGTTAAATTTAAGGTCGGTTCAGAGAACCGGAGTGAAGCGGGACCTCTCACTCAATTATATCCACATCCTTAGGATGCGGATACAATTGCTTACTGTAGCGCTGGCGAGACAGGGAACTATCCGTTCCCTTCCTCCCATTCGGCGCTTTACTAATGACATAGTCGGCGCGATGATGTCATCACGCTGACTGCGCCATTACACTGGATGACGCCCTCTGGTCTCTGACCAGTCCTGCGGCGCTGGAGGAAGACGCGGGATCGGGGACAGATGAGAATGTTTTTCTTTTGTTCTGGGCAGTGTTGGGGGTAAAAGATGCAGGGGGCATTATCTACAGAGGACATTGTAAGTGGTGCTATCTACAGGGGTCATTATCTACTTAGGGCATTGTAACTGGCGCAATCTACAGGGGGCATTATCTACATAGGGCATTGTAACTGGCGCTATCTACAGGGTCATTATCTACTTAGGGCATTGTAACTGACACTATCTACAGGGGGCATTTTCTACAGAGGGCATTGTAACTGGCACTATCTACAGGGGGCATTGTGACTGACGCTATCTACAGGGGGCATTGTGACTGTCGCTATCTACAGGGGGCATTGTTAGTGTGTGTGGTTTTTTACTTTACAGTGTTTGACACAATTTAATTCAGGGGCGCAGTGTATAGTACTAGTATATTCAGGAGTACAGTGTATAATACTATTATATTCAGGAGCACAGTGTATAGTACTATTATATTCATGAGCACAGTGTATAGTACTATTATATTCAGGAGTGCAGTGTATAGTACTATTATATTCAGGGGCGCAGTGTATAGTACTATTATATTCAGGGGCACAGTTTATGATACTATTCTATTTTGAAGCATAGAGTTTGGCATCATGAGAAATGTAATCTTCATTTATAGGTGCAGAAATGTTGGAAAAGTGAAGAGCTGAAGAAATGGGCCGGATGGAGAAAAAAAAAGAGAAAAAGAACGAAAAAGAATCTGTGACACCTGTGAGTCACTCAATGTAAATGTTTATTCTCCCTGTGACTGATCAGTACTGTAGTCACTGCATGATCTGCAGCGAGATGACGGATGGTAGCATTCTTTAATGTTAAATAGCAACTCCCAGCATAACCTAACCATTGTTCAGGCTATACTGGGAGCTGTTGTTTTATGTCGTACAAATTTGTACAGCAGGGGTTAAACTGAATTTGCAAATGATATCTGAACTGAACTGTATTTTTTCTGGTGCTGCATATATGTACTGAGCTCGGTTCTGTTGCTGTATGTATGTACTGTGCTTGGGACTGGGTCTGTATATATGTACTGAGCTCGGTTCTGTTGCTGTAAAGGATCTGCCAGACACAGCTTCTGTGTCGACGCCCGTGGTTAATCAGTCTGCATCTGCTCCTAGGTCTGATAGAGTGACTCGATCTGCTACCACTCAGGCTAGTAGGCTGAGGAGTGGGAGAACCTATCACAGCCTGGCCAGACGGTTCTAGCTCCCGCCCTAGGTCTATGTATACCTTCATTTGCTTCTTGTCTTTGCCTGTTATTCTATCTTGTTTCCTGGCTCTGCTGTTCCAGCTAATACTATTGACCTCTGCTTCATTTTGACCCTGGCTTTACTGACTACGCTCCTGCTCTGCGTTTGGTACCTCATACACTCCTGGTTTGACTCGGCTCGTTCACTACTCTTGTTGCTCACGGTGTTGCCGTGGGCAACTGCCTAATTTCCCTTAGCTTCTGTGTACCCTTGTCTGTTTGTCTGTCGTGCACGTATTAAGCGTAGGGACCGTCGCCCAGTTGTACGCCGTCGCCTACGACGTGTCGTGCAAGTAGGCAGGGACTGAGTGGCGGGTAGATTAGGGCTCACCTGTCTGTCTCCCTACCCCGTTATTACAGTTGCAGCATACATGTACTGAGCTTGGTTCTGGGGCTCTATATTTGTACTGAGCTTGGTTATGGGGATGTATATATTTACATTCTCTTAAGGTAAAAGTAGATGTTAAAATCTACTTTTACCTTAAGAGAAGGTAAATATATACAGTAAAAACTAAACCCAAAAAACCATGGAGGAATCTGTTTTTTCCAATTCACCCATTATATGGTATTTTACATGGTGCCAATAAAAACTACAACTCCTCCCGCAAAAAAACAATCCTTCACACACCCCTCCCTCCATTGACACAAAAAGAAAAAATTTATAAAGCTCATGACCACTTTAGTGTCTCAAAATATCCTGCGTTCTCTCTTCTGTATGGCTCATTCTGCTTTTACCTCTAATTCAAAGGCGTGCCAGATCTTTGGCCACCTAAACGGAAATCTGCAAATATCTACACAGTACAGCGTCTTCAAAGTTCTGTCTTCAGATTTCGGAGGGGGGCAGACTTGTAAAAGTGCCCGGGGCCCATGGTACCCTTAATCCACCCCTGGACGGAGAACATGGTGCAGTATACAGCATTAATTATGGAATAGTATTGACTACAATGCGATTTCATATTGCATCATATTGCGGACTAATATGCATAAGGGCCTGAGCATAAGTAATGGTCTGAGGGGTGGTGCTACATGCTGTAATCACATACACAGCATTGCCTTGTAATAAAAAAAAAATATACAAAAATATAAGTTAGTGCGGCACACCTTCTAATAAAAATAATAAAAAAATAATCACACAAATAATAATGATTAAAAAAATCCAAAGAAAAATGTACAATCTACGTAAACATAACAATGAGTGCAGACAGGAAGTGTCACTGTTGCCCAGAGCAACCAATCAGATCGCTTGTTCCATTTTCTCACATGCTCTGGAAAAATGAAAGCAGGAATCTTATTGGTTGCCCTGGGCAACACTGACCATTGTTTCTACGTATGAATCCAGTTGTCACCACTTATTCGGCCAACACATTGCTATTCTCTGACATAGCAGCTAATTACCCAGAATGCATGACAGTGTAATGGAGGCATTTTCCTACCACTCAGAAGCATTTTCTGTCTGTCATTTTATCTCAGGATTTATATTATCACAAATTTCAAAGCTATAAATTTCCGTCTCTTCCTTTCCTTATCTGTCTGATTTATAACCCCCGCCCAAATAAATCTTGTTACGTTTTAGGCGCAGTCATTAAATAGGAACACGTTTAATGCATTTCTCTAATTGATGCCGTACATTTTATTTTCTTAACCATTTGGCATTCACAGGAATTTTTCTCTTTTAATTAATTGTAATAAACTCGCACAAAACTATTTAAAATTCATGGACTTAAAAATATATATTCATGAGGAGCAGATGCGACTTGAAGGAAGCATCCTTCATGGGAAGATTCATGGCTGCATGCATATTATTCGGTTAAATGCGGTTTATGTCGTTCAGAAATCCCTTTTAATTACGGCTTGTTGAGAATTAGATGCGACATCACTCAGCGGTTGTGTACAGTAGATTAGACACATAATCATCTGTCAGACGTTACCAGGCCACAACACCCCGGTGTGACTATAATGGGACGGTATGAGGACATTTTTGTAGGGACGACCAAGTAATGGATGGAAATTCAATATATTGGGCCTGGAATCTAGTACAATAGTGGAGGTGTTGCCCATAGCAACCAAATGGATCACTATTTTCATTTACTAACTTGGTTTGGAAGAATGGAAGCTGGAATCTGATCGCTATGGGCAATGCCTGCAAGTTTTTGTTTGTTTTTAACCCTTTATAGAAGTTCTCCAACTAAATTATTTCAGAGGGGCAGAGATGGGGCACAGAGGTTTGGTAGAGCTTAAACTAAACTTAGACAGAAAGGTAAAGGATGGATCCACCGCTGAGACCAATGTGTCTGTTAAAATAGGAAACTTCTTCCAAGTTTTATTCCAAAGAAAAAATAGTTTAAAATTGACAACGAGTGTTTCCAAATGGCCCAATTGAAGATATAGGCGGTGCCTACGCGTTTCAGACGCGAACTGCGTCCTTAGTCATGACTTTTTGTGACAACGTCTGAAACGTCTGAAACGCGTCGGCACCGCTTATATCTTCAATTAGCCATTGTACTTTGGAAACACTTAGATAGGGGCCCCAGTCCACCATAACCACCTTAAGGCCGGATTCACACGAGCGTGTTTGGTCCGTGATATACGGTCCGTACGTCGGCCACATTTCCCGGACCGAACACACTGCAGGTAGCCGGGCTCCTAGCATCATAGTTATCTATGACGCTAGGAGTCCCTGCCTTGCTGCGGGACAACTGTCCGCACTGTAATCATGTTTTCAATACGGGACAGTTGTCCCGCAGCGTGGCAGTGACACCTAGCGTCATAGATAACTATGATGCTAGGAACCCGGCTCCCTGCAGTGTGTTCGGTCCAGGAAATGCGGCCGACGTACGGACCATACACGCTCGTGTGCGGGGCTCCTGAGGAGCAAGTTCAGAACATGAAAAGCTTCTAATCATATTGGTCAACCTAATGCAAAGGGACAATGCACAAGGTGATTTGACCATACAGGGATAATGCAGACAGTGATGTCACAGTACAGCAATAATGAGCACATTGATGTCACAGTACAAGGATAATACACACAATAATGTCAAATTACAGGGATAATGCGCACAGTGATGTCACCATACCGGTATAATGTGCACAGTGATGGCATAATATGGGAAAATGGGCACAGTGATGACACAGTACATGGATAATGCACACAGTAATGTCACAGTACAGTATAATCTTCTCAGTGATGGTACAGTTCAGGAATTATACAAACAGTGATGTCATAATACAATGGTAATTTACAAAGTAATATCACAGTACAAGGAGAATACACACAATGATGTCACAATACAGCAGGTCACTAGGGGTCCTGTTGCTGGGACCGCACATGATTAGCTGCTATCGCTGGGGAAAGTGGCTGGCAAACAAAGCTGCAGGGCAAAATAAGCATTACACTGTGCCCATTGAAATCAAATAAATGCAAAGAGAAGCCAAATTCTCCACAGGTTGAGCCACTCTATGCAGTAGTTGTAGTTGGGGGACCTACAATGGATAGGAATTGTCTAAAGTGGACATCCCCTTTAAGGATACAGATAATTATAACCTTCAGGACGGAACTAAATTTTATCTCACATTTTTCTTTGCCCTCTATTTAGTTGGCCTGCATACGCCTAGATTGGAGATGTCTGATTATCTAGGATGGCTGAATACTCCTAAAAAAATGTAACCCACTTGCATAGATACAGCATTGATAGATCCATCTGATGCTCAACAGCAACTCCAAAATATAATGTTATTAATGGAAATATTCCAAATGGAACTGGGGACAAACCAAAAACTTGAGCTGGGCAACAATGGGAGTTTCAAGTAACACGTGCCACCTCATTATGGGGCATCTTTGGGCATTAAAGATGCTCTGTCACCAGATTTTGCAACCCCTATCTGCTATTGCAGCAGATCGGCGCTGCAATGTAGATTACAGTAACGTTTTTATTTTTAAAAAACGAGCATTTTTGGCCAAGTTATGACCATTTTTGTATTTATGCAAATGAGGCTTGCAAAAGTACAACTGGGCGTGTATTATGTGCGTACATCGGGGCGTTTTTACTACTTTTACTAGCTGGGCGTTCTGACGAGAAGTATCATCCACTTCTCTTCAGAACGCCCAGCTTCTGGCAGTGCAGACACAGAGCGTGTTCTCGAGAGATCACGCTGTGACGTCACTCACAGGTCCTGCATCGTGTCAGACGAGCGAGGACACATCGGCACCAGAGGCTACAGATGATTCTGCAGCAGCATCGGCGTTTGCAGGTAAGTAGCTACATCGACTTACCTGCAAACGCCGATGCTGCTGCAGAATCAACTGTAGCCTCTGGTGCCGATGTGTCCTCGCTCGTCCGACACGATGCAGGACCTGTGGAAGTGACGTCACAGCGTGATCTGCCAGAAGCTGGGCGTTCTGAAGAGAAGTGGATGATACTTCTCGTCAGAACGCCCAGCTAGTAAAATAAGTAAAAACGCCCCGATGTACGCACATAATACACGCCCAGTTGTACTTTTACTTTTCAACACGCCCAGTTGTACTTTTGCAAGCCTCATTTGCATAAATACGAAAATGGTCATAACTTGGCCAAAAATGCTCGTTTTTAAAAAATAAAAACGTTACTGTAATCTACATTGCAGCGCCGATCTACTGCAATAGGAGATAGGGGTTGCAAAATCTGGTGACAGAGCCTCTTTAAGTGGGATGAGTGCTGTCTAATAGACAGTCACGTTCCTTGGACCCGAGGGTTCATAGTGTCCTAAGGAGGATTCTACATAATGAGGAATATCTGTTATTCCAGTATGCCTAATTAATGTTATTCCATTGTTTCCCAGTCAATAGAATAGGTGGAGTTACCCTTTAAGCCACATTTGTATAAGCTGTAACTACTAGGTGTGCACTACCATGTATTTGTGCGGCACTTTATATAACTTTGTTGACTGTAATCACAACTTGGTGCAGTTCAATATTGGTTTTCTTGCTGTCCAATATCTCAGCGTTGTTTTCATAGCAACCAGTGACCCGCTGTATTGCTGCTGATTACTATGCTATCTCCCCGGCTTGTCTTATGACTTTGCCTTTATTAAAGACATACACACCTGAGTTAGGCCTCATGCACATGACCGTAGCCATGTGCGCGGCAGTGATTTTCGGGTTGGCCGGGGCCATTATTTGCTATGAGCCTGGACCGCAGAACACGGCCGTAATAAGACTTGCCCGTTCTTTTCGCGGTCCGGGCTCCTGCGCCATGCACGGACCGTGGAAACCACGGTCGTGTGCATGACCCCATAGGGATGAATGGGGCCGCAATTCTCCTGTGGATTTTCGCACGTTCGTGTGCATGGGGCCTAACACCATTAGCTAATAATGAAATGTTTATTTTCGGTTGGGAGAAACTTTTTAAGTCTGAACTTTAGATTTTTATTATTTGTCATTTATATAGCAACAACATATTCTGCAGCTCTGTACACTCTATAATCAGTCACCTGTCAACATATTTTGGATACACAGAAATGACACAATATCTGATGTAACTGGAGTGAAAAACTGGAATGAAAAACAGGAAAAACATATTTGAACCCATATTTACAGGTTGTAGTCAACAATTAAAGGGTTGTTTGAGTTAAAAAACAAAGGTATTTTTTTTATAACAGCGCCACTCCTGTCCACAGGCTGTGTCTGGTATTGTAGCTCAGCACCATTCAAGTGGGAAACAATACTGACCCTGTTTTCTAATTTCAGACAATGCTTTTATGTTAATATACTAAAGAATATTACATAATTTAGCTAAATTATGTTTACCCAGAACTGTGGGAAACCTGTATACATATGAGCTTATTTATAGGTAATATGTTTTATATTTTCAGGATTGTGAATCCTCTACATTAAGGCTATGTTCACACGGGGTATTTTGCCGAGATTTTTGACGCGGAAACCGCGTCGCAAAACTCGGCAAAAACGGCCCGAGAACGCCTCCCATTGATTTCAATGGGAGGCGTCGGCGTCTTTTTCCCGCGAGCAGTAATACTGCCTCGCGGGAAAAAGAAGCGACATGCCCTATCTTCGGGCGCTTCCGCCTCTGACCTCCCATTGACTTCAATGGGAGGCAGAGAAAGCGTATTTCACGCTGTTTTATGCCCGCGGCGCTCAATGGCCGCGGGCGAAAAACGTCGCGAAAGTCGTCGCGAAAATCGGCGTGCAGGGAGAGGAATATCTGCCTCAAAGTTCCAAACGGAATTTTGAGGCAGATATTCCTCCCCCAAAATACTCAGCGTGAACATAGCCTAAATTACTCCACAAGGCTTTGTTTACGAAAACTTTTTGTGTGGTGTTTTTTTGGCCCAAAAAATGCATCAACAAAAACTCTGAATTAAATTTTTTTAAAACATGTATTTTACTACCTGCGTTTATTTTAGAGGCCATTTTTCCCATTGCAAATCATGTGATTCAAAGAGGAAAAAAAACATTTGGAGGTCTTTGGGACAAAAATGTCACTAAGGCCCAATTCACACGAGCGTATTTCACGTCCATGTTATGCGCGTGAAAATCACACACGTCACACGAACCTATGCAAGTCAATTCAGACATTCAGTGTTTTTCACACAGTGTGTGCACGCTGCGTGAAACTTATTGCATGTCCTATACTTGTGCGTTTTTTGCTCATCACTCACCCATTGAAGTCAATGGGTGCGTGAAAATCATGGACAGCACACGGACGCACATCCGTGTGCTGTGCGTAATTCGCGCAACAGTTTCTAAAGAAATGATGAGAAAACGAAAACCACCTCCTTCATTTTATTTTGCTGACGTAAATAAAGCATAACATACTGATGACATACACGGCTAAAAAACGCAGACACGCACCCTACACGGATGTCACACGGAACTGCAACACAGGAAAACGCTGCGTTTTTTACGCACGCAAAACGGACACGTTCGTGTGAATAAGGCCTTAATGATTCAAAATACGTCAAAGCCATGCTGCAATATTGGAAAAATGCCACTGACCCAAAAAAGCAAGTTATATAAAAAAAAAACTCTATGTGTGAATCCACCATTAGGGCATGTTCAGACGTGGCAGAATTTTTCCTCTGCAAATGTTGGGGCAGATTTGGGGCAATTACGCAACGAATCTGCAGCAATATTTGCATATTTGACAGGTAATTCAGATGTTGCGGATATCACAGCGGACTTGCCACAGATTTCAGTTTTTGCATTGCAAAGGCTGAAATCCGCAGTGAAATTCGGCTTCTTCTCCGCAATGGAAAGTGTATGCTACGGAGGGAAAATCTGCACCGCAGCCTGATTTCCACACAGTTATTTTCTGGCACGTCTGAACTAAGTTTTCCTAAAAATGTATAGAAACAAATGTAAAAAACGTCTGCTGCAGAATTCCACTGCGGACTGTCCGAGGCAGAATTCAACAGCAATTCCGCCACGTGTGAATGTGCCCTTAGGGTTTGTTCACACATAGCAATTTTGCGGGGGATTCAGCTGCAAAATTCGGCCTCCCATTCATTTCAATGGAAGTCGGACGCTTCATTTAATAAGAATTAGCTAGCGGGAAAAAGAAGCGTCCTTCTCGATCTTCAGGTGGATTCTTCCTGAACCTCCGATTGATGCCAATAGGAGGGAGGAATAGTTCCTCTGCGGATTTTGCGGCGTGACCCTCTACGCAAAATCGGCCTTGTGAATTAGTTCTGAGGCTGGGTTCACACGACCTATTTTCAGACGTAAGGGTATGTACACACGCACTAATTACGGACGTAATTTGGGCGTTTTTGCCCCAAATTACGTCCGAAAATAGCACCTCAATAGCGCTGACAAACATCTGCCCATTGAAAGCAATGGGCAGACGTTTGTCTGTTCACACGAGACGTAATTTACGCGCCGCTGTTAAATGACGGCGCGTAAATAGACGCCCGCGTCAAAGAAGTGACCTGTCACTTCTTTGGCCGTAATTGGAGCCGTTATTCATTGACTCCAATGAATAGCAGCGCCAATTACATCCGTAATTGACGCGGCGTTCAAGCGCCTGCACATGCCGTTACGGCTGAAATTACAGGGATGTTTTCAGGCTGAAACATCCCCGTAATTTCAGCCGTTACGGACGCCCTCGTGTGAACATAACCTAAGGCTGGGTTCACACGACCTATTTTCAGGCGTAAACGAGGCGTATTATGCCTCGTTTTACGTCTGAAAATACGGCTCCAATACGTCGGCAAACATCTGCCCATTCATTTGAATGGGTTTGCCGACGTACTGTGCAGACGACCTGTCATTTACGCGTCGTCGTTTGACAGCTGTCAAACGACGACGCGTAAAAATACAGCCTCGTCAAAAGAAGTGCAGGACACTTATATACATTATATGCGGGACACTTATATACATTATATGCAGGACACTTATATACATTATATGCAGGACACTTATATACATTATATGCAGGACACTTATATACATTATATGCGGGACACTTATATACATTATATGCGGGACACTTCTATACATTATATGCGGGACACTTATATACATTATATGCGGGACACTTATATACATTATATGCAGGACACTTATATACATTATATGCAGGACACTTATATACATTATATGCAGGACACTTATATACATTATATGCAGGACACTTATATACATTATATGCGGGACACTTATATACATTATATGCGGGACACTTATATACATTATATGCGGGACACTTATATACATTATATGCGGGGCACTTATATACATTATATACGGGACACTTATATACATTATATGCGGGACACTTATATACATTATATGCGGGCACTTATATACATTATATGCGGGACACTTATATACATTATATGCGGGCACTTATATACATTATATGCAGGACACTTATATACATTATATGCAGGACACTTATATACATTATATGCAGGACACTTATATACATTATATGCGGGACACTTATATACATTATATGCGGGACACTTATATACATTATGCAAAATCTGGTGACAGAGCCTCTTTAACAAATGGCTGCAATAGTTTTTAAAACTGCTGACAACACCAAAGACTCTTTTAATACTTCTATAATTTACAGTATCGGGGAACATATCCAGAAAAGTGACTGCTGACTAAACAGAACCTGCCCTCGCTGCACCCTGTCCCGGGGCCGAACCAATCCAATGTCACCTGGAAGCTGCAATTATTATAGGGACTGCAAAAAGTCAGGACTGATGCCAAGTGTTCCTGCCTGTAACCTTGGAAAGCACACTCTCATTGTTTTAACCCCTTCCCGACATACGCCGTATATATACGGCGCTGTCGGGAGGTGGTTCCCGCAAAGCGCCGTATATATACGGCGCAGTGATGGTGCGGGCTCAGAAGCAGAGCCGGCACCATCACCGCGGGGTGACAGCTGTATTATACAGCTGGCACCCTCCTGTAACTGCCAGGACCGGAGCTACTCTCCGATCCGGCAGATTAACCCCTCAGATGCTGCGCTCAATAGAGCGCAGCATCTGATAGGTTTTCACCCGATCGGCAACCCAGTGATGCAATCGCTGGGTTGCTGTGGCAATCGGACGCCAGAAAATGGCGTCCGAGTCTGCCTTGTACGGGAGCCGATGAGGACCCGCCTGCGGCGAGTCCTCATAGGCTTGCTGTCAGTGAATAACTGACAGCGCTAATACACTGCACTACGTATGTAGTGCAGTGTATTAGAGTAGCGATCGGGGCATCAGGCCCTCATGTCCCCTAGTGGGACAAGTAAAAAAAGTAAAAAAAAGTAAATAAAAATGTGGTAAAACAATAAAAACACACACATTTCAAATAAAAATAAAGCTAAACTGACTTTTTTCCCATAGTAAGTATTTTATTATGGGAAAAACCGTAAAAATAAAAAAAACTATACATAATTGGTATCGCCGCGTCCGTAACGACCCAAACTACAAAACTATTATGTAATTTATCCCGCACGGTGAACGCGGTAAAAAAAAAACATGAAAAACAGCGCCAGAATCTTTGTTTTTAGGTCACATCTCCTTCCAAAAAATGCTATAAAAAGTGATCAAAAAGTCACATTTACTCCAAAATAGTACTAATAAAAAACGCCAATCCGTGCCGCAAAAGATAATCCCTGACACCGCTTTGTGCACGCAAAAATAATAACGTTATGGGTCTTAGAATGTCGACAGAGAAAACAAATGATTTTATAAAAAAAGTGATTTTATTGTGCAAAAGCTGCAATACATAAAAAAAACTATATAAATTTGGTATCGCCGTAATCGTATCGACCCGCAGAATAAAGCTAACATGTAATTTAGGGCGCACTGTGGATGCAGAGAAAAAAAAACAATAAAAAACTATTCCAGAATTGCTTGTTTTTGGTAATTTCCTTTACCAAAAAATGAAATAAAAAGTGATCAAAAAGTCGTATGTGTTCTAAAATGGTACCAATAAAATCTACAGCCCGTCTCGCAAAAAACAAGCCCGCACACCGCTCAATCAACTGAAAAATAAAAAAGCTATGGCACTAGTAACGCGGTGATGAAAAACATCTCAATGCGCAGGCCGGAGGGGAACATTCCTTCAGTTTCAGGGCCCTAGTGTTTAGGAACTAGGAAAGAGAAGGGACATAGCACATCAGCTGGAAGCGAGGGTGCCCGTATTATACCAGCGCAAAACTTTCCCAGCAATATTTCCCAAACTACGAAGGAGAAAATGTCCCCAAAAGGTGCAGAGCGTTACAAAGGAGGGATAAGAAAGAAAACCGTTTATCAGTGTGACGCCGGCCTGTGCATAACGGATCGCTTCACAGCGTAACACACACCTATGGATAATTGTATTATTTACCCCATTATTATACCCTCTTATTATGCCCTGATGTACTCCACACAGATTACATATGCCACCACATTATAAGCTGAAATACCAGCAAAACCCCAAACAGAAAAATTACCAAGCAAAATCCATGCTCAAAATGGCGGTCTTTCCCTTCTTAGCCCTACAGTGTGCCCAAACAGCAATTTATGGCCACAAGTAAGGCATTACCATGCCCGGGAGAACCCGCTTAACAATTTATGGGGTAAGATTCTCTAGGGGCACAACATCTTGTGCGGTGAATGGGCAGATCAGTGGAGAAATTGCAATTTTCACTTTGCACCATCCACTGCGTATTCATTTCTGAAAAACACCTGTGGAGTCTAAATTGTCACTACATCCCTTGATAAATGCCTTTAGGGGTGTAGTTTCTAAAACGGGGTCACTTTTGTTTGGTACATCAGGGGTTTTGCAAATGCAACATGGCGTCCGCAAACCATTCCAGCAAAATCTACGCTCCAAAAGATAAATACCGCTCCTTTTCTTCTGAATGCTCCCATATATGTAAACAGTCGATTATAACCACATATGGGGTGTTACCGTACTCGGGAGAAATTACTTTACAAATGTTGGGGTGCTTTTTCTTCTCTATTCCTTGTAAAAATGAAAAATGTGTATCTAAAACTACATCTTGTTGGAAAAAAAAAATATTTTTCATTTTCATGGCTTAATTCTAATTAATTAAGCAAAAAACCTTTGGGATCAAAATTTTCACTATACCCCTAGATGATTCCTCAGGGGGTGCAGTTTCCCAAATGGTGTCACTTTTGGGGTGTTTCCACTGTACTAGTACTACAGGGGCTCAGCAAATATGACATGACACCCAGAAACCATTCCAAAATCCAAATGGTGCTCCTTCCATTCTGAGCCCTACCGTGTGTCCAAACAGATGTTTGTGACCACATGTGGGGTATTATTTTACTCGGGAGAAGTTGCTTTACAAATGTTGTGATGCTTTTTCTCCTTCAGTCCTTGTGGAAATGAAAAAAAAATACCTAAACCTACATTTTCTTTGAAAAAATGTAGATTTTCATTTTTATGGCCTAGTTACAATAAGTTCTGTAAAAAACCTGTGGGGTAAAACTGCTCACTCTACCCCTAGATAATTCCCTCATGGGGTGTAGTTTCCAAAATGGGGTCACTTGTTGGGGGTTTCCACTGTTTTGTCCCCTCAGGAGCTTTGCAAATGCGACATGGCCACCGCAAACCATTCCTGCTAAATTTTAGTTCCAAAAGCCAAATGGCGCACTTTCCCTTCTCAGCCTCGCCGTGTGTCCAAACAGCCGTTTATTACCACATGTGGGGTATTGTTTTACTCGGGAGAAATTTCTTTACAAATTTTATGGTGCTTTTTCTCCTTTAGTCCTTGTGGAAATGAAAAAAAATTAGCTAAACCTACATTTTATTTGAAAAAATGTAGATTTTCATTTTCACAGCCTACTTGCAAAAATTTCTGCAAAAAACCTGTGGGGTCAAAATGCTCACTATACCCTAGATAATTTCCTCAAAGGGTATAGTTTCCAAAATGGGGTCACTTGTTGGGGGTTTCCACTGTTTTGTCACCTCTGGGGCTTTGCAAATGCGACATGGCCTCCGCAAACCATTCCTGCTAAATTTGAGCTCCAAGAGCCAAATGGCGCTCTTTCCCTTCTAAGCTCCGCCGTGTGTCCAAACAACTGTTTATTACCACATGTGGGGTATTGTTTTACTCGGGAGAAATTGCTCTACAAATGTTGTGGTGCTTTTTCTACTTTAGTTCTCTTGGAAATGAAAAAAAATTAGCTAAACCTACATTTTATTTGAAAAAATGTAGATTATCATTTTCATGACCTAGTTCCAAAAATTTTTGCAAAAAAACTGGCCGGTCAAAATGCTTGCTACACCCCTAGATAAATTCCTCGAGGGGTATAGTTTCCAAAATGGGGTCACTTGTTGGGGGTTTCCACTGTTTTGTCACCTCAGGGGCTTTGCAAATGTGACATGGCCTCCGCAAACCATTTCTGCTAAATTTGAGCTCCAAGAGCCAAATGGCGCACTTTCCATTCTAAGCCCTGCCGTGTCTCCAAACAACCGTTTATTACCACATGTGGGGTATTGTTTTACTCGGGAGAAATTGCTCTACAAATGCTGTGGTGCTTTTTCTACTTTAGTTCTTTTGGAAATGAAAAAAAATTAGCTAAACCTACATTTTATTTGAAAAAAATGTAGATTTTCATTTTCATGGCCTAGTTCCAAAAATTTTTGCAAAAAAACTGGCCGGTCAAAATGCTTGCTACACCCCTAGATAAATTCTTCGAGGGGTGTAGTTTCCCAAATGGGGTCACTTTTGGGGGGTTTCCACTGTTTTAGTTCCACTAGACCTGTTCAAAGCTGACATGGTGCCTAAAATATATTCTAATAAAAAGGAGGCCCAAAATCCACCAGGTGTTCCTTTGCTTCTGAGGCCGGTGCTTCAGTCCAGTAGCACACTAGAGCCACGTGTGGGATATTTCCTAAAACTGCAGAACCTGGGCAATAAATATTGAGTTGCATTTCTTGGGTAAAACCTTCTGTGGTACAAAAAAAATGGATTCAAAATGAATTTCTGGAAAAAAATAATGAACTTTGTAAATTTCACCTCTACTTTGCCTTAATTCCTGCGCAATGTCTAAAGGGTTAAGAAACTTTCTAAATGCTGTTTTGAATACTTTGAGGGGTGCAGTTTTTAAAATGGGGTGACTTATTGGCGGTTTCTAATATCTAAGGACCTCAAAGCCACTTCACAACTGAACTGGCCCCTGTAAAAATAGCATTTTGAAATTTTCTTGAAAATGTGAGAAATTGCTGCTAAAGTTCTAAGCCTTGTAACGTCCTAGAAAAATAAAATGATGATCAAAAAACGATGCCAATCTAAAGTAGACATATGGGGGATGTTAGTTAGCAACATTTTTGTGTGGTATAACTGCCTGTCTTACAAGCAGATGCATTTAAATTGAGAAAAATGTTAATTTTTGCAATTTTTCGCTAAATTTTGGTGTTTTTCACAATAAATACTGAATGTATCGGGCAAATTTTGCCAGTAACATAAAGTCCAATGTGTCACGAGAAAACAATCTCAGAATCGCTTGGATAGGTAAAAGCATTCCGGAGTTATTACCACATAAATTGAAACATGTCAGATTTGAAAAATGAGGCTCTGTCAGGAAGGTCAAAAGTGGCCAAAGAGGGAAGGGGTTAATACTAGTACAAAGGATTTATGTTGTGATGATTCTTCATGTTTTATGTTTCTTTTATTCTATTTTAAACTCATGAAGATAATATTTTAATTAACACGGCACCACAACCAGAGACAAAGATTTAGTGTGTGTAATGATGGCTATGTGTAGTTATCTTCCAAATCACAAGTGGGACATAATAGAACCTGTAGTTTCTGTGCAAAGATGTCAATCACACTACAGTACCTCCCCCGTTAAGCTGCTGAGCAGTGTAAACATTGGGGACATCAGTGGCCAGTACATAATATGGATCTTGCAGGATATATTATTATTATATAAAACTTAGTAGCTTTAGGGTATGTTCACACGCAAACTCAAAAACGTCTGAAAATACAGAGCTGTTTTCAGGCGAAAACAGCTCCTGATTTTCAGATGTTTTTTTAACAACTTGCGTTTTTCGCAGCGTATTTTACGGCCATTTTTTCAGCGGTTTTTCAATGGAATGTCCTGCACTTCTTTTGACAAGCTGTCATTTTACGCGCCGTATTTTGACAGCAACGCGTAAAATAAGGGCTCGTGGGAACAGAACATCGTAATTCCCATTGAAAGCAATGGGCGGATGTTTGTAGGCATATTAGGGGCGTATTTCAGGCGTAATTCGAGGCGTAAAACGTACGAATTAGATCTGAAACAACTGCGTGTGAACATACCCTTACAGTCTACAGTTAGCAAAACAGTTTTCCATATGCTTCATTTGAAAAACGATGCATTTTGGCTCATTTGACCTGGGCCAGTGACACCCCAAAGCGCATAGGTTGTTTCAAGTAAACCATTTCGGAAACTGCATGCACCTCATCTGGTCCATTCTGATGATATCAAGTATTAGTTCACAGGGACACAGCTGATGAAAACACTGATACTATGCTCCTGCCAGTCAGTGTTGTCATAGGGCACACTGCATGGATCTAAATCATTGTCCATATCCGGTCTTTTAGGTGCAGGAGGAGTCTTTAGGTACAAAATGCTCTTAGGTAAAGTTCTCATCAGGTAGTGTGAATGTGACAGAGACAGGGTGAGGAATGGCTAAGCGCGGTGCCACTTAATATTATCACATACAACATAGAGCTACGTTGCCTGTAGAGGAGAATTGAATGGAGTCTACAGCCCCAATTCTGCATGAGCTCTGACCCTGACCCTGTGGAGCAAACTAGGACCGTCCATAGCCTTTGTCTCTGGTGCTTGGCTAATTCCGGTCCTGTCTATATCATAAAATCATAAGATAAAACAAAGTCACAATTTTTTGTTAGGAAACTAATTCCATTTCTTTCTGTTTAACAATTCTCTGAAGAATCTAGTATCAAAGTAATGCAAAAAATGTAAAACACTAAGACTCCATGCAAATGGATTTGTATTGTGTCCTACTAATTATAGGGGAACCGAGCAGTTCTGCCAGCAGAGGGCAGTAGCATGCTGGCATTGTGTAGAATGTTTTTATGTATTTTTATGTAGATATAGTGTTGCTTTTTGTTATTGGTAATATTTAGAAATCTATTTGATAAAATAAGGCTAGGAGTATGATTTATTCATCATTATAATAGTACAAGTGGTGATAATAGTGCTCGGCCTATGTTTTTTAGACCTCAAGTAACTTGCAGCTTTTGTGAACGGAATGTTAACCAGGCATTGTGATAATTTTTTCCCTCATCTGCTTGTCTGTGTCTAACCTGCCTCAAAGATAGAATGATCAAAGATCAGGATATGAATGTGTTAAAGGGGTTGTCCACTTTGGGCAAGCACTTTCTATGTGCTCTGTTAAGAGTTAATAGAGTGGAGACTAGAGTCACTAACAAGACGGCTGTGGCAGACCCCACTCGTCCGAGTGCTATATGGATGCCCATGGTCGGCGTCAGATGGTTAAGGGTCCATGTTACAGGGAGACGGGTAGTGTTGTGAAGTCGGTGGGGATAGAATATCTTCTAGAAAATCTTATTAGGGGAATGATCACAACAGCAGAAAGGGCCCCATGGAGCCCCAAAGACATACTTGAAATAGTGCCATGGCATGACCACAATCAGCAGCATGTGACTGTGGGCTCCATCATCCACTGACTCTATCGTTCTTCTTCATACTTAATTTTTCTCCCCACCTCCATCATCCAGATTCACAATGACAGCTCAAGCCCCTCTAAGGGCCCCTCACCTATGAGAATCCTTTAACAGGGGTGGAAGATGCTGGGCCCTATAATATCCGCGACACTTGGTACTCTGTTAGTCAGGCCCTTGCATGTATTTAGGGCTGGGCGATTTTGCTAAAAAATAAAATCTCTATTTTTTTTAAAACTTTGGGCGATTTTTGATTTGAATCTCGATTTTCTTATTTTTTTCTAACAGTGATACCAAGAGATAATTGAATCCAATTTTCTTTTATATAAATAACTTTTTAACATATCTTTCTATAATTATTGTACGTAACTTCACAACTTTTAACCTCTGCAAATACTTTATTTTATCATAAATACAACTGGAAAAATGGCTATCTAATTGATTATAACTTCTGTGTTCCCCGGCAGGGAACAGGTTAACAGAATCTATAATCAATGAGGCGCTGCGTGCACAAACATCCCTCTCAGCCTGTCACCACCTCAGCCGGTCTCCAACATTGCCGGATTCACACGACCGTGAAAAATGGTCCGTGTGTCCGCCGGATTTCGCGGCCCGATCACGTTACATGTGAATGGGAATCCTGGCATCAGTAATTTAGGCTATAATAACAAGTCAGTAAAAAAATAAAAAATAAATGCCCATTAAAAACTGATCAATGGTCAGTTTTTCAAGTCCATTTTGCATCAGTGTCTCCAAATTCTCATCCATTTCCAGTCCGTTTTTCATGGCCGTTAAAAAAAAAAAAAAAAAAAAAAAAAAAAAGGATGGATTTCAGTGCCCCAAGTGCCCACATATAGTGACGGTACCATAGTGCCCACATGTAGTGACAGTGCCCACATATAGTGACAGTGCCCACATGTAGTGACAGTGCCCACATAGTGCCACCCCTAATATAGTGCCACAGTGCCCATGTAGACAGTGCCACTTGTAGATTGCAGCACCACGCGCTTCCCTTGTAGATCACGCCCCCACCCCTTGTAAATTGCTTCACCACCCTCTCCCTTGTAGATTGCACCCCCTTCCTTGTGGATCGCGCCGCTGTAGCTGCCACTACGAGCTGAATCTCCGGCCAGAGGTTACCGACATTTTGGCCGGGAATCCAGCTCCTAGTGGGAGCTACAGGGGTGCGATCTATAAGGGTGGGGCTTGTGGTGCGATCTACAAGGAACAAGGGGGGGTGGTGCGATCTGCAAGGGAGTGGTATCTACAGCGGGGCGGTATCTACAGCACGGTGGGACTATGTGCTAGGAGTCCCTGCTTCCCCACTGCATCATTTTGTTCAGTACAGTACAGCAGTTCTGTGGGGAAGCAGAGACAGAACGGGGCGGACCAGGAAGTGACGAGATGGCGGGCCGGAGCTTTGTCCTGCAGCACGGCGCGATGGTGCCACTAAAGAATCGATTCTACGATTCTGTTAAAAAACAGAATCGTCAGAGTCCTTGAGGGCGAGTTAATCACATTAATTTGATTTCCATGTAACTTATTAGATCAAGGGAATAGTCACAGCAGCGGGAGATGAGTATGTTGATCTTGTGGAAGGCAGTGATGAGTGTGTTGATCTTGTGGAAGGCAGTGACCGGTAAGCCCTCGGAAATGAATATTTAGTTTAGGATTTTTCTGCTTCACTAACAGCTGTGTTATGAGATAGATTTCTATGTTCTATGGGCTGTGATTCATTGTTAATAATGAAAGCATTGCCAGTCATGAAGGATGTCTGCCACCCCCAGCTCCTTTATCTTGAGAAACATATTAAACTAAGGACAAGGAATGCTTTTCGACAGAAAAAGTCCCCAGAGGTCAGGACAACATTCCTTTTTCCTGAGCAGCTGTACAGTCAGAGGTCATGCTTGGCTGTACTTACCGCTGTATGATAATATACACAATTTTAGAAAAAAAACTACCCTAGGCCAACTTGCGCCTCCCCAGCTGTTAGGAAACTACAACTCCCAGCATAAACGGAAAAGTTTCTTTGAATTTTTCACTAACTTTTTATTCTATAAGATGCCTTGTGTTTATGTCCAAATAGTTTTTCTGCTGACATGGGCATATTTTAATTATTTTTCTTGATGTACAATGTGGTAAATTGAACTGTGTCTACTAAAGCTTATATTTATCTCCAAGTGTAAGTTACAGCAGGCCCTTTACCTTATTCTCACCTTATATAGCATTTTAAACATGACTTCTCTTTTTAGTTCTGATTTCCCATATCCCAGTATCCCCTGCTTATTCAGTGTATGTGACACTGATATCCTTTTCGGGAATGAAAGTGGTATTCCCATCTCACAAAGTGATGACATATCACTAGGATATGCCATCACTTTGCAATTGGTGGGGCTCCGACTGCCAGGACCCCTACTGATTCAGAAAATGAGAATTCACTGTTTTTACCTGCACAGTGGCACTCCCGGTCATCTGATATCCAGAGAACGGCAACACAGCTCCACTCGCACAAATTATTTTTGTGCCGCAGTTCCATGCACTGCCAGTGGCCGGGAGCACCACTGAGCAGGGTAAAATTGAGAAGTAAACCTGTCATGATGAACGTGCTGTCCTATCTGCGGGAAGCATGTTATAGCGCAGGAGTAGCTAGACAGATTGATATATAGTTTTGTGAGGATAGATTGGGTATAACTTGGAATATATTGATTTAAATCTTTGCTTCCTTGGGCTTAGGAGTCCAGTGGGCGGGACTACTTGGTTATTGTCTAGGACAGCCCACTGGACTCACAAGCCCAGGGGAGCAGGAGATTAAATCAAGAAGTTATGATGAATCTTTTCCCACAAAACTATATATCAATCTGCTCTGCTCCTCCTGCTGTATAACATGCAGTCTGCACTTTAAGCAGGTCATGGAAGATTTGCTTCAAATCCGGTCAATATTTCCTATTGTTAAAGGGGCATTAACTGAAAAATATTTACAACGATGAACAAAATTCCATTGGTTGGAACCAATCATTTAGTATAACAGACATAACGATAATGGTTAACGGTCCTTAAAATGTAATCAATTATTATTTTTTTTATAAATCAATAGTACAAGCAAATATAAGAAACTTTGTAACATATTTTATTAGAGAAAAAAATGCCTCTTTCTCTACTTATCAGACTCTTCTCCTTCTCCCCTACCTCCTGCACTGATCACTCACTCTCAAATCACTGCTAAAATCTGCATTCAATAAGGCAGAGATGAGGACAGCTCACTGATGGATCAGGTTACAGCTGCTCATAGCAGTCTATGGGGAAGGAGCTGCTGGAGAGAGACAGAGGAGAGAGACACACAGAGCCACTGCAGCTTATTGTAAGTGTTTTTATTTTCTTATTCCAGTGCTTAGTTCACAGCTACACTGCCCCTTACTGCTGTGTAATATCCTCCATGCTGCTTCTTGTAAGTGTTTTGTTGTCTCACTCCAGTGCTTGATTCCCAGCTACACTGCTCCTTACTGCTGTGCAACGATCTCAATGCTGCTTCTAGTAAGTCTTTTTCTGTCTCCCCTGAGTGCATAATTCACAGCTACACTGGTCCTTACTGCTGTGCAATGTCCTCCTTCATGCTGCCGTTAGTAAGTGTTTTACTGTCTCCACCCCAGTGCTGTATTCTGATAAAACACTTACTAGAAGAAGCAGCGTCTGTTTGCAGCTGCTCCCTCCTCCTCCCTCTCTCTATAGACTATGGGCAGCATGTAACCTGATCACTCAGCGAGCTGTCTTCATCTTGCCTCACTGAATACGGATTATGGCAGTGAATTGAGAAAGCGTGATAAGTGCAGCTGGTAGGGGGGAGAGGGAGAAGTGCCTGATAAGTGGAGAAAGAGGCATTTTTTATCAAATAAGATATATTACAAAGTTTCTTATATTCACTTGTACTAATGATTTATGGGGAAAGAAATGTAAACGACAGTCACACTTTAAAGTTCGGATAGTCACTTTGCATTCTTTCCTCAAGTTACTACTGTGATCTCAGTGGTGGCCATGGCGACTGATGCCGCTGTGACTTCAGACTACCATTTCCCTGAAGGGGAAATATGTGCTGACGTCAGCTCTGCGTAAAGCTCGGTTCCCACTGGTGTCATGGCTTCTGTTTATATGTGGCCATGGTGCGGTCCTACATCCATTGTACTCTGGATCCAAGTGGCACCTGTTGGACCGAATTGACATATATTGGGGTCCTTAGGGTCACTTTAAGATTTCTGTTATTTTAGGGGAAACTATTTCTGCTGTCAAAAGTGACCTCCCGTCAGAAAGCCCCAATGCAGATGTGATCATAAACGAAATGAATGGAGTAGGCAGTTACCAGCATCTGCCTGTCCTCTCCTTTCTAAACCTAGGAGCTGAAGGATTGGTGGAGGGGTGAGGATTTATCTTTAATATTTTTATGCCCCCACCAGTGACCACAAGGCTTCAGATTGACTGACCGCTCCTCAAACTGGACAGTCGCCTTCATTTTTATTATATCAATGTGGCCAATTTTAGTAAGTGCCGCTTCTCCCACACTTCATGAAATAATTGTCTTATATAAGATAAACCAACACAAAAGAGAATAAGGCTCCATGCCCGTAGTTCCCCATGTGCCAGTCATGTGCAGTCCCCCTGCCACGCTGCCATCCTCGCCGCGTGGACTGTACAGGTCCCTTGATTCAATTTTGCATCACTGGGAAAGAATTAAGATTGCTATTAAGTAAAGTGTCTGCTGCTCCATTCCCGGGGCAGTGATCTGGTTGTTCCTCCAAGCCACATCATTAAGCCTAGTTAAGTAGGGAAAGAATAAATTGTCAGTTCGGTCTTTTCTTCTCCTGATTTCCCGTTCATCCTCTGCATGAAAAACAAAGAATTAAGCTACGGCGCTATTTGTGGATTTATCCCCCGTTGTAAAACGCAATGATATGTTTCCCATAAAATAACTGTAAAAGCAGCCTCAGATATCCACAAATCTATCACAGGTCTCAGATATATTAGGGTGATCTGGCACGTGCGTCTGTGATGCATGCCGTATTATCCAGGCGGCAAGCTTGGCACATAAAATGCCCAGGTGTTTAAAATAAGGGTCAAATGAGGACAAAGCAGAATCTTAATCGAAGGCGACAGTAAAAGAACTTCATAAAAGCCAAAAGAAAATCAGCGTAAAAAATATCCCTCTGCCCTCATACATCCTCTTTTCCATGACTTCACGGATAAAATAACAGTCATCCGTCTTATTAGATCCCGATTTAACACGGGGATAACGCAACCCCCGCTAATGTCTATGAACTACATTTCCCAAGATGCCCACTGTGGTATAAATGGCAGCAATTTGTGTTGCTATGCAACATAGAAAATAGTAATAACCAACATTCTACATAGAAACGGTATAAAACGGCTTAGGTTGTAGCTTCATTCTACAAATAAGGGACTGGGGAATTGGCCCAATGTAGGAGAGCTTCTGAAATCTACAGATCACACTTTGTGCCAGATGACAAACCCATCTCTGCTGCACTAACAAACTCCGCACTGCGTCATCTGTATCTATATGGATTATACCGTGAGCAACTTTAACTTGATGCTAGTTTTTATGGAATGGCCAAGCTGAAATTGAAGCAGCAGTATCACCATAGGGAAACCAATCGAGATGGCGCTCAATAGTCACATGATCATGTGTGGTTTCCATTGGAACATGTGTGAACAAAAGCAAGGGATGACACACCATGTCAGTTAAAGGGTTATTTTGATGATTAACATTGATGGGATATCCATAGGATGTCATCAATGTCTGACCAGTGGGGTCTGATCTCCGGGACCTCCTTCGATGCCATTGACTAATGGGTCATGGCCCTTCAGCTTTTCTCTCTCCCAAATAGAAGCTATATCTGGTATTGGGACACAACCCCATTTAAGTGAATGACGCTATGATGCAGTTTGTATGGACTACCGGGTTAAAGAGGTGTTGCGCAGGGGCATATTGGGTGCAAAGGTAGCAGTTGCACCTTGGCTTTAGTGCCTGAGGGTGCCCAAATGCCCCTCTGCCATATAAGAAGACACCAGCATTATAAATGCCACATGGTAGATGAGAACAATTAAAATAAACTAAATACAATACACATTTTAAGAGTAAATGTGTAAGAGGACCTAAAGGGAGGCGCTGCTGTTAGTGAAGATAATGATGATGACAAGTAGTTAGCAATAAATAACTAGTTTTAATGGAGATAAGCAGGCAACGCGTTTCAACGTTGGACTAACGTCTTCATCACGTTAGTCAAACGTTGAAACGCGTTATAATACGTACTTATAATGTGGTGACAGAGCCTCTTTAAGGCTCCAATAAGTCAGGAAAGAAAAATATGCAGTTGTGCAGACCCGAGGGGAACAATTCTTCTGTTTCACGAGGCGATTTTTCAAGGCCCTAAAATTAGGGAACCAGGAAGGGACGGCCCAAACATATCTGCCGGAAGCTCGGGCGCCCGTATTATAACAGGACAACACTTTTCAGGAAAATTCCCCAAACTGCAAAGGTACGGAATGTGGATCAAAAGGGGGATAAGAAACTACACCATTTATCAGTGCGACACCGGCCTGTGCAGAAAGGATTGCTTCACAGCGTACCACACATCTATGGATTTTTTTACCCCATTATTATACCACCTGACAATGCTCCTGATGTACTCTGCCCAGCTTACATATGCCCCCATATTATAAACTAAAATACCAGTAAAACTCCAAACAAAACTACTACCAAGAGAAATCCACGCTCCAAAAGCCAAATGGCGCTCCCTCCCTTTTGAACCCTATAGCATGCCCAAACTGCTGTTTACTTCCACATATATGGCATCGCCAAACCCCTTTAACAATTTTTGGGGTGTGTGTCTCAAGTGGCACAAGCTGTGCACGAGATATTTGCCACTGAAAAGGCATATCTAGGGAAAAATTGCTATTTTTACTTTGCACCATCCGCAGCGCATTCATTTATGGAAAAGACCTGTGTGGTGAAAATGCTCACTTCACCCCTTAATAAATGCCTTGAGGGGTGCAGTTTCCAAAATGTGGTCACTTCTCAGAGGGTTTCTTTTATTACTTTACATCAGAGCCTCTGCAATTGTGAACCAATTCTTTGTAAGTCGCCAAATTAGGCCTCAATTTCGCATGGTACTAATTCACTCCTGAGCCCTATTGATCGTCCAGGCAAAATATTAGTGCCCCATATAGGGTGTTTCTAAATCCGAGAAGCACAGCATAATAATTAAAGAGCTGTCTTGTTATGGTGGCACAAGCTGGGCACCACATATTGGCATATCTATGGGAAAATTCCCATTTTCACTCTGCAACATCGAGTGCACACTAATTTCTGGAAAACACCTGCGGGGTTATAATGCTCACTACACCCCTAGGTGAATACCTTGACGGTGTAGTTTCCAAAATGGGGTCACTTCTGGGGGTTTCCACTGCTTTGGTCCAACAGGGGTTTTGCATATGCTACATAGCGACCAGAAACCAATCCAGCAAATTCTGCACTCCAAATGCGAAATGGTGCTCCTTCCCTTCTGAGCCTTACTGTGTGCCCAAACAGCAGTTTATGACCACATATGGGGTATTGCCGTACTCGGGAGAAAATTGCTTTACACATGTTGGGGTGCTTTTTCTCCTTTTATTTGTTGAGAAAATTAAACATTTTGAGCTAAACCTACGTCTTATTGGAAAAAAAAAAGATTTTTATTTTCACTGCCCAATTCTAATCAAATCTATGAAACACCTGTGGGGTCAAAATGCTCACTACGCCGCTAGATGAATTCCTCAAGGGGTGTAGTTTCCCAAATGGAGTCACTTTTTGGGAGTTTCCACTGTTTTGGTCCCACAGGGGCTTTGCAAACGCGACATGGTGCCAAGAAACCAATCGAGCAAAATCTGCGCTCCAAAAGCCAAATAACGCGCCTTCCCTAAGCTCTGCCGTGTGCCCAAACAGCAGTTTATGACCACATATGAGGTATTTATATATTCTAGAGTTCAAGTTGCTTTACAAATGTTGGGGGGCTTTTTCTTCTTTATTCCTTGTGGGAATTATTTTTTTAGCTAAAACGACGTTATTGGAAAAAAGTAAAGTTTTTTATTTTCACGTCCAAATTCTAATAAAATCTATGAAACACCTGTGGGTTCAAAATGTTCATTACACCCCTAGATGAATTCCTTGTGGGTGTAGTGTCCAAAATGGTGTCTTTTTAGGTATGTTTTTTTTGTTTTGGCATCACAAGACTTATTCAAACTTGACATGGTGCCTAAAATATAATCTAATAGCAAGAAGGCCCCAAAATCCACTAGGTGCTCCTTTGCTTCTGAGGCCTGTGCTTCAGTCCATTACCACACTAGGGCCACATGTGGGATATTTCTAAAAACTGCAGAATCTGGGCAATAAATATTGAGTTGCGTTTCTCTTGTAAAACCTTCTGTGTTACAGCAAAAAATGAATTCAAAATGAATTTCTGCAAAAAAAAAATTAATTTGTAAATTTCACCTCTACTTTGCTTTAATTCTTGTGAAACGCCTAAAGGCACATTCAGTTATGGCGGAATTGCTGTTGAATTCCGCTGTGGACAGTCCGCAGTGGAATTCTGCAGCAGCCGGTTTTTACATTTGTTTCTATACATTTTTTAGGAAACTTAGTTCAGAGTGGCAGAAAATAACTTTGCGGAAATTAGGCTGCGGTGCAGAATTTCCCCTCCGCAGCATGCACATTACATTGCGGTGAAGAAGCGAAATTTCACTGCGGATTTCCGCCTTTGCAATGCAAAAACTGAAACCTGTGGCAAGTCCGCTGTGATATCCGCAACGTCTGAATTACCTGTCCGATATGCAAATGTTGCTGCAGATTCGTTGCGTAATTGCCCCGAATCTGCACCAACATTTTCACCGATCACGAGAACGGGCTTACCTTGCCGTGCTTGGGAGCACAATATGAATGGAGCGGTAATGTGCATGCTCGACCACCGCTCCATTAATTTCTATGGGGCTGCCAAGCACTACCTTTGGCAGGCCCATAGAAAAGAATCAAGCGGTGGCCGAGCATGCACACTATCACTCCATTCCTTTGGGGCTCCCAAGAACAGCAAAGTAAGTCCATTGTTGTAATCGGTGGGGGTCCCAATTAAATATATATCACCTATCCTGTGACTAAATACATAAAAAAAATCATAGTTACATCAATTAACAAAAAATTACGATATTTCCTCTTGTACCCATGTTGTTTGTGCTATTATCCGAAGCTGCTGTTACCTGCTGTGCTACACTTGATGTTAGATAGGAAGAAGGAAAGTAAGCTTTATGCTTCAATAAAATATTTGTAAAACTAATCGCCCGTAATTATTCAACGAGCAAATACTAATACTAATAATAAATTTCTAAAACATTTTTAATTAAAAACATAAAATACTTGCTAGAACATTGTACAATTACTTATGTTGCTGTCCTGTGTTTCTCTTCTCAATATTAAAGGGAAACTTTGGCAAAGAAAAAAGTTTCCCGTGATTATTGTGTTCATGTTCAGCTGTAAATAAATTGGAGTTTCCCCGTCTGGTGGCTCCTCTCCCTCCGTATATGTGCGGCAGTTATCTGATAATTATTTCCTCACTGGTGATTTAGTTACTTGAAGTTTATAATCATTCTGCAGTAATGGAAATGAGCTATTCATGCATTGACCTCTTGCTGAAATTGTGGTGGGCTTGTGCTTATACTCAGCAGCCAATCTGGACAAGGAGAGCTGCAGTCTAAAGCATGAGGAGGGGAAAAGGGCAAGCCACTATAAAGCATTATGAGTTCACACATAGACCCGATTCACACGAACGAGTGCAAACTATGAACGAGTGCAAACTGCAAACGAGTCTATGAAAAACGGCTCCAGAAAAGTACCAAGAAGTGACCTGCACTTCTTTTTGTCTGTCGTTTTTTTTACGTGGCCGTTTTTTAAAAACGTCCGCGTAAAAAAACGGCCCGTCAGAACAGAATTCCGTTTTTCCCATTGAAATCAATGGGTAGATGTTTGGAGGCGTTCTGCTTCCGATTTTTCAGCCGTTTTTTGGCCGATGACGGCCTAAAAAACGTCCGAAAATAAGCCGTGTGAACATACCCTTATTGTCCACGAAGATGCACAAGTGTCTTCAAGTAGGTTGCTTGAATAATAATAATACAAGAACAAAGAAGACAAAACACAGTAACAACAACAAAACGAATGAAAAAATAGCGTTTTGAAATTTTCTTGAAATTGTGAGAAATTGTTGCTAAAGTTCTAAGCCTTGTAACAGCCTAGAAAAATAAAAGTACGTGCAAAAAACAATGCAAACATAAAGTAGACATATGGGAAATAGCAACTATTTTGTGTGGTATTACTATCTGATTTACAAGCAGATACATTTAAAGGGTAACTAAACGTTCAACAAACTTATAACATGTCAGAAGTTTTGATTGGTGAAGGTCCGAGCACTGAAACCCCCACCAATCGCTAGAAGGAAGAGGCAGAAGCGCTGGTGTGAGCGCTCAGCCGCTTCGTTTCTGTTCGGCTTTTTCTGGAAATCAATGTATCAGAGTACGGGCTCAATAGAAAGTCTATGAGCCCGTACACCACTACATCAGCTTTCCGGAAAAAGCCGAACAGAAACGAAGCGGCTGAGCGCTCACACCAGCACTTCTGCCTCTTTGTTATGGCGATTGGTGGGGGTCTTAGTGCTCGGACCTTCACCAATCAAAACTTCTGGCATGTCACTATGTCATGTCAGAAGTTTGTTGAACGTTTAATTACCCTTTAAATTTAGAAAAATTCTAATTGTTGAAAATTTTCTCTACATGTGGTGTTTTTCACAAATAAATACTGAATTTATGGACCAAATTTTTCCACTAACATAAAGTACAATGTTAGAAAACAATCTCAGAATTGCTTGGATAGATAAAAGCATTCCAAAGTTATTACCACATAAAGGAACACACGTCAGATTTGAAAAAATCGTCTGTATCCACAAGGCAAAAACAGGCTGCGTCCTCAAAAGGTTAAAATTGTAGTAGTAATGACAATAATAATAATAATAATAATAATAATAATAATAATTATTATAATGATAGTAAAGTAATAAAAAATAATGATGAGAATATTAAAATAACAAAAATAACATTGATCAAAACAACAATATTAAATAAAAAATAATGATAACAATATATTCAAGTAATAATACAATAACTATAATAGATTCCCATAGCAGCCAATCACTTTGCTGCCTAATTTTCTAGTGTTTAAAGTAAATTCTAAGCTGTGTTCTGATTGGTAGCTACGTGTACCTGCTCCACTTTAGTTATAGCCCCCTCCCCCGTGTGTTCTATCTTCTCACATTTTGGGAATAATCACATTTCTCGTACCTGTAGTAACTTGTAAATTAATTTCCACAGATCTAATAACAATACAACGCTTCGCCTCTGGAACATCTGCTCCAAAATACATGGAGACTTGGCATTGCCCGGGCTATCTGATCCTGGCACCAACTCCTCTGATTTCTAATTTGTGCTTGTAATACAATCATATATCCTGAGCGTCGTGTGAAGTCGTCATATCTCTCTGTATTTCAATACCTCCTGGAGAATACACACGTTTTCCAGAAATCTTTCTTTTTATCTACCTATTATTTCCAGCAGACAAGTACATCAAGATAAGGAAGCTGTCAGAAAGAATTTGTCACTTTGTTCAAGCCGCGAGAACTAATCACGGCTGGCGCCCAATCCTGATGTTGAACATATTTCCTAACACTCCTCCATTAGCACCGTTTATGCCAAAATATTACTGTCCAAAATATGTCCGCTCCCCCTCCCCCGTGTTCTCCAAATACATGTCTCATTGCATTAGGACTGAGGCGCAGAATCTGATAGGTGTCAGTTCTGCATGGCTAATGTATCACCTAGTGACTGAGCTCTTCCAACACAGTCTAATATTATATGCGAACCGACTCGTCAATTTATATCAGGTCATTTACATATTAGACAAAAAAACAGCAATGTCGCCCATAGCAACAAATCTAATTTACGATCATAATACGGCAGCCAAAATCTAGCTACTCTTGTAATACTACTGTTACTATTTCTTGTTATACTGTATATCTCATTTGTTGTACTGTGCAAATGGAATGGAAATATGGTTAACTGCTGTTGACGGATCTTATTAAATTTTTATTGTAAGCATAATTTGCAATGATAAAATGGTAGCCAGCTATGTATATTATGTTATCATTTCTATGATTAGCGTAGCTATAGGTAGTGCAGAGGTCGCGGTAGCACCTAGGTCCTGGAGCATGAGGGAACCCAAGGTTCCCTCTGCCATGTGAGAAGATGCCGGTATTATAAATGGCACATGTTAGATGGAAAAGGGCCCTGGTAAAGGCTATTGTACACCTTTTATTTATTTTATTTTTTTATAAAGTGTGTTTTGTGCAACTTTCTAAATACTTTTTTATTAAAAAATATTTTTACTTTTACAGATAAAGCTGCTTTGTATCCTGATATCGATCACATCTAAGTTATGAACTTATATGTGATAAGTAGCAGCTCGATCCTGCATGTCACAGACATGCAGGACCCGCTGAAACTGAATCCGTCAGTCCCGCTCACCTGACGGATACAGGTTCCAGCGCTAGATACAGCTGCTCTTTATACAGGATACAAAGCAGATGTATCTCAAAAACTAAAAATAATTTTTAATAAAAAGTAATTACAAAGTTGCGCCAAACACACTGATACACAGTTTTATATCTATCTATCTATCTATCTATCTATCTATCTATCTATCTATCTATCTATCTATCTATCTATCTATCTATCTATCTATCTATCTATCTATCTATCTATCTATCTATCTATCTATCTATCTATCTATCTATCTATCTATCGTTTTCAAAAGTGTACATAGCTTTTAAAATCTAGCTACTTTTGCTATACTAGAGTTTCTGTTTCATGTTATTTTTTTAACCTTTTAGTTATGAAACAATTGGAAACCATAAACAATCAGATTATCTGCTGTTAACGGATCTTATTTTTTTAATTCTAAATATAGCTATATAGATATGTGATTTCTATGTTGAGTATTCACACATTAATGTGCTAGTAGGGCTGTAGGGACAATTAACATAATAGTTTAAGTGTAAGGCCACACGGAGCGGCCCTGACACGGTGGTGACTCGGCCAACAACCGCGCCGCCACCAAGTTCGGCGCGGATGTCAAATGACTGTGAGTTATTGCAGGTAAAACGGCCCTTTACCTTGAAAGTCGTGCGGCGGCCATTAACTAATACACCCTTTATGGCCGCCGCACGACTTTACAGATAAAGGGGCGTTTTACCTCCATTAACGCGCGACCATTAACAGGGCATTGGTCAGTCACGCCGAACATGGTGCGACCGTGTCAGGGCCGTTACCCATAGCCTATGTACACCTTTGAGGGCATTACCTTTGAGGTTCGCAATTTAGATGTGATCGATTACAGGTGGATCCTTTTCTGTCAGAGACACGCAGGACCCGCTGATACTGAACTGTCAGGTTCGTGGGACTAACAATTTCAGTGTAAAACGAACGATACACCTGTTCTGAATAGAGAATACAGAACACCTGTATCTCCAAAAGTAAAACACATTTTTAATAAAAACTATTTACAAAGTTCATAGTACTAAATATAGTCACAGATGAATAACAGATCAGTCCACAGCAGCTTGTTGATTGTTTCTAGATTATAACTGATATTTTTTACTACATGTATATGGGGAATATCTCTGTAATATTGCATCTGATGGAGCATACAACAAATAAACCTTTATGTGCCTCCATATAAAATTGGTAGTTTATAGGCATCATATTACGGATTGAAACAGATCCATATTACCGCTTGAACCCTTACCTTAACCCTCAAGGGGTTGTCTAAGCCGGATACATACTTGATAAGGTTGAAAAAAGACACTTGTCCATCAAGTCCAACCTATAATCCTGCCGTGTTGATCCAGAAGAAGGCAACAATACAGCACTGTGGAATAAGCTAGTGCTATGCAGAGGTGTAACTTGAAGATCTTGGCCGCAACGCAAAATCTGCCCCCACCTACTATGCGCCATATTTAATATTGGCATCTTCTTTTGGGGCAGAGGGGCCTTTGGACCCCCTCAAAAGCACCAGAACCTGGGTGCACTGTAACTGCTATATCTACGCTCTTGGTGCTATGCAAATAAAAGATAAGAAATTAATAAAATACATAAAAGAAAAATTTCAAAGCAAACTTGGCAAACTTACTTTGTTTAAAGATGCAAAGTACTTCCCTATCACTGCACAATATGTGGAATAGCATCATCCTGAGCAGATGGAGCAGAGCTCCAGGCCAGAGCTATACTCAAGGGTATTGATTTAAGAAGCTCTACATAAAAGTGGTGTAGAATCTGGGAGAAGGGCAAGACTTGGATTTTACGTTGACCTTCAATGAATCGTATTATCTTCCATTGCCTCAGGCGTCATAGACAGATGTTTCTGTAAATTTTGCTGTATTTAATGTGCTGTAAATGAAGATATAAAACAAAAAAAAAAAGTTATTAAAGTCTTAAATGAGTGAATTGGAGAACTTCACCAAGGAAGTACTAAATGCAAGCGAAAATGGCTCTGCCCATATTAACTAGGTTTAAATGGTCTTGGGTACAAGATGAATGTACACATATGATTGGCTGCCAAGCATAACAATGTTGTATTTCTTTGTACTACCTTTTTATGCTTTGTCAAGGATAAAATGTTGAGTCCTCTTTCATTTATTTTATTTGTACCTAAGGAGTTGTCCAGTTTAGAAAAAATATTCTCATACACCCTATTAGGGAATTCTGAGATAATAGAGGGGTCCCCCCTGTTCAGGATCCTCATCTTTTGGCCATAATGGAGAGCGGAACATTGAGCATCTCTACCTCTGGAGGACCTGTCCTATCCTGCATTATACATACAACCCATCAATGTTAATGAGAAGTGTGTAATGCTTAATTTCCCCTGTGGTGGCGCTACAGGGAAATTTAACACTTACTGCCAGGTTTCAACACAGATAACAGCTGATCACTGAGGGTCCCAGCATGGGGTCCCTTTGTGACCTGCTTATTGTCTAGGAACTCTAATAACAAGTAGGTACTGTCCAAAGTGGAGAACCCTTTAAATATGCCTCAGGGCTCCTGCACATGGGCGTATTACAACTCCATGCAAGCTTTGTAGTCTGGCACCATAGAAGTCTATATGGTTAAACTGTACCTCCGCATGCTTCTAATTTCATACAGACCTGTACTGATCAGCATAACAGGAATCCTACGTCCCCAATAGCTACCCTGTAGCTGGAAAAAATTAGGAGGAGAGCGCTATGGAGAGAGTGATGGAAAAATCGGAGCGAACATACTTCAGAGCGAACATACTCTACTTCTTCCGTATCTCCCACACAAGACTAGGAACTGTTAAGAAAAAAGCTGAGCTTGCTTGGATCACTTTTTAGAAGCTAAAGGTGGACGCGCATGCCATATTCTACCGATCAATGGGGGTCCCTGAATAACTCTGTCCCTGATCTGAAGAGTTATGAATTTTACAGCTTTATCCCATGAACCATGAGAGTGGATGTTCTTGTTTTCTATATACTCTACACATAACACAATTAATATATATATATATATATATACATATATATATATATATATATATATATATATATATATATATATATATATATATATATATATATATACATATATATATATAAATATATATATCTCCAACTCTAGGTTGTGTTCTATAATTACCTGAGCTTTGTACTGTTTATTGTTATATTTGTTGTAATAGCACACCATGAGGTCAGGCATGGTACTGCGGATAAACCTTATTAAAAAACACAAGTGGACAAACAACAATCTAACAGGGTTAAGTTCTGACACCCAGGATCTTCAATACATTTCTATATTAGTCCATGGCAGAATAATAAAATGTGTATAAAATAAGAAAATTATATTCTATTTATATAACCAATCCCATATAGGATATAGCAATATAAAGCCTATTTTGCAATGTCAAAAACCTCTGTAAGTTAGCGGATCCTTTTTGCAGTTTCTGTCTCCTCCCTTAGAAACTCATTAAAATATCATATGAAATCTCAATATAGGCAGAACTCAGTAAAGCAATGATACATAGTACACAACCTTAGCACCCGCTTCTCTAGAATTTACCCATCATCAAAGAATTGTAAAGATGCCAATGTGCCTGTGATGTCTGTGTACAGTGGTGAGAACTTGGCCAAGGCAGATGACAGATCTATAAATCCTTGGCAGTAAATACACATGTAGCTGAGTTTCTAGATGTAGCAGACTTTGCCATTTGATACTCATTTGATACTTGTGTTTGTTATTTGAGCTTCTACTATTGCTGGTAACCTAATGTGTTATTTTTGCTCAGAGAGTAGTCCAAATGAGTTGAAGAAGAGCGTTACAATAGCAGATCCTTTTAATTTAGGTATCTATGAGATGTAGCAATGGGCCACCTATGAAACATCTTCAATCAGTTGCAGAGTCGTATCTAGACTTTCCTTCACTCGGGAAGAGATGGAATTTACTACCCCTGTCCTGTATCTAAATACCCTGGCCAAAGCTTATTGACAACCCCTGGCACCCAGCATCTGGGGTACATGCCAGCCCCTCCCTAGCTACGCCTCGGGCAAGGGTACGGACAAATGGCATAACCTGACAATCTCCACCCCCTTTATATAAAAAAAAAAGCCTTGGAGCTATCAAGGGACCCCTCTCAGACCATCCCTTCTTCTTATATGTTGAACTCGCTCGAAGATGGTTTGTATGGTGGTGCCAACCACTAGCATTATTACTACAGGGCATCTTACAAATGTGCTTTTCTAAAGAGGTCCAATATAGTTGTAAATGACTTATTCAGCTCTGCTATACCTGTATTTATGCCCATAATACAGACATGATGAAACTGGTGGTGCGCAAAGTCTATCATGTACAGTTTTGTGTCACCTATGGGTCCTGTTATCTATAAGGTCATTAGGTCCCCAATAATTATGTCGAAGTGAAGACGGCAAATTTCAACACAGCATTGCTTGGAAATGACAGACCTGGGTGTCATAGGCGTTCATTAATATCCACACCCCTGATAATGATACAAGGAAACGTTAGCAGTTTGTTATATGCTTAGAGAGTCATTTAATTGCCTGATAATAGGTTTTCATAACAATAGAAACCCTTAGAAAATTGGATAAGAAATCCCAACAGGGCAGTTGCAGTTGCTTTGAATGTTCCTCTCGCAGCCGGGTTTATTTTAAGAGGTCATTTAGAACAGATGGTTTCTGCAGAAGAGGAGATGCCCCCTTGTCTCGGTGGATAAATAACGCTCCATGCGGGATCCCTTAAATTATTAAAGACTTTATCTGAGCATCAATAATGTGAAATGTAAACTGGTAATCTCATTAAAGGGCACCTATCTCTTCAGAGACAGAGGGGGTTTAATTATTTATCTTTATGTGCACGTTCCATTACTATTACGGGGAATATATCACTGTATGTTGTTTTATTTTACTCATTAAATATACTGTATATACTCAATTATATCCTTATTTCTTATCTGTTTTTAGTTGTTTTGTCATTGTATATTTTTATTCAATTTTTTTTAACATGATCATTGTGGCAACAGTTGCTGAAACAGCAGTTCTAGAGACATGGAGGTAACTAGGAAAGACTGGGCCCCATAGCAAATGTTTGACTGCCCCCCTCCCCTAAGTGCCAGACCACACACAGCCCCCTTGTAGATAGTGCCCCCTGTAGATAGTGCTCCCCTGTAGATTGTACCATACAGTCCCCTGTAGACAGTGATATACAGCCCCCCTGTAGACAATGCCATACATCCCCCTGTAGACAATGCCATACAGCCCCCTGTAGACAATGCTATACAGCCCCCCGTGCAGACAGTGCTATACAGCCCCCTATAAAGGCAGTGCTATACAGCCCCCCCTTTAGACAGTCACACCCTACTTGTAGATAGCGCCCCCTGTAGATGGCGTCATACAGCCCCACCATGTAGATAGTACCATACAGCTCCACCTGTAGATAGCGCCATACAGCCCCCCTGTAGATAGCTCCATACAGCACCCCCATAGATAGCGCCATACAGCCCCCCTGTAAATAGCGCCATACAGCCCCCCTCCTGTAGATAGCACCATATAGTGACCCCCCTCCTGTAGATAGAGCCATATAGCGCCTCCCCAAACAAATAAAACAAAAAAACTTCATACTCACCTAGGCCCCACGACGAACGGAGTGAATAAATGCAGATGGGATGCTTGCGCAGGCTGGCGTGATCCAGTGACGAATGTGGCCTGTAGCCTAGTAAATGGCAGAGTAGGGAGCTACCTCCCTGCTCTGCCATAGCGTTCAATAGTACCTGCATCCTAAGGATGTGGTATAGGGAGTCATATTACCTGATGCCCTGAAGTTGTGCCTCCCTGCCATGGATACGCCATTTTATGGCTCACACTCTGCGTTGTCTAAAAATGGCCACAGCGCTTCTCAAACTGAGTCTAAGATGCTCTCTCGGATTGGACAGAACTGCTCACGAGAGACAGTAGGGAGCATGCTCTTTGACATGTTCAGAGATGACTGTGCAGGGAGGGGGAGGAGCACAGTGGTGCTATTGTTAATGGTGTTACCATGGGACAGCCTAAGTTGGTTGATGGCCTGTGCAATACCTTCTATTGATGCCCCCCCCCTGGTGTATGATATAGTACCCAAATAACACAACCATACAGTGCTCAAATAACAATGCTGTAAGGTGCTCATATAGCGCTTCCTATAGGTTTGGGCACCAAGTTTCTGATTGGAGGTGGATGCTCCGGGTGCCCATGCCATTGAGGTCAGTGGTGCCCCCTTTAGTAGCGACAGGTGATGTGACCTATGCGACCGCAGAGGTCGCACTCTCCTAAGGCCAGCCTTTTCATTACCTTTTATTGTAATATTGCCTTTGGGTGATACTGTGGTGACTGGGGACTCTGCCCATAGTGTACATAAGGGGAAACCGTCCTAAAAAAACCCCAACCTACTTTTTTGGAACAATGTGTAACCCTTGGAGTTAAATAGAAAACTTAGGGATAATTAGGGGTGCAAAGCCTGAATGTTTTTATTGCAAGCACCTAGTTCCAGACTAAAGAGGAAGGGGACATAGACGTACGTGACATTGGTGGAGTCCGAGAGCTTGACCCAAAATGAAGGGACCATTGGTATGGGTTTGGCATGGCTGATCCATTTTCATTATTGTGTATTTATAGTGGTGACGAGGTTGTTGTTGTCCCTGAGCCCGGGAGCTTAAAGGGGTCCAAATGGTCCTACTGGCCCTCTGGTGCCACAACTCTATGTCTGAGGTTTAATAGTCTGAGGCTTTCAAAGAAATGTAGAATTTCAGTAAAATGCCAATTTGCTAAATTATTGTTAAATATATTTAGTCTAAGAGCAAATCTGTTCCTTGACTGGTGACGAAGATATTTACATTGATATGTTTGTCATATTAGCAGCAGGAAAGATTACCCCTCCCCCATTTATATGTCATCACTCTGTTAGTACGTGTCATTTGTAAAGATAAAGGAAATGAATAAAACATATCCGGCTGTGTAGAACTACATATACAGTCTGTGACATCCCTATCCATATCATAAGCAACTCCATAAGGTTGGAACAAGCTGCTTTGAAAATAATGAAGAGCAAAGAAAATGACAAAATCAGAATCAAATCTTTTAGGGAAAATGTATTTCATTGCAACGACATTGTCTACATATTAATATTAACGGTGGTTTACATAGTGCCAACATATTCTCCAGCACTGTACACAGGGCCGGATTAAAGTCTGTGGTGGCCCCTGGACAAAACATTGTTAGGGGGTCCCCTAAAGATTTTTGGATGGAGGGAAGGGGCATTAGCCTTCCAGTAAAATGATGGACACCATCACGGAAACCTTATGAAACCCATTAAAGCCAATGGGTTCCATTGGGTGCTGTTAGAGTCATTTCTGCGATGGATGTGGAACTTTAATTTTTTTGTTGTTCCGCTCTTATAATGGGACAAAACAATGGAAGCCTGAACGCAGATGTGAACCCAGCCTAAATGATTAAAATTATACATCTGAAATATGTAAAAGGGTACAAACAGTAAAAGAAAACTGTAAAGTGCTGCGTACAAATAATAATTGTCTTGAAGAGGGTGCTGGAGATTCCTGGGGCATTTGCCCCTTTTGAATCCCTTTAATTTCAACTCTACATGTTACAATACACTTACATCAGTCCATGTCCCCACATGGACAAAGGCCAGTTTCACTAAAAGTCAAAAACCCTAAGCCTTTCCTAGAGTGTGGGAGGCAATGTACACAAACATGGGCAAAACCATGCACTTGTAACCATTCAATTGTTGCAAGGCAACTGTGCTGATCACTGAGTGACGGTGCCACCTGAAATGCCAAGGCACCCCAGAAATCAGCTTCTTGGACCCGTGTGTGGGACATGGTAGGAATGAAGTATTTGGGTGGACTGTAGTAACATCTGAATGTCTAAATTATGAGGCTGGAGGCTCTAAATAAAGTACCCTGGATTGAGAGATGATCTGTAAATGTGTTGTTTGATGAGGACTACCCCTTTCTACACTAATAATGGTGAGAGGATTGTCCCCTGTCCAACTGTAAGTCCTCGTGATGCATTATACTACACCCACTGAAATCAATGGGCCATCTGTGCATTATTGGGTCAACTTTTACCCTTTGTAGATAATAGAGACGGGTCCCGAGAGGAGAACCCTCCCCATTATATCTATATGCCGTATTAGGATATATGGGTGGACATAATAATGGATAACAATGGACATAAAGTGTATCCCCCTTTTAGCTTTTGGACATGTCAGAAGATGTCATTGGTGATGGTCTAGGAGCCAAAATCTACAAGAACAAAGTGGCTTGAGGCGCTCTACTGAGCACCACAGTTCCACTGAGCTCAATAGCGCTGCCTTCACCATAGTTTCGAGATGCAGATGTTTCACCCTGAGCCACAAAGGCATGAGTTTTCTGTATATCCATGGTCTTTTGCCAACTTTATTTAGTTTACTAAAGCTGCAAGGCTTGGTAGCACCCTGCAGGTCCATATGTTCTAGTGATCAGTGAAGGTCCCCGATCATAGATTTCTGTATCTCCAAGCTATGTTGCCAAAAGCTCCTTTGAGGTCAATGGAGCTTTACGGCTTGGTAGAACTCTGTAGACGCCGGAGGAATAATTTGAAGCCCCTGGGCCCCAATGCAAAGTCTTTAACAGGGCCCCACACCTGCCATGCGCCATGTATAATACTGGCATCTTCGTATGTGGCAGAGGAGCCTTTGGACCTTCTCAGTGTGACTGTCACCTCGGCACCCTCTATAGCTAGGCGCCTGGTAGACTCCTATTTACTCGTGATCGGTGGGACTCCTAGCCCTTTTACACTGGCCAATTTTCGGGCAAACAAGCGTTAACAGAAAGCCCATTCCCGATAATTGCCCTGTGTGAACGGGTCAACGATCAGCCGATGAACGAGCAGTTTATCAGCTGATCGTATCATTATAAATACTGAAAATATTATCATTGTCAGCAGCACGTCCCCCTGTGTAAACAGGGAGATACGCTGCCCACATGATAGAAATGTATGGGGACGAGTGATCGGAGTAACGATCACTCATCCCCATACGTAGCTTCTTAAAGAGGCTGTCACTAGATTATAACTTGACTATCTCCTACTGTAAAGGATCTGCCAGGCACTACGTCTGTGGAGACTCCCAGGGTTAATCAGTCGACACCTGAGGCCAGACCTCTTAGACTGACACCGGCTCCCACCAATCAGGGTGGCAGGCTCAGGAGTGGGAGAGCCTATCGCGGCCTGGTCAGTCAGAGTTAGCTCCGCCCCCTGTCCATTTATACCTGCAGTTTTCTCTTCCTCATTGCTTGTTATTCTTTTGGATTCCTGGCCCCACTGCTGCTTGCTCCAGCCTGCTTCTGCCGTGCTTCTGCCTTGCTGCAGTTCTCCTTGACTTGACTTGCTTTGCTTTGCTTTGCCCCTGGCTTGCTTCTGTCTCCGTGCCCGCTCGGGTTACTCACTTCGTCCTGGTCCTGACTGTTCGTTCGCCGCTCCGTTTCCTCGTGGCGTTCCGTGGCTACTGCCCCTTCCCTTGCGTGTTCCCTGTTTGTTTTCCTGTGCACTTAGACAGCGTAGGGACCGCCGCCCAGTTGTACCTCGTCGCCTAGGGCGGGTCGTTGCAAGTAGGCAGGGACAGGGCGGTGGGTAGATTAGGGCTCACTTTCCCTTCACCTCCTTCCTGCCATCACAGAGAGAGTAACTATGATATTGGCAACCGCGAACTTCTAGCCATTAAATGGGCTTTTGAGGAGTGGCGGCACTTCCTGGAGGGGGCCAGACACCAGGTAACGGTCCTTACGGATCACAAGAATCTGGTTTTCCTAGAATCGGCCCGGAGGCTTAATCCTAGACAAGCTCGGTGGGCACTATTCTTTACCAGATTTAATTTCTTGGTTACCTATAGGGCTGGGTCCAAGAATATTAAGGCTGATGCTCTGTCACGTAGTTTCATGGCCAATCCTCCTTCCGAGAAGGATCCCGCTTGTATTTTACCCCCTGGTATAATCGTCTCTGCCACGGATTCTGATTTAGCTTCTGATATCGCGGCTGATCAGGGTGCAGCTCCCGGGAACGTCCCTGGGGACAAACTGTTTGTTCCCCTGCAATACCGGCTGAGGGTACTCAGGGAAAACCATGACTCCGCTCTATCTGGTCATCCTGGCATCTTGGGCACCAAACACCTCATTACCAGAAACTATTGGTGGCCTGGGTTGCCTAAAGATGTTAGGGCTTACGTCGCCGCTTGTGAGGTTTGCGCTAGGTCCAAAACCCCTAGGTCCCGACCTGCGGGCCTACTACGTCCCTTGCCCATTCCCCAGAGACCTTGGACCCATATCTCCATGGATTTTATCACCGATTTGCCTCCATCTCAGGGCAAGTCGGTGGTGTGGGTGGTAGTCGACCGCTTCAGCAAGATGTGCCACTTTGTGCCCCTTAAGAAGCTACCTAACGCCAAGACGTTAGCTTCTTTGTTTGTGAAACACATCCTGCGTCTCCATGGGGCCCCAGTCAATATCGTTTCGGACAGAGGGGTACAATTTGTTTCCTTATTTTGGAGAGCCTTTTGTAAAAAGTTGGAGATTGATCTGTCCTTCTCCTCCGCCTTCCATCCCGAAACTAACGGCCAAACGGAAAGGACCAACCAATCCCTGGAACAATATTTAAGGTGTTTCATCTCTGACTGTCAATTCGATTGGGTCTCATTCCTTCCCCTTGCTGAATTTTCCCTGAATAACCGGGTCAGTAACTCGTCAGGGGTCTCCCCGTTTTTCTGTAATTTCGGGTTTAACCCAAGGTTCTCCTCCGTCTCCCCTGGTTGTTCCAATAATCCTGAGGTAGAGGATGTTCATCGGGAACTGTGCACTGTCTGGGCCCAGGTTCAGAAGAACCTAGAGGCGTCCCAGAGCGCACAAAAGATTCAGGCGGATAGTAGACGTTCTGCTAACCCCCGGTTTGTCGTCGGGGATTTGGTCTGGTTGTCGTCCAGGAACTTGCGCCTTAAGGTCCCGTCCAGTAAGTTTGCTCCCCGATTTATTGGGCCTTATAAGGTCATTGAAGTCCTCAACCCTGTATCCTTCCGTCTGGAGCTGCCCCCATCCTTCCGCATACACGACGTCTTTCATGCTTCCCTCCTTAAACGCTGCTCCCCGTCCTGGTCCCCCTCTAGGAAACCTCCTGTTCCCGTTCTCACCCCTGAGGGGGTGGAATTCGAGGTGGCCAAGATTGTGGACAGTAGGATGATCCAGGGCTCCCTCCAGTACCTGGTCCATTGGAGAGGATACGGGCCGGAGGAGAGGACTTGGGTACCTGCTCGAGATGTTCACGCTGGGGTATTGGTCAGGAGGTTCCACCTTCTCTTCCCCACTAAACCGGGTCCTCTTAGTAAGGGTCCGGTGGCCCCTCATAAAAGGGGGAGTACTGTAAAGGATCTGCCAGGCACTACGTCTGTGGAGACTCCCAGGGTTAATCAGTCGACACCTGAGGCCAGACCTCTTAGACTGACACCGGCTCCCACCAATCAGGGTGGCAGGCTCAGGAGTGGGAGAGCCTATCGCGGCCTGGTCAGTCAGAGTTAGCTCCGCCCCCTGTCCATTTATACCTGCAGTTTTCTCTTCCTCATTGCTTGTTATTCTTTTGGATTCCTGGCCCCACTGCTGCTTGCTCCAGCCTGCTTCTGCCGTGCTTCTGCCTTGCTGCAGTTCTCCTTGACTTGACTTGCTTTGCTTTGCTTTGCCCCTGGCTTGCTTCTGTCTCCGTGCCCGCTCGGGTTACTCACTTCGTCCTGGTCCTGACTGTTCGTTCGCCGCTCCGTTTCCTCGTGGCGTTCCGTGGCTACTGCCCCTTCCCTTGCGTGTTCCCTGTTTGTTTTCCTGTGCACTTAGACAGCGTAGGGACCGCCGCCCAGTTGTACCTCGTCGCCTAGGGCGGGTCGTTGCAAGTAGGCAGGGACAGGGCGGTGGGTAGATTAGGGCTCACTTTCCCTTCACCTCCTTCCTGCCATCACACCTACATAATCTGATCGGCGCTGTAATGTAGATAACAGCAGTGGTTTTTATTTTGAAAAACTATCATTTTTGAGCAAGTTATGAGCAATTTTAGATTTATGCTAATGAGTTTCACAATGGACAACTGGGCGTGTTTTTACTTTTTACCAACGGGCGCTGTACAGAGGAGTGTATGAGGCTGACCAATCAGTGACTAATCAGTGTCCAATCAGCCTCATACATTTCTCATTGTTCCAGCCCAGCATGATCCACAGCACAGTGTGATTATGCAGTGAAAGAAGCTGGGCTGGAGAAGTGTATGACGCTGATTGGTCACTGATTGGTCACTGATTGGTCACTGATTGGTCACTGATTGGTCAGCCTCAGACACTCCTCTGTACAACGCCCAGTTGGTAAAAAGAAAAACACGCCCAGTTGTCCATTGAGAAACGAATTAGCATAAATATCTATTTTTAACCATTTCGGGACCAGGCCATTTTGATTCTCCAGGACCAGACACCGTTTAGCCATTTCTAGCACACGTTAATTAAACGGCTACAACTTTTTTTTTATTTGTTGGGCTTGTGACGTGATTTTTGCCACGCTTTTCGTGAACAATGGAGGTTTCTATTTACATAATTTTTATACACAGACTATTTTTTTTTTATAGAATTTTTAGGATTACAACTTGAAAATACTAGTAAAAACAATTGCTTTTTTATTTTCTAGCTTTTTTCTGGTAATAATATAGTATAATAATTGATATTATTTGTAATCGTCATTTTCTACCGTAAATTTTGATATATTACAAGTCTATTCTAGAGTAATTGGGTTAGGGATAGAGTTACGACAAAGATTGTTTTGGGGGGGGGGGGGTATTTTATGTGTAGTTTTTATTCAATATATTTTTGCTTTTCTTTACTTTTATTTTTTAATTATTATGGTCTGTCCCTCAAAGATCAGAAGAGAATATATTTTTCCACCGCACAGCAGCCCCAGTTACAGGGGAAACTGTGCTGGGTCTAGTTACACCCAGCAGCAGTCTCCCAATAATGGCATGCCGGCAATTATGTGACCAGTCACATGATCACCGGGACCACGCCGCTGCCTCTATTCTTTGCACAGCATTCGTTGCGCACTGTGCATGTGAAACCAGAGAAGATAAAAGCGGTAAAATACTCTTCTGTCCTTTCTTCAGAGTCCCTGGCAGAGTCTAGCTGCCAGGGACTCGACATTCAGCTGCTAGATATAATATGGCGCTGGCTTTAGGGACCTGGAGCACCCACCGTTTATATACAGCAGGCGGTCCTGGACAAGTTATTTAGGCCCATATCACAGTGCCGTGTCCTCAGCTGACTTACCTTATGTTTTATATTATATTACATATTAGTATAATTCCACAAGATGACAATAGGAGTCAATGATGGAGCAAAGTTTGAGAATACCAAGTTTTAACTCCCCCAGTCCCAGGGTAAATGAGGTGTCTGTGTGTGACTCCATATTTCAAATCAAAGGCAACCAAGCAGCTTTAAATGTATTCTGTAACCTAATCTGGATGCTACAGGACGTGCGTATCTCCTGCCCTCATTATTCTCGCATGCCATTTTTTATTTGAGAAGTTTGATAAGCTTTCAGCTTATCTTTGCGCTTTGCATGCTTTAGCCCTCTGCTGAGCTACATCCATGATATTGCGAGCCCTCTGGATATTTCACATAGAAAGGCTCCGAGACATTTGGTGGAAATAAGTTTTTTTTTTTAAAATAATAAATATACTTAGTGGTGATTGGTAATTTATCTGGAGAAGTCCACATGTTTAGACCATAAAGAAAATCTGCATATATATGGATGTGTAGAAACATGTTTTCAGAAACAGATTTGTGCACAGGTCAAGAAAGGCGAAAATATTGGACGAATATTCTCCGGGGCTTGGGACTCGGAAGGAGTATAGTGCTGCAATATGAAATCCTATCTTGTGTTCAAGAAGCTGCAGCTGCCAAAGAGGTGGAGACGGTTACATGAGATTGTTCTTTAAGAGACTCTGTCACCAGATTATAAGTGCCCTATCTCCTACATAATCTGATCGGCGCTGTAATGTAGATAACAGCAGTGGTTTTTATTTTGAAAAACGATCATTTTTTAGCAAGTTATGAGCAATTTTAGATTTATGCTAATTAGTTTCTTAATAGACAACTGGGCGTGTTTTTACTTTTGACCAACTGGGCGTTGTGAAGAAAAGTGTATGACGCTGATTGGTCACTGATTGGTCAGCGTCATACACTTCTCACAACACCCAGTTGGTCAAAAGTAAAAACACGCCCAGTTGTCTATTAAGAAACGAATTAGCATAAATCTAAAATTGCTCATAACTTGCTCAAAAATGATCGTTTTTCAAAATAAAAACGACTGCTCAAAAATGATCAAAAACTCTGGGCTTGCATACTCTGAGAGGTTCCCCTTCATTGTTTTCTAAAGTTGCCTTGGGCAGAGCAACTTTTGCAGGAGATGTGGCTACTAGATCATGGAAGTGTCACTTTAAGGAAGTTATCGCCGGTTGAAACCGCATCTACGCATACATTTCCCAAGGAAAACAAACCATTACTTATCAGGCATTTGAATCAATGGGCGTCCATTTAATACAGAGCGCCTTTCCAAGAGGAGGGTGCGAAGGAGGAAACCCCCTCTATGACATACATACACCCTAATAGGGCATATAGAAAGGAGTTGTAGCTCTGAGACAACCCCTTTAACTTCCAGAGGATGCAAGTCTCTCCTTATCATGTGAAGATCACACAAGTGCATGACATGACCAGGACAAGTTTTTATCCTCTGGAAGTAAACATGATGTGTACCATTCAATGACAGCAAGTTACGACCTCAAAGCCTCAGTCTACACTAATAAATGGGTGGCCCTATTTTAGGATCTCCACCAATTAGATAAAGCAGAGAGTGATTAGAAAGAGCACATTTCTCTGGAGGATTTAGATGGACATCATGTAATACTTCATTTCTCCTGTGGTGGCACTGCAGGGAAGTTGAACACTTGTTGATGGGTTTTCCTGCAGATTATAACCGATCACTAGTGGTCTCTGCAGATGGTCACATTTTGATCAGCTTATTTTTGGGGGAACTTTCAAAAAAAGGAATTGTAAATAGTGGACAGTTTAAGAACAGTTTAAGATTATCCATGCAGCTTTTCTAGGGCGATCAAAAAGGTGGTCAAGCGGAGGTTGGTCTATCGAGTTAATGTGAACCAGGAGCAGGTTCGGCATCACACAGTTGCCTCTGCCACTGGACACCCTGTCGGATGTTGCATCTCTCGCCTCCAACTACAAATTTTGGAGGGAGAAGCAGTTTTTAGACGTAGCTTTCAATGACAGCAAGCAAGTTACAGAGCTGATATATAGGCGTGCTCAGTGTACCAGCTTGTATCAAAAAGTGAAGGACATTTTAAGAGGCTTACTGTAACTGATTGTTTCCATAGACGATAGCTGTTGTACGTCCATTAGTAGACATCCCTGATATGTAAGCAGGAAAGATAATAAATCTTCTTGCTTGTTGATTGACTTTGTTATATTGTCTTGTAAAATGAGATCCTATCGCCACTTTTTGCAAATATGTTCACTGGGAACTTAATTAATTAAAACCTTATAGATAATACATTGTTATCACAAATCAATGCAATCACCACGGCTCTGCTCTACGGGCGACAACGCAGCCGGAATGTAATATTTACAGTGCGCGGTAATGGTCGGACTCAATGTAGACTTAGGAGAACTTCACATTAGTTACATTATTCATTTAAAAATTAATTAAAAGTTTTATAAGTGACAGTAATTAATTGAGGGTGACATTGGCGCAAAGAAGGCAATGGTAAATTCTTGGGCAAATAGATGCTCCGCTTAATATATAATCTGAGTGCTGCCCGGGGTCTTTTAGGTCATGTGTAATAATCTGGAAATATCCTTATGTACTTCTTAAGATATGGGGTAACAACGGACTTGGCTGTCGATTGTGCCCAATATTTAATAGGTTCTCTCAACAAGAACTGTGGGTCCAATAATGGGCGACCTTGGCAGAGTCCGCCAGACCGGGAGCTGCTCTTTCTCAGCAACTCTCTACTCTGACTAATGGAAGGGGAAGGTACCCGGCTCTATAATACCAATATGCCCTAATAGTACTCCACTGACATAGTGGTTTAAATTCCCCACCAATTTCAAGACTTCTACTTGTTGTCAGTGGATGAAAACATTCCTGTTGCTGTCAGTGGATGAAAACATTTCTGTTAAAGGGGTTCTCTGGAACTTTAACATTGATGGCAATCAAAGATTGATCGACACAAGTCCAACCTCCAGGACCAATCAGCACAATGTGGCTTGTTCATACAGGTGGCTATGCCTGGTACTGCAGCTTGTCTCATTACGTATCATTCAAGTGAATGGGACGAGCTGCAGTACCAAGCAAAAAATGTATCAGCCTGGAGTTCAGACTGTTTAGCTCACAGTAGATTGTCTATCTTGACTGGATACAATTGTAGCAAGCTCTCAGCTGTGAGAAGTATTAGGTCTGTACAGCCTCTGGATGTAAACTAGAAATTTTCACGCACTGACACGAAGCAGAGATCTTGAAAATGATGAGTAATTGAAACATAAAGTATATTAGAAAGTTGCAGAACTTTTCACCATACAACTTTTACATTGTGTTTACATAAAACTGGAAAATCCCTTTAACCCAGCTGAACCAGAAGAGGCCCCATGATCTAACTTGTCGGTATTTCTATGGAGCAGTAGCTGTGGAATAGACAGAATACTGTATATTACCACATATGTATTTGCCCATACGCTGGTCTGACTTACTGTAAGTGTGAGCAGAGATAGGATGACCATTCGGGCATTAGTGCAGTGTCTAATGGCCCATGGCTAGAGGTGGGTCAAACTATTATAGCTATGGCGGTTGGTAAGAGAACCCTGACTATTTTTGCCCTGGGGGCCGAGACCACTCTAAGTCTATGCTGATTGTAAGTTATGAGGCTTTACCTTCTGATGAACATTTAGGCTATGAACACACAGGAGGTATACGAAGTACACAGCATATCCATCCTGGAAACTGCAGGGAATTCCGCCCGAAAAACCTCACCAAATTGTGATGCATTTTTTTGGGCAGCATATCCGCCTCGGAAATCCTGCAGGAATATAAAAAATGTTTATACTTACCCCGGCCGTAGTCATGGCGACGCGTCCCCCTCTTCTAGGCGTAGCTCGGCCTCTTGGGATGAAGCTGTATTCCTTTGATTGGCTGCAGCAGTCACATGGGCTGAAACGAAGAAGAGGATGGCGTCGATAGGACTAAAGCCGGGGGTTATGTATAAACGTATTTGTTAATTTCAAATAAAAAATAGATTTATTTTTTCCTCTCACTTGCGATTTTTGCGACGGAATCGCAGCGTTTCCGCTGCAAAAGTCGCAACACATGCCTCTTTGTCAGTGTCGGCCTTTCTATTCATTTGGTCCGAACTGCACGGTGCGCTCCGTGTTTCACGGATCCATGACTTGCGTCAAAGGAATTGTGCTTGAGGCCTTCCGGAAAACTTTTAGCGACCTCTGTATAAAGTTAGGAGTTGAAGCAGCGGGGGGGAGAAATGATAATTCAGTTTGAGCGAGAAGCTGGTTTTGCCACATGGTGTAATTAGATGTATGCAGGACAAGAACCCAGGATAGATTCTGCTGGCAGCCGCGCTAAAATAAACACACAAGATAAAAGACTACATGACAGAACATAAAACTAAGTGTTCCGCACGCTTCCAGGCCGCCACTTCTTTCCTTCTAAAGCCTCAATTTGGGTTACTTTTGTTGATTTAAAATAGCTACTGTCTTGATGCTCCGAAATTGTCAAGGGACTTCCGAGCAATAATGTAAAATATATGAATTACAGAGGCGGGAGATGCAGCGATGCAAATGTTCATATAGAAAGGGCACGAAATGCATAAATGAGCAGTTATAGACTTTCTTATCTGCCAGGATGAACAGTATGACTAGCGAATATGAATTTTTAATAAAGAGAAGTACAGAAACCGGGCAGTGCAGGGAGGCTAGAACATCCCTTATTATATTTTATATATATCTCTGACATGTTCTGCAGTGCTGTACAGAGAATGTCATCATTCACATCATTGCTGCCCCCGGAGGAGATCTAGATTTAGTAAGCCACACGCCACAGGCAAATTTCGCAGGATATATTAACCCGGAATTATGTTTTTATTTCCTATTGTGTGCAAGGCTCGGGCTACATGACAACTCCTCATCTGTATATAGGAAAAGCCATAGTATGATCTAAACTGCCCATTGAGACCCATACAATAGCAATGACAGCTTTAAAATGTGTGTAGCTCAAGGTGCAATGGTGATGGGCCTTGGGCAAACTGCAGGGGAAACCGCCATGTATCATTAGGGACGCAGACAGTGACACCTTTTACTGGGAGATTATAAGTGGTGTTAAAGAAATATTCCCATCTTGGACATTTATGGCAGATCCACAGCATATACCATAAATGCCCGATAGATCCGGCTCCCCGCTTTATGGGAGGTCCGGAAACAGCGTAGCAAAAGGTGGTTGGCTATTAATGTTAGAGATGGGAATATCCCTTTAACATGGACCCATCAATGGCTCTCTTGCCTATTGCGGCAACCAGAGTCGACACAAACCATCAGAAGGCGTTAAGATGACATTGGGCTACGAGCCAGACGTCCAGCTACGTGTGTTCCATTGACCATGCGCCACTGCTCTCAATGGCTATTCTGGTGCACAGCAAGACGGCAATGGAGGCTGGAATGGAGGTCTAGCCTCTTCAACGATCAGTCCCGCTTTTGTTTTGCACACAATGATAGCAGGAGATTGGTCTGGAGACCACATGGGCAACGCTATGAAGAGACCTACACAAGGGAGCGTCACACTGGTCCTACTCCCAGGATTATGGTGTGGGGTGGCATAATGTACAGTAGCCGGACCCTTCTAGTCTTTATTTCAGGTACACTAACAGCTCAGTGTTACATTGATTTGTTATGGAACCAGTGGTACAGCCATTTCCTCAAAGTATCCATTTTCCAAAGAAGCCATTTTTAAACCTGACAATGCTAGGCCGCATTTTGCTCGTGCTACTGTGAGCAGCCTGCGTGGCCTAAACGGGCTACCATGGCCTGTAGCGCCTCCAGATTCGTCTCCCATCGAGCACATCTGGGACGTCATTGGTCGGCAATTGAAAAGGAAGCTGCCATCAACCAATCTTGATGATTTGCATGCCCAAGTGTATTCAGTGGGGCATAACGTTCCTTAGACAACCATTAATAACCTCATTGATAGCATGCCAAGGCGTGTAAGTGTGTGTATTTCTGCGTAAACGTCTCGAAAAACGGCTGAAAAATCAGACACTGGCTAGCACTTATGAGGGCATTTTTAGGCTGGCACTTATGACGGTATTCTGACTGGCATTGTGGCTGACACTTATTTGGCTGACATTTAGGGGGCACTGTGGTTGGCACTTAGGAGACACCGGCTAACACATAAAAACATTGTGTCTGGCATTTATGTCGCACTGTGATTGTACTTATGGGGATACTGACTAACACTTATGAGGGCATTGTGGCTGGCACATAAGGACATTTTGGCTGGTTTTTATGGAGAACTGAGACTGGCCCTTATGGGGGTAGTGACACTTCTGAGGGCATTGTGGATGGTATTTATAGGGGCACGGTGGCTGACTTTTATGGGGCACTGGCTAGCACTTATGAGGGTATTGTGGCTGGACCCTTTGACTATGGCTGGCATTTCTGGGGAAACAGTAGCTAGGATTTACGAGGGACGTGAGATTTGCACTTATGGGGAACTGTGGATGGCATTTCCACTTAAAGGGAGACTGTCTAGTACTTATGAGGGCATTGTGGCTGACACTTATTAGGGCATTCTGGCTGGTACTTAAGAGGGCACTGGCTAATACTTATGAGGGCACTGTGGCTGTCACTTATAGAGTACTGAAACTGGCCCTTACGGGGGCACTGACACTTATGAGGGCATTGTGGTTGGTATTTATGGGGGCACGATGGCTGACACTTATGGTGGCACTGGCTAGCACTTATAAGGGTGTTGTGGCTGGCACTTATAAGAGCACTGTAGCGGGCATTTATGCGGCACTAATTGGGGAGGCAGTGGCTAGCATTTTTTAGGGCATTTTGGCTGGCAATTGTGGGGCACGGTGTCTGGCACTTAAGGGGACACTGTCTTGCACTTATGGGGACATTGTAGCTGGTCCTCATGAGGGCATTGTGGCTGGCACTTAAGGTGACACTGGCTAGCACTTATGAGGGCACTTCAGCTGGCACTTATGGAGCACTGTGGCTGTTATTTATGGGGCATTATTTAGCACTTAAGATCTCTGTTGTACATGGTATTTTACTCCTTTTTTTTGCTTCTTACAATTTATGAACCTTGTGTGCTCACCAGTGCCGTGATAAAATATCACTATGATCTAAAGATAAACATATCAGAAACAAACCACAAACCTTCATATTTAATAGACAGAAATAAGAAAACTGCAGGCAGCAAGCAGAGGTCTGAAATGGCACCCGTCAATGAATGTGTAAATAAGGATTTTACTATTAAGTGAGCGCAGCTCTGCAGTAATGATCATATCAGAGTAAAGGTCATTTTTCAATATTCATTAATATGAGGAAATGTTTCGGCTGGAAAATATCAAGATAGATGTAGGAATAAATTTTAAGTTATTCTGTGGGGATATTACTCTGGATGGATGTCTTCTCTCCCCATGTAAAGAGACCGTGAAATTCCCTTTAATTCCATTTATTCATTGTCATCATACAGGTCACATTGGTACTGTTACGGTGTGACCCAACGCAAGAGAGACGTGACAGACTTAGCCCGAAGGAGACCCCAGAGGAAATACTTATCCGGCCTCACAACCAGCTCGCCCCAAAGAACACCAATTCATTTTTTAATAATAAAAAAAGCTTGTTGATATATCTAATGAATATGCAGCAATAGTACTCATCTAGCCCCAGCCTAGTACAGAGGATAACACACTTAAAGGGGTTGTATGAGGTTAGAAAAACATGGCTGCAGTCTTCCAAAAACAGCGCCACTCCTGTCCATGGACTGTCTGTAGAATTGCAACTCCGGCCCATTCACTTGAAAACCAGACACAACCCTCGCTGTTTGTGTGTTTTCTAATACAGCCCCTTTAATGTTATCAGCTACCGGTATCCACAAGATTGTGCCCCCTTAAATAGCAATTTGGTGACCTAAACTGCCCAGAGGCAAGAGGTGGCGCGGTATAAAATGTCACTAGTTTGTGGAGAGGTTATACAGCATCACAACTTTATACAAATTTTATACACAACATTTACACTGTAGGGTCTCTAGACCGGTGGTGCGCAACCTATAGTTCTCCAGCTGTTGTGAAACTACAACTCCCAGCATGCCTGGATTTGTAGTTTGACAACAGCTCGCGGATGCAGGTTGCACTTTACTGTTCGAGACCAGTGGAGTTACCTCCTTTATTTTTTTTTATATATTCCACTTTGGAAGGATCATCTTGCCTGCTGCAAATGTAAATTATACTTTAGGAATCTATGAAAGGAGAGTGGACCTGTACTTAGTGATGTCATCACGTTAATTCTGTAGCAGAAATGTCCATAAACATCCAGGGTACCGTCGCTTTAACTGGGGGGGGGGCACTCAAGCCAACTCCCTATGATCAGTGATCGTGCACTGTTCTCTCTGCTGCCTGACATTGATCTCTATGATCAGTTATTGGGCAGGAAGGAGAAGCTGAAATGGTTGGGCACAACAAACTCCGCTTCCTGCGTGTAATCCACTGGACTCCAGATATTAACCCATTGGCTATCCGCAACCACCAGGTAAATTGTCATTAATCCAATCACTGCCCTAGACCGCTAGAGATATTAGTAAAGGTAGTCCTGAGAGTGCAATACTACCATTGACCACCGGGGATGTTAGCATTAACCCCATCACAGCCTCACACCATTAGGGTTGTTGGTATTAACTCCTTCTCTATCATAGACCTCCTGGGATTTTAGCATTAACCCTGTCACTGCTCTATACCACTAGAGATATAAGTAACTCTTTATTACCTTTGACCTCCTAGGATGTTGGCATTAGGCCCATTACTGCTCCATACCATTTCCCATTTCAGATGTAAGTATTATCTCCTTTACTACCAGGGCTTGGGGCTGTTTTTTATACTGATGACCTATCCACAGGATAGGTCATCAGTATATGATCAATGGGGGACTGGCACCAGGACCACACGCCAATCAGATGCTCCAGCTTCTTGCGGTCGGTACCGGTTAGAGATGGCTCCGGTCACAGTATAGTGGCTGTACAGGGTTACTGCACCTCTGCTCCTATTTACTTGAATAGGAGCAGAGCTGCAGTACTGCAGCACAGCCACTATACTGTTACCGCAGCCATCTTTTTCCGGCACCGACCACTGCATAACTACTGGTGCTCAGACGCGGCCAGAACAGCTGATCGGTGCGGGGTCCGGGTGTTGGACCCCCACCGATCATATACTGATGACTAATCCTGTGGATAGGTCATCGGTATAAAAAAACAGCCCCCAACCTGGAAAGCCCCTTTAACTTAATCATTGCCCTATACCACTAAAAATTAAATTATTAACTCTTCACTACACTTGACTTCCTGGGATATTAGCATCACTTTAATTACTGCCCTATACCACTAGAGATGTTGGCATTAACCCATTCACTACCCTAGACCACTAGGGATATTTGTTATTAACCTTTTCACTCCTCTTGACGTACTATGAAGGTAAGAAAAATGTTGATTTTTTTTTTTTTTCTGATGTCCGTCTTGGTGGTAACATTTTCTAGAAACAGACCTGCTTAGAGGAATACAGTTGAAGTTGGGAATATTTTATCCACAGTGCGATGACAAAACATTCACCCTCTCTATTACAGCATTTTGACTCTTATGTCTCTACATGTTGTCGCGATTTATAGAATTTCTATAGCCCCTATCATTCCTCCTGAGCCCATAGTAACGTCTTGTGTTACACACATATATATATATATATATATATATATATATATATATATATATATATATATATATACAGTAAAGATGTTTAGTAAATAATGTATGCTTGACGATCTCTTCCAACATCAAACCAATTTTCAAGAATTCCCATTAGATTCCAGGATTCCAGCATGCAGCATATGTTTAAATGGCATCAGTGACTCTTAGCGGCTCTATGTAACGCGGGCTGGCACATTTACAGGTGGTCTTGGCTGTGGGTCATTTCAGTTGTCACATTGAGAGATATGGAGTGATGAGCTCCACGTTCACATTAGCAGCAGATGTGACAGCGTCACGGCTCCGCCGTCCTGATTCAGTCAGATGTGGAGAGCGGTGAGAGGAGCTGACATGGGCTCCGGCTGCTGTTTCGACTATGATTAAGGAAGCTGATCACATACATCAGCCGCTTAACTCATTACCGGTGCGGACGTTGCGTGGTAAAGGACGTGCCACACTAGTGACTTCTGCATCTGCTATATAGATTGAATATTGTGTATTATATTAGCTCTTAAAGGAGTTTTGTCAGATTGGAATAAACGGTCTCCCCACCTCCAGAAACAGCGCCACTCTTGCCCATGGGCTGCGTCTGGTATTGCAGTTCAGTACCATTTTTTTTCCATTGTAAGGCTGGTTTCACATGAGCGTAAAAGGGCGCATTTCTGCATCTGTATTTCGGCCACAGCTCCCAGCCCGACCTCGGGTCTGTTAAGCTGAACCACCAGAATCATAGGTTTGTGTAATACCGGATTTACCCTCATTACCCAGTTCTGAAACGTCCTAAAAGTTTATTCATGGTGAAATTGCGGTTTATTGTCGCAATTACTATAAAATTTGCAGCAATTTTGCGTCAATCAAGGCAATAAAGCGCGATTTCACCAAACTGTGTAAATAAAGCCTAATACTTTTTTTCGATTGCGCACCCTTTTCAAGATCCCTGCATATTGTCACTGAATGGAAATATTTTTGTTTATTTGACAATCCTCCTTGACACCTACCATGCGCCATTTATAATACTACTGTCTTCTTATGAGGCAAAGGCGGCTTTGGGGCTCAGGTGTGACTACTACCTCTGCAACATCCTAGCAACAATTGTATCTGTCCAGACAATCCCCTGTGAACTACACTGCCTGGACTCCAGACTGATTCATTTTACATACACTGATGCATTGTAGAATACAGGACAGAAGAGAGATGTGTGCAGATTCTAATAATAGATAGTCTAGATTATTATAACTGCGGCAAACTATCAGCTCTGAGAAATATTAGGTCTCTACCAATTTTGTATATCTGAATGTAAATAAGAATGTTTCTATTCACTGACAGCAAACATACATCAGAAATGTGCAAGGCAAGTATCACATGAGCATTGTATGGGTACATTTTTCTGCTCATATTACGGCTGAAAATCTCATGACCCAAACTACCTCCATTATAGGGACCTATTACCCATAGTGAACATGCTACTATATTTAATATACAGGGTATCTACTTACAGGAAGCACTATTTTTATACTGTTTCGGCCTGCCCGTGGTTGGTAACGTATAGTCCTATACATGTGATCTAATAGACAGCACTATTATTTTTAAGGAAGCAGTGGGCCCCTTTCATTCGGAGCCCTTGTGCAGCTACACAGTTTTCACATATGGTATGTCCGCCCCTGGTTATGGGACTTCGAAGCTGAAGTCATATCCAAGTCCTGATGCCGGAGGAAACCCAAACACCACTCTGCTACATAAGTGGGCCTTGGAATCATTTTTGCATTGGGGCCTAGGAGCTTCATGATAAGTCTCTGGATGCAGCAATGGGTCTGGATGCCGCAAAGCAGCAATGTCAAGATGGCAGTCGCCCATTTTACCCATTTCCATGTTGTTAATCCCCCTAGACCTGGGTGGGACCCAGTTCAAGAATCCCACCACTCGTCTATTCCGTCTCCATGACCAATGTAACTGGTTGTGCTATTAAACAATGTTTCGCTGTTGCCAACGTATTCCATTTTAATTGTCCAGCTTCTCGGGAGACCCAGCGGTTGTTTTTTGAATTTCGCCCTTTGTCTCATTGATCTCACCGGCGCTTGAGTGTAAATGATTCATAGGACAAGAAACTCTCATTCAGCGAGGAGCAGGAAGCGTCTGCTTTATAAAACTAATTGAATATTTCTTTGTCTGATTATTTTGGAACAGATGTGCTGAGGACAATTCAATTACTGATAATTCCCACTGCCCAGTATGTGTGATGATCTCTTAGGTAACAAGAGTTCTTGGGCATGGGGTCCTCTCCGAGTGTTTAATTTACTATCTTATGAGAAAACTGTGGTGGGGAAACTGTTCTCATAATGTGATTTCCCTAAACAAGTCTCGCCTTGGAAATGTACAGCAATTAAATGAGTGGTATGGTAATGAAAGTGTTCTATATTGCTGTAAATATAAAGTGTAATCAACCGCGGTACATAGAACCTGCCCCCCGCAGTGCGGCTTCTGGTGGTCCGCCGGCCCAACTCTTACATTATATATGGACGGTGATTTCTATATGTGCTGAGCCTACATTACTATTAAACTGGATCGTCTGAAATCTAGTGCTGGGTTCATACGTCAATGTGGGGTCATTGAAGGGGTCGGCGTTAAAACCCGTGGCCTGTTATCTGCAGGGAAAATGTTGTATTACATGTAATACAAGGTTTGCTATGCTCTCCACCTTTGATCATAGGGGACTCTCAAGTAGGGACCCCATTATGATGTACATATGCCCTAATAGGGCAAAAGGTTATCTTAGTTAGACCGCCCCCTTAAAGGCTATGGACACCTTTGAGGCCCTTTTTGTTTTCTTTTTCAATAAATAGATGTCAGTGTGTTTGGTGTAACATTGTAATTAGTCTTTATTAAAAAAAATATATACTTTTGGAGATACAGCTGTTCTGTATTCTCTATACAGCGCAGCTGTATCGTTCGCTTAACACTAAATCCGTCAGTCTTGCGGGCCTGAAGGGTTCAGTGTTGGTGGGCCCTGCATTTCTCTGACACGTATGGTCCACCTGTAATCGATCACATCTAAGTTATGAAGACCCTATAAAGACTACATGGAATGTTACACTAAACACACTGACTAACATATATATATATATATATATATATATATATATATATATATATATATGTGTATATATGAAATGCCCTCAAAGGTGTACATAGCCTTCAGTCACTGCTTTATTTACTATTAATGACTGTCTTATAGGAGATTAATGATGAAAGAGCTTGAAAAATGCCTAAATATAAATGTATAAATGAATAATTTTATATAAGTTGGGTCACATAATTTATCACTTCCAGCTGCTATTTTTTAGGTCTGTTCTAAGCTGGGTGGAACTTAAAGAGACTCTGTCACCACATTATAAGTGGCCTATTTCCTATATAAGGAGATGGGCGCTGTAATGTAGGTGACAGTAGCGCTTTTTATTTAATAAAACGATCTGTTTTCACCACTTTATTAGCGATTTTTTATTTATGCTAATGAGTTGCTTAATGCCCGTTAATATGAGAGCCATCATGGCAATCAGCTGATTGCTGTGGATCCAGCTCCTGAGACAAACAGCTGGGGGAACCTACCATCAGCTGCTCACTTTCCCTGCAGTGGCCACTACAGGAGAAATGTAGTATTACATGTGACCATTCCACCAAGTTCACCAGAGTGACAGCTGCTGCTTTTAAGCAAGTCACCGCTATGGCTCAAAGAAGTGGTTCTGGACATGGGATCGCCCCTCTATGATATCAAGATGCCCTGATAGGGCATATGAGAAGGGTTGTCAAGATGGAACAACACCTTTAACATACTGCTCACACATTTTCTGGTGTGGGAAAAAATATATCAAGGAGATAAAAACCTCTTGCTGCTACAATGTAGAAACCATACTATAATAGTGACTGACTGACTGGATGAGTGGATTTCTTCATATTTGCAGGTGAATTTTCTTATCGGAGGTGAAAATGCTAAATACGTCTATATATAGTAGCAAGAAATACATATGAACTCAACAATTTCATGCTACTATTCTACTTCCTATCATCTGCTCCGCAATCATTTACCATCCACGATATATTAGCATGAAAGTGGTGCACTAGAGATTCAACCGGCATAACTGGGAGACCCTTGCCCATGAATATATATGTTTAAAACTGTACCTTTATTCTAAAGCCATTTAAAATATAGTTTCTTTTATACCTGCCTGGAAAATGTTCCCCTCTCAAGGTCTTTAGCGATATAAATATAAAGCTGAACTGGATACTTACAAATGAATGTGATCTGAAGAATCATTTCCTGACTTTATCCACACTTTTCACATAAAATATTGTTTTCAATGACACAGTTAGAAATGAAAATGGAAATAATCTCATGGCTGCATATTGAGAATTGTTGTATAGTGAACTTGGATGTAAGTATATGAAGAATTGCTGATGGAAGGCACCCAACATTTATCACAGTATTGGGGTTCATTCACCTTTTTACCCCTTTATGTTGCTGCTCTGTTTGATAGTTAAAGGACCTCAAGTGTAAGAGCTTTATCGTTATAGGACCCCAAGTGTCTGAGGTCAATTGTTATAGGACTCCAAGTGTCAGAGCTTTATTGTTATAGGACCCCAAGTGTCAGAGCACCATTGTTATAGGACCTCAAGTGTCAGAGCTCCATTCGCTATAGGACCCCAAGTGTCAGAGCACCATTGTTATAGGACCTCAAGTGTCAGAGCTCCATTCGTTATAGGACTCCAAGTGTCAGAGCTTTATTGTTATTGGACTCCGAGTGTCAGACCTCCATTGTTATAGGACTCCAAGGGTCAGATCTCCATTGTTATAAGACCCTAAATATCTGAGCTCCATTGTTATAGACCCCAAGTGTCAAAGCTTTGTTGTTAAAGGTCCCTAAGTATTACAGCTCCATTGTTATAAGACTTCAAGTATTACAGCTCCATTGTTATAAGACTCCAAGTATTACGGCTCCATTGTTATAAGACTCCAAGTATTACGGCTCCATTGTTAGAAGACCGCAAGTGTCAGAGCTCCATTGACCTGAGATGTCATTTAGTAGAGCACCACGGTAACTTACAGTACTTTTGCCCAATGATCACATCTCCTATATTTATGTACAGTGTGTGGAATTCTCCCATGATGAACTTCCTGAGGATACTGATGTCCTCTATGATGTGTCTTAAAGGGTTATTCCCAGAATAAAAATGTTTCACCAATCGAAATGAGAGATGATAAGTGTCTGATTGCTGGGGGTCCAATGAGTGCTCTGCCACTTCATTTAATGTCCATGGAACTGACAGAAACAGGCGAGTACAGTACACAGCTGTCTCCTTCAGTCTCCTAGACTTTGAATGGAGCACCCGCACATGCTCGTCCACCGCTGCATTAAAAATTCTCCTTACTGCGGTCTTGCAGTGAGGAACAACGGGACCTCCATTCTAGAGATTGATGGGGGCCCCAGACCCAATGTCCCAGCAGTGGGGCCTCTAGTTCTCAGACAAATTACTTATCCTGTAGGTAGGGGATACAGTGAAGTAAATAAGTATTTGATCCCTTGCTGATTTTGTAAGTTTGCCCACTGTCAAAGACATGAACAGTCTAGAATTTTTAGGCTAGGTTACTTTTACCAGTGAGAGATAGATTATATAAAAAATAAAAAAATAAAATCACATTGTCAAAATGATATATATTTATTTGCATTGTGCACAGAGAAATAAGTATTTGATCCCCTACCAACCATTAAGAGTTCAGCCTCCTCCAGACCAGTTAGACGCTCCAAATCAACTTGGTGCCTGCATTATAGACAGCTCTTACATGGTCACCTGTATAAAAGACTCCTGTCCACAGACTCAATTAATCAGTCTGACTCTAACCTCTACAACATGGGCAAGACCAAAGAGCTTTCTAAGGATGTCAGGGACAAGATCATAGACCTGCACAAGGCTGGAATGGGCTACAAAACCATAAGTAAGACGCTGGGTGAGAAGGAGACAACGGTTGGTGCAATAGTAAGAAAATGGAAGACATACAAAATGACTGTCAATCGACATCGATCTGGGGCTCCATGCAAAATCTCACCTCGTGGGGTATCCTTGATCCTGAGGAAGGTGAGAGCTCAGCGGAAAACTACACGGGGGGAACTTGTTAATGATCTCAAGGCAGCTGGGACCACAGTCACCAAGAAAACCATTGGTAACACATTATGCCATAATGGATTAAAATCCTGCAGTGCCCGCAAGGTCCCCCTGCTCAAGAAGGCACATGTACAGGCCCATCTGAAGTTTGCGAATGAACATCTGGATGATTCTGAGAGTGATTGGGAGAAGGTGCTGTGGTCAGATGCCCTCGCCGTGTTTGGAGGAAGAGAAATGCTGCCTATGACCCAAAGAACACCGTCCCCACTGTCAAGCATGGAGGTGGAAACATTATGTTTTGGGGGTGTTTCTCTGCTAAGGGCACAGGACTACTTCACCGCATCAATGGGAGAATAGATGGAGCCATGTACCGTCAAATCCTGAGTGAAAACCTCCTTCCCTCCACCAGGACATTAAAAGTGGCTCGTGGCTGGGTCTTCCAGCACGACAATTAAAACCACAGAAAAGGCCATACTCACAGATTAGGTGGTGGGTAAAATACCCGTTCCAAACAGGACGCAACCAGGTCAGAGAATGCTGTTGATGGGAAGTGCCCAGGTGTGTTTAAATAATGATAGCCACTCCCACTAACCTTGAGGGGAGTGGTGTGTTGGGCATGGAAGTAAATGTGTAATAATAATAAATAAATAATAAAGTACTGTGTATAGTGTACATGTGAGGTATAGGGGACATGACTAAGTGTAGTGCGTAGAAATCAGGGCTGTGAGTGAAACAAAAAAAGTGAGTGGAGAGTGTAAAACATGGAGGCATAGTGTTTGGATAGTGAGGCACAGCATATATCGCCGAATAGCAGCCTATTTATAACGCCCATACTGTAAGAGAGCGGGCTGCCCTGCATGCAGTGCCAAACATCCGCACACCAGGCTATTCCAGCATCATAAGACCCGGGCGCGTCCTGAAAAAAAGTATGTACAATGTAAGTAACCATGAAAAAACATGGGGTATTAGTTGTTGTTTTGGCCAAAAAAACGCAAGCTCGCAATCCACGTCACGGATCCCCACACTTGCGAGTCCCTACCTAGAACTTTTCTAGGTGGGGATCCGTGACGTGGATTGCGAGCTTGCGTTTTTTTGGCCAAAACAACAACTAATACCCCATGTTTTTTCATGGTTACTTACATTGTACATACTTTTTTTCAGGACGCGCCCGGGTCTTATGATGCTGGAATAGCCTGGTGTGCGGATGTTTGGCACTGCATGCAGGGCAGCCCGCTCTCTTACAGTATGGGCGTTATAAATAGGCTGCTATTCGGCGATATATGCTGTGCCTCACTATCCAAACACTATGCCTCCATGTTTTACACTCTCCACTCACTTTTTTTGTTTCACTCACAGCCCTGATTTCTACACACTACACTTAGTCATGTCCCCTATACCTCACATGTACACTATACACAGTACTTTATTATTTATTTATTATTATTACACATTTACTTCCATGCCCAACACACCACTCCCCTCAAGGTAAGTGGGAGTGGCTATCATTATTTAAACACACCTGGGCACTTCCCATCAACAGCATTCTCTGACCTGGTTGCGTCCTGTTTGGAACGGGTATTTTACCCACCACCTAATCTGTGAGTATGGCCTTTTCTGTGGTTTTATTTACTTCCAGCACGACAATGACCCGAAACATACAGCCAAGGCAACAAAGGAGTGGCTTAAAAAAAAGCACATTAAGGTCATGGAGTGGCCTAGCCAGTCTCCAGGCCTTAATCCCATCGAAAACTTATGGAGGGAGCTGAAGATCTGAGTTGCCAAGCGACAGCTTCGAAATCTTAATGATTTACAGATGATCTGCAAAGAGGAGTGGGCCAAAATTCCATCTAACATGTGTGCAAACCTCATCATCAACTACAAAAAACATCTGACTGCTGTGCTTGCCAACAAGGGTTTTGCCACCAAGTGTTAAGTCTTGTTTGCCAAAGGGATCAAATACTTATTTCTCTGTGCACAATGCAAATAAATATATATAATTTTGACAATGTGATTTTCTTTTTTTTTTTTTTAATATAATCTATCTCTCACTGGTAAAATTAACCTAGCCGAAAAAATTCTAGACTGTTCATGTCTTTGACAGTGGGCAAACTTACAAAATCAGCAAGGGATCAAATACTTATTTCCTTCACTGTACATGTCTGTCTATTCCGTGACAACCCGTAACATTTTTTTATTGACTTCAATGGAGTTTTCATGTTCTTTCCCAACTTCTGGGAATCCAATCAATAGTGTACCTCTTGTAAACGTGTTACAGCTTAGAATTCTTGGACCTAGTTCATCTAGTAAAGTCCGCTCAACCAGTACCCACTTGTAACCATTTGTGACCACAGCTTAGTATACATTGGCACGTGTGTGGCAGACGTTGCTCGGTCCCATATTAACCTAATAAGTACTTTGTTTGTGGTTCTTATAAACACCCCTATTACAAGTGCAATATTCTTTAATTTCATGATATATTTTCCCTCTGTAATTACAGTTCATTGAGCCAATGTACATCTGCGGCATGCTGAATGTTATGACACTCTGAAGCTGCTTTGCCAGAAATTAGATGTGCGCTCATCAGCCCAAATTAGCATGGAAAAATAAAAGGAATCCAGTATAAAATATAAATGCTGTGATCTTACAAAATGGAACATACTGGGCATGAAATGAAAAATGAGAGCTCTCACCGTGATACTACAGTATATCAAACAAAAGCTGCCTCACTGGTATCTTATGCAGCTCGTCCATCAATCATTGTGTCTACGTCATTAAATATAAAGCTTCCTGTAATTATATACTGCGCACAAAAATACTAGAGGAAAAATATTGTTCTGTATCTTTATATTACAACGTAAACTTTTCAGATGTTTTATCTTACAACATGTTGGGCCACAAAATAAATACACTTTGTATGTAAAATATAATTAATAACGAATCTATATTGATAAGTTTCACGTGATCAGTTTTTGCTTATGTCAAAATGTAATTTGTGTTGTGGAAATAATCCTGTGCTGTAAAACAAAATATAAAAATATTTTATGTTGTGTATTATGTTTTGTTGCATATAATACAACAGGGTAAGGAGAATGAATAGAGCTAGATACATTAAGGCCCTGTTCACACTGAGTTTTTGGCGCTGATTTTGATGCGGAAACCGTGTCCAGGCGTTTATATTCCCAGGCAGGTTTTAGCCACTCTAGGGAAAATAAACGGCATGTCCTTTCTTGCCGCGGTTCTGCCTCTGACCTCCCATTGAAATCAATGGGAGGCAGAAAAACCTGCGGCGCTCGTTTCCAAGCATTTTCCGCAGCTTGTTTGTGCCCGCGGTCCTTGCATTAGCCTCAATGACTGTGGGCAAAAAACGCAGCAAAAAAAGTGTCACAAAAAGCGCAGGCAGGTCAAAATCAGATTTGTTTTCTGCTTGCAAGAAAACTCTGTGTGAACAGGGCCTAAAGGGGACAAGCCTAAATCCATCTTAACCTATGGATAGCTATGGGAGATTTATACCAATACCACTACAGGGCAGACCAACCCTTTAGCTGATCTTATATACCTTAGCTTGGCACGTTGGTCTGATTAGAGTGAGGGTGATGTAGATGGGTACCATAGCGTCTTTTCCTGCCGTCCTGCTCCATGCATAATATAATTTTCCCTGTAAATGCCAAGTAGGCATGATTATGGCACAAAACCTGGGCAGCTCTGTTCTTTGGCTTACCTGCACAGATTGCACCCCAACCATATTCTTGAACCCATTAGTAACCTCTATGTAATGGTCACCTAGTGGGCATGGAGCAGAGGAGGGCATTTTGCCTGTGCGCCTGAGCCGTGAGGACTTAAGAGCAAATCTCTGTTGGGGTTTCTGTGGCTAGGACAGGTCCCTACTAAAAATGGTTATGTTTTAGATGTCCATACAGTGGAGAAGCAATGACCATTAAGGACACTTACTCCAAGTCATAAGTGTTGGCGCATGCACGCTCTTATGTTTTGCGTGACACAATCCTGCACTATGGGGACCACACGGGAGTTGGTCATATTATGGAGTGATATTGCATTAGGGCTCATTGCTGCCATTTTCTCACTGGAGGGCACTGAGATTTACAGAGCAGCATGGCCCCTTCGTTCTAGATATCAGTGGGGGTCCCAGTGATCAGACCCCATGATCAAACCTTGGCGGCATCTCTGCTTAACATTCTATCAAAGCTTTTCTTGGGAGACCCCTTTAAGAAACAATATACACTAGAGTGGCAAAGGTGGGTCCCCATTAAAAGGGTTGTATGAGGTTCCAAAAACATGTCTGGCTTCTTCCAGAAACAGCTCCACTCTTGTCCATAGGTTGTGTGAGATATTGCAGCTCCGACCATGCCAGGTAAGTGTTACTGTGTAATTCACCAGCCCACCTATCTGCTTCCATTTTGCTCTTCGGCTCATTATAGAATACATTTGCAGCAGCTTTTAGCTCTAATAGGACGTTTTTCCAGACACATTTATTAAGAGGCTTCACAAATGCTGTAAATGAAAAGAAGCTGTTAATTTAGAGTCACTGCACTTTTGACTTGTTAGTGGATCGTAATATGATTACAAAAATCCAACAAGTGTATGACGACTTTAATAAAGGACCTCTTAACGTGAAGCCCAGAGATATGGGATGTAAAAAAAATCTGTACTACAAAAATAAAAAACGCCTTAAGAGCAGGTGCTTGCAAAACAATACATCAATAGCTAAATAGCTGCGCAGATAAAAGGATTTATTTCTTTATTAATGTTGGACTAAAACCTTGATCATGGTTTTCAGTTGATTGGTTTATAGAGAAAAACCTGCCATTATCCCAGAATTAAATAAAATTATAGACTAGACCATAGTTCAATATCTATTAAGAATCTAACCTCTCTGACTCCACCCATGAATAGAAAAGCTCCACCCATTTGGTAGGTCACACTTGGGCCCGTCCCCCTAGGAGCAGTATCCTGCCCTAGATGAAGTGTATAGCGTGGGAGAAAATGTGAAAGGGTTTGGCAGGGATGAAATGTATGGCCACCTATACTGCCCCCTACAGTCACCGAATTATATCATCTCAGGCAAAGTTTCCACCTCACCTCATGCTGAGGTATATAATTGTATGATGTGTTCTGTTACTGCCTAAAACATACCACTTTCCTTTGGAAAATTACTAGGACATCAGTTATCAAATTTAGTTTACATCAAAATTTCAACCAAACAAGGTTAAAAAAAAAGGGTTTTGCTAAATTCCTTTTTGTAATTTTACGCACCTCATGTCCCAGGATCGAGCACAGATTGAATATTCTTATTCCCCTAGGAGGAGCTTTTTCATATGGGGGAAGAGTTGATAACTGGTCTAAACACTTTTTGGGATCAGAAAATTGGTTGTTACCATTCAAGCCCATTCGGCCCTAGTTGAATATCTTTCCTAGACCAATAATAATTATAATACTGCCCCCCGTGGATGAAATCATGGACCTCAATAGGTAGAAGAATGATCATATTTGTCTAGTGTCACTTTATAGGGGTTGTACCAGAATCGACAATTATCACCTATCCACAGGACATCTTTGGGGTGCCCCAAAGCTGGGACCCCCACCGAACGTAAGAACAGGGATCCCAAACTCCCCATTCCTCTTTTCAGTGAGGAGGGACTTGCATGGGGCAGGAGTTGAGCAAGCGCCCATTACTTCATTTAATGTCTATGGCAATGACGGAAACAGCCGAGCACTGTACTCAGCAGTCTCCGTCGGACCCATAGACATTGAATAGAGCAGCAGCGCACATGCTTGACCACCGCTCCATTCAAAATTCTCCCTGCAGTGAGGAGGAACGAGGGCCGGGACCCCCGTACTAAAGGTCGTTGGGGGTCCTAATGGTGGGACCCCCAGTGATCATACATTTGTCACCTATCCTGTGGATAGGTGATGAATGTGCTTTGTGGAGAAACCCCTTTAAGAAAGGCAGAGCCTGGGGGAAGGTTCGAGCCCACAAGAGGTGCTTCGGCTGATACATGTTTGGGCTCTAGTTTACTGGAGGCCCCATAGTACATACTAGTTAGGCTTCGTTCACATCTGCGTCGGGGCTCTGTTCATGGGTTCCGTCAGACCTTTTCATTAGGGGAACCCATGAACGGAATCCAAACTAAAACAAACGGAAACCATAGGTTTCCATTTGCCTCACCATTGATCGCAATGGTGACGGATCCGGTGCAAATGGTTTCCGTTTGTCACGGTTGTGTAAGGGTTCCGTTGTGTTGACATAATCAATAGGTCAGTTGACTACGGTATTGATTCTGTCAAAACAAAGGAACCCTTACACAACGGAGACAAACGGAAACCATTTGCATCGGATCCGTCACTATTGAAATCAATGGTGATGCGAACAGAAGCCTATGGTTTCCGTTTGTTTCAGTTTGGATTCCGTTCATGGGTTCCCCTGATGAAAAGGTCTGATCGAACCCATGAACGTAGTCCCAACGCAGATGTGAACGAAGCCTTACCAGTATTTTTTCCCATTTTTCTGCCATACATACAGTGTGACAAATATGCAAAAATAAAAGATATCAGGAAGGGGGGCAAATAAATTTTCCTAGCACTGTTTAGTGATACATGAGCCCCAGTGTTAAGGGCAGTGGTAGATAGGGGACCCCTGAGTACAAGTATGAATGGAACACTTTCTAAATACACTGTACCAGGCTCCGTCTGTGACTCCGGCTTCATTGATGACTGTAATCATTTGCAGATGGCTATTTCAGCGATGTCTCCTGTACCATCTCAAAGTGATTTTCTTCTCTGCCACAGTCAATAAGACGTTCATTTCCTCAGATGATCATATCACACAGCAATATTACTGATAACAGACGGAAGGCTTCAGATTATAGTAACTTTCTATAGTGTAGATGTAAATGAGGGGGTATAGGGAGACCCTGTTAACACATACTGTAGTAGAGAAGTGGGCATGACAATAACTCTGGGGGGACAAGTATTAATAGCATCGGTGTTAAGACACTATTCTCATTGTGATAGTGCAAACAACTTTGGGAAAATATTTGAGCGCAACTTTATGAACAGGTTGCAGCTTGAACTGAAGGGGGCGCCATTACATCAGGTCTTGCTTGTTTTCGCGCAAGGGCATAACTACAGGTCTGACAGCGACCATCAACCTCTCTACTACATAAGAGGACCCCAGTATTATAAATGGTATATAATAATTGGGGGCCTTTTACATTTTTTTTATTTGGCCCAGAAACTTGAAGTTGCCATATTGTGACTGACTGAACTCGGTATTGGTGGTGGAGGGTATTGATAACTATGGTGAACCAGTAGCTGCAGTAACCAGTGGTGAACGAGTAGCTGCAGTAACCAGTGGCGAACCAGTAACTGCAGTAACCATTGGCGAACCAGTAGCTGTAGTAAACAGTGGCGAACCAGTAACTGCAGTAACCAGTGGTGAACCAGTAGCTGCAGTAACCAGTGGTGAACAAGTAACTGCAGTAACCAGTGGTGAACCAGTAGCTGCAGTAACCAGTGGCGAACCAGTAGCTGTAGTAACCAGTGGTGAACCAGTAGCTGCAGTAACCAGTGGCGAACCAGTAACTACAGTAACCATTGGCGAACCAGTAACTACAGTAACCAGTGGCGAACCAGTAACTGCAGTAACCAGTGGCGAACCAGTAGCTGCAGTAACCAGTGGTGAACCAGTAACTGCAGTAACCAGTGGAGAAACAATAACTGCAGTAACCTGTGGTGAACCAGTAGCTGCAGTAACCAGTGGTGAACAAGTAACTGCAGTAACCAGGGGTGAACCAGTAACTGCAGTAACCAGTAGTGAACCAGTAGCTGCAGTAACCAGTGGCGAACCAGTAACTACAGTAACCATTGGCGAACCAGTAACTACAGTAACCAGTGGCGAACCAGTAACTGCAGTAACCAGTGGCGAACCAGTAGCTGCAGTAACCAGTGGTGAACCAGTAACTACAGTAACCATTGGTGAACCAGTAACTACAGTAACCAGTGGCGAACCAGTAACTGCAGTAACCAGTGGCGAACCAGTAGCTGCAGTAACCAGTGGTGAACCAATAACTGCAGTAACCAGTGGAGAAACAATGACTGCAGTAACCTGTGGTGAACCAGTAGCTGCAGTAACCAGTGGTGAACAAGTAACTGCAGTAACCAGTGGTGAACCAGTAACTGCAGTAACCAGTGGCGAACCAGTAGCTGTAGTAACCAGTGGTGAACCAGTAGCTACAGTAACCAGTAGCGAACCAGTAACTGCAGTAACCAGTGGCGAACCAGTAACTGTGTGTCATTGACTTGTCCTGCCCTGTAAATTTTGTAAAAATTGTCCAAAAAAATATATTTTATCCGTAATTATATCTATGTCCAGGAAAGCTCGCTGATTGACAACCAATAGGATTGCCATTACAGTGCCTATAGTAGTTGCCACCCAGCATTCTCAGAATCTTCAATGCCATATCTGCCTAATGAATTAGTGATACATTCCCTGCCCTTATATTGCTGCCAACCCTTTTGGCGGGCATATAGGGTGCCACACAGCTTTCTGAGTATAGATATAACTCAAAAATGGCTAAATAGAAATGTTAATATAACAGGAAAATACGACTTAATGGCTCAGATTTACTGGTGATGTTTTCTTCTCTGTTCAGGCCTAAAGCTACCTGTTTCCAGAGAGCAGTGCATTGTGGGAAAGCAGATGACAATTGTAAGGGTATGTTCATACGCAGAGTCAAAAACGTCTCAAAATACGGAGCTGTTTTCAAGAGAAAACAGCTCTTGATTTTCAGAAGTATTTTGTGCCACTAGCGATTTTCGCTGCGTTTTTCTTTACGGACGTTTTTGGAGCTTTTTTCAATAGAGTCTATAGAAAACGGCTCCAAAAACGTCCCAAAAAGTGTCCTGCACCTCTTTTTCGTGGGCGTTTTTGTACGTGTAAAAAAACGCTGCGAAAAACGCTCCGTTGGAACAGAACGCCTTTTTCCCATTGAAATCAATGGGCAGATGTTTGGCCGAAAATAGGCCGTGTGAACATACCCTCAGAGCTAAAGTTGTAAGGTCACATGTCTGACAGTGGGTGGAGCTAAACTGCTGTCTGTTTCCAAGGGCAACCAGCAGAATTGTGAAAGCAGCTATGGATATGAATAGAGAATATGACAAAGTATTTACAAAGTCACTCAACTTTTTATGTGGATTTAAACCGTGAAATGTTTATAGTGGAATTTCTCTTTTCTGTCTTTCTATATTTGGAGCAATAAGATTTCAGTCATTCGGTCAAATATGTAATTTTCCAAAAATATTTTCCTGTGCGTCTCAAATAAATAAAATAGAGCGGCACATAAAAGAATTTTCCATTTTGAACTTTTTGGTTCAGAAAACTGTGAGCTAAATTTTACTAAATATCTGCTGGGCCATGAAGGTGCAAAATTGAGATAAGGAGCAAGGAAGGAGCGTCTGTCAGATAACATGGCGGATGAATCGCTATTCAGCTGTATATCACAGGTGGCATTCACAGCGAATAGGATCTGACAATACAGCGAATATCACAACGGAGCCTGAGTAACGAGCAGTATGATCCATACAGGATACCGTTGTCTTTGTGGTTGTGTTAGTAGTTTTGCCATCATACTATGTTCTACTGTAAGGGTTAGGTCCCCGGCACAAAAAATATATGGGATTATATTCAAGAACATAATCGAGCCTTGCAAAGAATACAGTGGACTCATAGTCCATGTATTTATATACTAAACCAGAAATTATAGTGGCGGTTCAGGATTAGAAAAATATGGCTGCGTTCTTCCAAAAACAGCGCCCCACCTGTCCTTTGGCTGTGTCTGGTATTGCAGCCCGGTTTCAAGCGAATAGGGCTGGGCTGCAATACCACACACAAGCTGTAGACAGCGCTGTGTTTGGAAGAAAGCAGACATGTTATTCTAGTCCTAGACAATGCAATTCATGTGTCACAGTGGTCAAATGCGGTACTGCAGTATTAAAAATTATTTTTTTAACTGTATTTCTCAAACCCAGTCCTCAGGGAAATGGACACGTTATGTAATAAGAATTTTCTCAATATATTTTTTCTCTACATCCGTGATTGGCATGAAGTTTCTTGTATGGGGAATCCTCCAAACTTGTCTGATTGTGGCTCCCTGAGTACTGGATTTATTACTGGTATGAGGTATTTCACTCACCTGAGACCCAAGAAACCCAGTTGAATATTTATAAATTAGATCTAGAATTTTATATAGGAGACTCAATGCTAAAGGAGGAAAAACCTGCCGAGTGCCGGTCCCGAGGGGGCGGTGCATGACACCAGTATTCAAAGAATGCCAAAGGGAGACTCCGCCCCCTCAGGCCATGCGCTATTCCTAACACAGTGCATCCGCTTTGACTGGAGTGTTCCTTTAAACTTTTCATCTCGTAGAATCGTTAAGTGAGTTCTAGCCACGCGCTGGCAGAGAAGTAAAATATAGATAAAGCGAGGATAACACATGGGTGCAGTTTTGTCCCTGGCACCCTGGGTACAGTAAATTATTCTGTCAGCCTCTCCCTATGTGTACACTGCTTTGTCAGCTGCAGATGGAGCGTCTCTACGAATACATTACGCTTACCATCTTCCCCTGATGCTCTGGGTAAAAAACAATCACTTGCTTAATCTTTCTTTTAGCCGCTGACTGCACCCGCTGATCATCTCACCTTAATTAATGAAGGAATTTATCTCGCTGTTACTATGGGAGCACTCCAGATCTTTCACAATACTTCTGCTTCTCCTTGCCCTACTGCTGAACCTGATCTGCCATCCTTACATGTGAGCGCAGGCTCGCCAACCCCGCAATAGCACCTATTGTGGTAAATACATGACGGGTATATGCACACTCTTCATGAATATCATTGGGATTGGAGACTCACTATAGGATTTGCGTACACCCCCTGGTGGTAGCTTAGGCTTTGTTCACGCCTGGGTCAACAAGGACCCCAATAATGCGCCAAAATGGTGGCAAAAAATTCATGTGTTTTTTTGCAGCAATTAAGGGGCATTTTTTTATCTTCCCAAAACGGATCCCCATCTCCATTAAAGAGGACCCATCACCTCTCCCGACACGTCTATTCTGGTAAATACTTATATTCCCCATGAAATAATTCTGGAGCAGCTTTTCTTAGAACTCTATGTAGTGCCGTTCCTCCTTTATTCCTCCTGGAAATGTATGAATAAGGGCTTGGGTGTGACTGCAAGCTCTGCTCCCCTATAGTTACACCCCTGCTTACTCAGCTTTTCGAGACTCCTGAATGACAAGCCTGCCTAGTGCTGCAGTGATACATTTCCCATGATAGCTCATCCAGCTTTTCCTGACTCCTGAGTGGCAAATCTGTTGAGTGATGCCGTAAAAAAAAATCTCCCAATTGGCCGAACAACTAGACAAATTTGCCTTTCAGGGTTCTGGGAAAGCGAAAATGTTGGCTGACAACCAGTTTGTCTACTATTACTTCTTTTAGAGAAAATGCGACTCAGTTTTCCCACTTTTCCAGAACCCTGAATGGAAAATTTGTCTAGTCGTGCAACCAAAACTGAGATGTTTTACAGCATCACTCAACAGATTTGCCATTCAGGAGTCCGGAAAAGCTGAGTGAGCCATCATGTCAGCCATATTGGTTGTCACCCAGCTTTCCCAGAATAAGAATCTGACAGAAGAAGACGATCGGATGGATTCTGTTTACACGGTTTTAATTTAAGGTGGAAATGCTGTTTAATTACACATTTTCAGTAAGCAATTAGAGTCTTTGTAGGGAGCGGGAGAGACGGACGGCATCAAGATAGTGATTGCCCCGCGCCAATTTCCCACTATAGACCATGTTCTCCTATACCTACAGTATCGCTCCAGGCTTTGCCTTTTTATTAAAATTGAATGTGAAGGCCTCCGAATACTTAGCGAGCCGGAGACGAATTACAATTTAAATTAAGGTGTCAAAAATAAACTTGCTGAATCATATCAGAGCGAGTTCCTGTACAGGGAGAGAGCGGCCCACGATTCACAGAAAGGGCAGGCGGGTCCTCCTGGCGCTCACAGCCCAAATAACAACCCCCTTGTAAACAGCTTCCTGCCATGATTGGTCTTGACATTTTAATTTGCTGCTTGTTACGTGCCCATTTTCTATGAATTGAGCACAGTAAATTGGAATGAATTCCAGCGTGTCATTGCGCCGGGCCGGCTAAAGTGGCAGATCATGTTCCTCCAACTTTTTGTTATGTCAAATATATTCATTTATTTTTTCCTAAATATAAAACCGTCAGACCTTTAGAATATTTGCATGAATTTACATTTTTATGAGCATTCAGTTGTCTGGTAAATGGTTCCCTACTGTCCCCCATGTAATTCCCGTTATAGGGAATCTTTGGTGGCTTTTTATTCTGTATTTACCGGATTTGCAAACTCAGGATCACTAAGAAAATGTCAAAGGAGAATACAAAAAGCACAAGAAAAATGTCTTTAAGGCCGAATTCAGACGAACGTAGACGTGTGACGGTCATTAAAACAGCAGCTGTCACACGGACGCATGTAATTCAATGGGGCCGTTCACACGTCCGTTGTTTCAACGCACTGTGTGAAGGGTCCGTTGAAAAATAGAACATGTCCTGTTTTGTTCCGTTTTCACGGATCCTTCCATATAATCAAGTCTATGGGGGATCCATGAAAACGGAACCCGCACGGGGGCACCTCGGGCGTGAAAAACGTCACGTTTCTCACGTCCGAGTTTCCCCACGCTTGTGTGAATCTGGCCTAAGAATAGGAACATACTTGGCGTAAACACTGCGGATTTTCCGCAACGGATTTCATTGCAGAGAATCTGCAGCGTAATATGGTATCAGCAGTGTGGGTTTGAATTCAACAAATCTCAACCTCCATAGCGGAAAAAAGACGCAGAAAAAAACGCTCATAAATTCACCTGCGGTGCGTTTTTTTCCAGCCTCAGCATGCCAATTTATGCTTCGGAATCGCTACGATTGTGTTTCGGGTTTTCCCCATTGAATTCAATGGTGTGCCAAAACCCGCAACAAGTGGTGTGTGTTGCAACATTTGCGTTGGATTCACAGCGATTCTGCCACAAAAAGCAAGTAAGAAAGAAAAAAAAGTTATACTTACCCAAAATTCCCTGCTTCTTCTCTAGTCCGGCCTCCTGGGATGACGTTTCATCCCATGTGACCACTGTAGGCAGCCAATCACAGCTTGCAGCGTTTTTTTGGACGGCGTTCCCTGCGGGGTTTAGGGCGGATATGCTGTGCAGCTTCACACAGTGTATCTGCCCTGAACATGCCGAGTGTGTTCCTACCCTAAGAGCCATTGTCTCTTATAGTGTTTGTATGCTTTATCTGTTTCTGGGAAAGCTGGGTGACTACTAATATGGTCACCATTTCAACATGTGTTGGCACTCAGCTTTTCCAGAGTACTGAATGGTGAATCTGACTATTTCTGCAGTGATATGTGAGCACTAAATGTATTTCTATGTAGAATGGTAGATTTGCCTTTCAGGAATTTTGTAAAGTTGGATGATAAGTTGTACTGGTGCCAATATTAATTTTCTTTTTTTACAGGCATCAATTATGATTTGGTTCACAGAGGATGGTCCTAAGCAGCCTGTAATAGGACATATGGACACGGGTTGTCTTCATTAGACAACCCCTTTAGTAAAGCCTTTAGGCCAGGATCACACACACAGTTTTGATGCAGTTTTTGGTGCAGTTTTTTAACTCAACATAGAAGTGGACACAAAAGAAAGGAGATGCATCAGTATTTTCTTTATACATTTCCTTCCTTTTGGATCCACTTCTGGTTCAAAAAGTGTCACAAAAACGGCATCAAAACTGTGTGTGTGATCCTGGCCTAAAGAGCATTTACTTCAAAAATCGGGTGGGAGGGAAGCTGCCATGCATGGAGCGACTGGCCGAGAGAGGTTAAATGAGTGAGACCCCCTGCAGTCCCTGCTCTTCCCAGCTTATTCAAGCCCATCCCTTTGCCTATTGCCTTTACATTTCTTAAAGTGAATGTCTACCTTTGAACACAATTTTTTTTTTTTTGTAAATCTAAATAGGTCCAAAATTCTGAGCTGATTAATTTAATAATTTATCTGCATAGCGGTCAGATGTCCATTTTAATATTCTAATAAGACAATATACAGAAAGCCCATGAGCTCCCCCTAGTGGTGGCAGCAGCCGTCAGAATGTTTAAATTTATCTCTATGTCTATACAGGGGATTTGGAGAACTGTAATAGAAAAATGAAGCCCACTATACTAGAAAACAGAAGCCCCCTATACTAGAAAACAGAAGCCCCCTATACTAGAAAACAGAAGCCCCCTATACTAGAAAACAGAAGCCCCCTATACTAGAAAACAGAAGCCCCCTATACTAGAAAATTGAAGCCCCCTATACTATTACACTGTACTGACATCACATTTCCATAGACAAATGCATGTCATTTTAACGCTGTCACAACACTTCACGTACATCATAGTCAGGTGGGGGAAATATGGAGCGGGTTTAGGAGCTGGGCCCGTTCCATACGCAGCCTGCTTTAACGCCTGGGATCGGAGATTACTCTGATTCTAGCCCGTTAACCACTTAGATGCTACAGTCCATAGCGTCCACGGCACTTATGCCCCCTCTGCTATCCCATCGCGGGGTGCTGATGTGTTGTCTTGGCTGCCGAGGCCCTAATAAAGGCCCCAGGTCGGCCAATTTAGTACTCCTATTAAGATCTGTAATAGAATGACTTAAAGAGGACCTGCCACCTCCGTGACATGTCTATTTTAATAAATACTTGTATTCCCCATGAAAAAACAATTCTAGAGCATTCTTTTTAGAACAGTACGTTGAACCAGTCCTCTGTTATTCCTCCTAGAAATATATGAAGACGTGTCCACTGGGTGTTACCATTCCCTTTGTTAGAGGGGCGCGTCCCTACAGTCTCATTTTGTCAGCAGTGATTGGACAGTGTCAGTCTGTGTAGGGACACACCCCCAACTGGAAACACCCAGTTGTCAATTTATTCATACATTTCTAGGAGGAATTACAGAGGAAAGGCACAGAGTTCTAAGAAAATATGCTCCAGAATTCTTATTTCATGAGAAATACAAATATTTATTTATACAGACATGTCAGGCTCAGAGTTGACGGGTCTTCAATACATTGCTATATATAAGTACCACAATGTATTGTACAAGCAATCAAATGATCGCATGTTCAAGTCCCCTAGTGTGTCTAAAAAAAATGTAAAAAGATGTTTAATAATGTTTTAAGAATAAATATAAGAAAATATACTATAAAAGTTAAAAAAAAACCTTTTCCTATTTATTTAAAAAAATAAACATAATTGGGATCATCCCGTCCATAGCGATTTAAACTGCAAAAAACACAAGCCATCATATGTCGACGGAAAAGCAAAAAAGTTATGGCTCTTGGAAGGTAGTGATAAAAAAATTTAATTAAAAAACCCAAAACTAACTGGGGAAGGAACGGGTTAAATATGGTCTAATAACCATTGAATAATTTCACATGCAAAAAAATTGTCCAAAAATATTATTTTTATGTATGTGACCCCCCCATTGACTTTTGACACATGAGAATAGAAGTGACCCACGCATCCTATACATTGATGATCTAAGTGTCCTCATTTCCCATAATGCTCTCTGCCCACATTTCCCATGCTTCCTCTTTGCAGATGTAACGTTAATAACAAGTGCGGTTGTTGTCCTTTAAATGATGCGCAATAAAATTCATTTGGTCTTAATGAGAAATCATTTACAGGATAATGCTGGAAAGTAACAATGAGCTTTGATTAAAAGAGCCGAGCGGTTTAGTAATTCTGAGTCAAAACAAAATTCGGATTTTTTTTCTCTTCTTGTGATGATGGGAAGTGCTGCGTCTGCTAATACAGTCATATTCATAATGTACTAATTACATTTCTGTTTTGTTGGATTGTGCGCTGTTCCCTCCTGCTGCAAGAGCCAAGAGGATTATCAAAAACACCTTGAAAAACAGCGAGAACAATAGAAGAAAATGTAACGCTACAAATAATGAAACTTCAAAGGACGGAATTCAGGATCCAGATGTAGAGTCTTAAATGTCCACATGTGAAGCAACAATCAGACAGATGTTTTCCATCTTAGAAGAGATATGAATGGTGATGTTCCAGGGCTGGCCCACCGGAGGATCCTCAGATGGGCCAAGGTTACCATGTGATCAGCAATAGATCCCGTGTGGTCCAGCAGAAGACAACCCCCATGTGTTTAATATTTATTTTATTAGAAATTAGGGTGTAAGTCGTGTAAACTTTGATTTCGATACAATTGTCAATACAAAGTATTAGTACGTACATGAAGGACCAACAAAATGTTTTGCTAATTAAAGGGTTCTCCAGGACTTTAGCATTGTTGGCCTATCTGAAGGAGGGGGCTGACGCGCTAATTCAGGTGTTATGTCGCCTTCAGACAAAGTGGCCCATTTGTATGAGTAGCTGTTCCAATTTTGGAGGTCGGACTCTCACAACCAAACATTAATGACGTATGTATGGTAAGTCAAGGCCATTAAAAGTCCCAATAAAGGAACTCTAATCCTAGACATGCACAATAAAAGTAGAAGAGAAGCTTGCTCACTATGTTAGTCACTCTGCACAATTTTCTGCAGCTCCTGATACATTCTTGTACAAATTTTGCCCATATCCCACAGAGTAATTTCCTCCTGGGCGGGGCTTAGTGTTCCTTGTCTCCTATTGCAGAGGGAGAGGGCTCCTGCTGCAGCCAGTTGCCTTACAGCCAGTTACTGGATTGTATAAAGGAGAAGGGAGAAAATGGATGAAGTGATAGACCACATAGAGTTACAGCACGGGGGACCGCCGAGTGCTGAGGCACATAGTGCATAAAAGTTGCCAACGCTCTGCTAACTAAATAACTGCAGAGTTACAAACCTCCTCTTTCATTAACATCCTCATCTGTGCCCTGGAGCTTCATGGCAAGGGGTCTAGCAGCTGAATTCCAGCCTTACATCACCAAGCACAATGCCAAGGGTCGGATGGGGTAGTGTAAAGCCACCACCACTGGACTCTGGAGCAGTGGAAACGTGTTCTGTGGAGGGATGAATCACACTTCTCTATCTGGCAGTCTGATCGACCGGTCTCAATGTAGGATTGCCTTATGATCCAATCAAACTTGGCACAGAAGGCACAGGTTCGTGACTACTGATAGACATGCAAAGAGGACGGAGCATGCATGTTAGGTGATCGGGTGATCAAAGACAGTTGCCCATAGACTCCTATATGGCTGACAGTGGTTGCAACTTATTATCCTATGTTACAAAGAGAAGAGTAGCTCTGAAGCACAAACATCTGCTCTAACAAAGAATTTTCCATGTAGACCAAAATAAGTTTTGCTTTTATTTGAGCAAAAAGGGAATTTAAAGCTGGTGTCTTGACCTGGTGTTACCATTACTGGGTATCATGAGTGCTACAGCTCGATATGAGGCACCTGCATCAAAAAAAGTCTAGATCTAGAAACGGTTAAATTGAACGTCAACCTTTTAACACCAAGTCATTTTTAGGTTCAAAATTCTTTATCTTTAAAGACAAATCTCCTGCACAGATATAGATTTAAAACATAACATTGCTGCCTGAAGTCGCCACTAGGGGCAATTTAGGAGCTTACTGCATGCTGTTTTATTATTGGGTTCAATGTAGAAGTAGTCTGCAGTAAGCTCCTAAGCTCCCTCTAGTGGTGACTGCAGGCAGCCAGAATTTCATCTTTCAAATCCATATCTATGAAGGAGATTTGGAGTACTGTATGAGAAAAGCAATTCCCCAAATGCCATCATGATGTGTAGAAAAATGAATCAGCACAACATTTTTAACCCATTCAGATAAAACAATGGTAGATATTCGCTTTTAGCTTTCCAGCATATCTTATAAATCAGGTATAATTGATGTCCACCTGCCATAACTGTCTGGCTAGAATTCAAGACTCACCTCATAATTGGAATACCAGTTTATATCTGCTGCATCGGTAAAGACTTCCCGTAATGGTTCTCCCTCTGATAACACAATAAATGAAGTAGCCTGCATTGTGTATTCAGTGTCATTCATGAAATATTGGATAAAAGCATGATAATAAGACGAGGTGCGTTTAAGGGGGATGTGAAACGCGCTGCACACTTCCTCTGTAATAATTTTACATTTATACAATGCTGCCTGTCCATTAATAACATTTACCTACAGTAATCCTTTGATTTTATTTTCCATAGGTTTACAATGAAACAGAACTAAAACCTTATTATGGTTGTAAAGAGCCTGGGAAGCAGAAGGCGGCAGATAAAGGAATCCGGAGAATTACTAACGCATTTTGACATTACTTTATTTTCTCTTTGGCTTGTGTAAATGCTGGGAGGCAAGACATTCTGTGCAACGTGCTAATATTCCAACCCTGGTGGGAATTTATCAGTCATCCACTCAGATCTGATATCTGCAGAGACGTCTGTTCTGTTGGAGCTGCACAATTTATTAACATACCTTTTATAGGAATATTACATTACCCAGATTGTAGTTACTGATGCAGCATTGCTTACTGATGATAATCTCATTTATTTATTTTACCATATACCTTCACTAGTTTCTGTGTCTTCACTGCAGCACTCCTCTTTCTGGGAAAAAGATAAAGCACTGTTCATTTTCAGCAGCCATGATTAGAATGCCAGAACTACAGTAAAGACTGACACACAGGCAAAGCAGTAGGGGAGCAGGAGTTGGAGGTTGTAACAAGGCAGATTTATGTATTATTTGGGATCTGTTTAAAGCTGTAGGTTTGTTCTTACTCTTACCTAGAAACGTCAGGCGTACCATTTTTGATGCCCCTAAGGCCTTATTCACACGAACGTTGGATACATCCGTGTTACGGCCGTTAAAACAGTCAATGGATGCGTGAAAATCACGGACAGCACGCGGACGCACATCCGCGTGCTGTCCATGATTCACACACCAGTTCCTTGAAATGCAGAGAAAAAAATTAAAAAATAAAGAAATGTGCACCAACACTGACATCAAAAATGAATGCCACACGGAATAAACACTGATGGCACACGGAACTGCAACGCATGAAAAATGTGTCCATCTTTTGCAGACACAAAGCGGAAACGTTCGTGTGAATAAGGCCTAAGTGTCATTAACCTATTGTTCTAGGCCTCCAAGGGTCTGTGCACTATGGTTCTTGAATTCAAAGAGGGGTGTAAAACTATGGGTCCCTGCAGCAGAACGGAATGGAGCCCCACCCCACCATGATCACCTTCAGCAATGGGTTCAGAACATGAAAGACTTAGGGCTTATTCAGACGAACGGGATATACGTCCGTGCAACGCATGTGCTTTTCACGCGCGTCGCACGGACCTATATTAGTGTATGGGGCCGTGCAGACAGTTGCGTGATTTTTACGCAGCGTGAGTCCGCTGCGAAAAACTCACGACATGTCCATTCTTTGCGCGTATTTTGCGCATCACGCACCCATTGAAGTCAATGGGTGCGCGAAAATCACGCAGCCGCGCATCATACGGGGCTGACACACGGAGCTGTTAAGTGGCTTTTGCTCACGCAAAACGCAGCGTTTTTTGCATGCGCAAAACGCACACGCTCGTGTGAATCCGGCCTTATAATTATTTTGGTCTTCACTCTGTACCAAGCCTTTAGCTCTAATGTACAGGGATAATCCACACAGTGATGTCACAGTACAGGGATAATAAACACAGTGATGTCACATTACAAGGATAAGGGTATGTTCACACGTCTTAACAAATTATGTCTGAAATTACGGAGCTGTTTTCAGGCGAAAACAGCTCCTGAATTTCAGACGTTTTTGCAAGTATTCGCGTTTTTTGCAGCGTCCATTACGGACGAAAATTGGAGCGGTTTTTCAATGGAGTCAATGAAAAACGGCTCCAAAAACGTCCAAAGAAGTGACATGCACTTCTTTGACGCGGGCGTCTTTTTACGCGCTGTCTTTTGACAGCGACGCGTAAAATTATACCTCGTCTGAACAGAACATCGTAAAACCCATTGTAAGGAATGGGCAGATGTTTGCAGGCGTAATGGAGCCGTCTTTTCAGGCGTAATTCGAGGCCGAATTACGTTTGAAAACAGGCCTTGTGAACATACCCTAATAAAGACAGTGATGTCACAGTACAGGGATGATAAGCACAGCGATGTCACAGTACATGGATAATACACACAGTGATGTCACAGAACAGGATATTAAAGACAGTGATGTTTCAGTACATGGATAATACACAGTGATGTCACATTACAAGGATAATAAAGACATTTATGTCACAATAAAGAGATAATAAACACAGCAATGTCACAGTACCGGGATAATAAATACAGTGATGTCACAGTACAGGGATAATACACACAGGGAGGTCACAATACATGAAAAATAAAATCCGTGATGTCACAATACAGAAATAACAGTGATGTCACAATACAGAGATAACACAGTGATGTCACAGTACAGGGATAATAAACACAGTGATGTTACAATATAGGGATGATAAACACAGTGATGTCACAATACAGAGATAATAAACACAGTGATGTCACAATACAGAGATAACTCAGTGATGTCACAGTACAGGGATAATAAACACAGTGATGTTATAATATAGAGATGTTAAACACAGTGATGTCATAATTCCTGAGATAATCAACACAGTCATGTCACAATATAGAGATAATAAACAGTGATGTCACAGTACAAGGATAATCTATTTAGCAAAGTAACAGCACAGAAATTCTACAAAAAGTGATGTCACAGAAAAAAAAACCACAATGATGTCACCATGGCGGTATAATGCACATATTGATATCACGGCATACAAATAATGCTGTGATGCTAAAAAAGAAAGATTATGTACACAGCATGGGCGCTCCATAGCAAATGTCTGTTTACTATTGTTCCAAGTCTCCAAATATTAGTTTGACATTATTCCAGCACCCGAATGTCCCGGTACTATTGTCTATGTCCTAAATATCAATGACCTATAATTCTGACCCATGTATGCAATATATTCTGCTACCTGTGTCCTCCCATTTTAGGTTCCATAGTGAATCTCTACTTGGGTTCCACATGATACACAGTCCCAATTTGATCTAACTTGCCTTTTGTCTGGCTTTATAATGAATTTCTATGGAAGCAGTACTGGATTATCTGTTTCCGGATTATCAGGAATCAAAGTAATTGCTGGATTCCGGAGTAAAAGAATTTAAAGGTATGTTCACACGCAGTGTTTTCAGGCATATTTCGGGGGCATAAACACCTCTTAATATGCCTTGAAAAACGCTACTGAAACGCTGACACTTTCCCATTGAAATCAATGTGAAAAATGGCGTGTAGTTCAGACTTTTTTTTACTATGCTGTTTTAAAAAACGCAGCATAAAATTACGCAGCATAAAAAGAAGGAGCATGTCACTTCTTGAGCCGTTTTTCATAGGGTCAGCGCTGGAAAAAGCCAAACACTGCACTCGGCTATCTCCGGCGCTCCCATAGAGAATGAATGGAGCGGCAGTGCGCATGAGCGACCTGCTACTCGGTTCAAACTTGGGGTTCGGGCAACTTCGGGCTCCCCGTTCTCGTAAACAGTGGGGGTCCGAGCTGTTGGACACCCACCGATCAGCAAGTTACCCCTTACCCTATGGATAGGGGGTATCTTGTTGTAACCGGAATACCCCTTTAAACATTGGTTATAGCTAATTCTATGTGCACCTGCGGATTCCCAGCGGTATTTACTGCGTTTTCGCTGCGTAAACGCTGTAAAAACTTCAACAACATAAATCTGTTGCGGAATTTCTGCTTCCCATTGAAGTCTATGGGCCAAACACGCAGCATCTCCGCACACAACACGCAGCATAAATTGACATGCTGCGGAATCTCCTCACAGAATTCCGTTGCGGAAATTCCGCAGCACTTACGCTACGTGGGAACCCGGTCTGAAAGTGATTTTTGTGCGGCTGCTCTTGTCTAGATAACAGAGGAACACAAAGATCCTAAATAACTGGATTGAATGGTGTAATAATAATTGTCAATGGCCACCATGATAAACAATGGCGAGACACTCTGCTTCGCAGGTCATTTACCTGCGTCTCTTCCCTCTCATAGAGCCGTCATTTTGTGGCTTCGACATTCTTTTGTACAATACTTATACCGGATATTAAATATCTTATGATCCACAAGTGAGTCCTAACCAGCAAACCAATTACACCCCCTCCTCTCTTTATTCATGGCACACAGGACGGAGTGGCATCCGGACGGAGATGACATTTCCAGGCGGCGTGTGATGTCCTCTCTTCATTCCGTGCTCTTTTGACTTTTTTAAATATTTGTATCTCTGCTGAAAGCTTTTACTTGCGGCGTGTGATAGTTCAGACGATTTTATTCCTCCATTTGCTGCATTGCATTATTCCGAAATTATATTTGGCGAATATCAGATGACAAGTCCGAGCACTCGCTATTATATGCTATATTTCTAGTAAATCGCTTTCTTTTTTAAAGCTATTTATAAATAAAACTAAGGCTAGGATGTGTGCTTATTTTACGTTTTTTTGTTTCGTCATAGGAACAGAGAAATGAAAAAAACTAAAGGGTCGGGTCCGTCACATGATTGACACCAAAAGCGCCCGATGGAACCCATTGACTTCTATGGTTTCCATCGCGGTTTCAGTCATTTTCCCGGACAGAATAGCACTGCAGGTTGCGCTTTTCTGTCCGAAATATGCAATGGAGGATTCTCCAACATAATCACAAAAATGTTCTAAAATCTTCTAATAAACTGTGGGGGAAATTTATTTGGGTTTTTGCGCTGCAATTCTGGCGTTGAAAAGTCGCAAATTATGACGCACACGCCACGTTTGCACAATAATTGGCTTCTTCTTGCTGTTTTTCGCTTCTCACTACACTTTAAAAAGTGGCAAGAAAAGGGGGCAGGCTTTGCAGGAGGGCTGGAGCCATAGTGGATCCGACAGATTTACCATAATTGTTGTAAATTTTGGCGCAAATCAAGGTCTGGTCACAGACAGCCAAAGATACACCGAATTTATTAAAAGGCGCATATTTTGGTTTTAGACTGGTGTATGAAACGCCATTCTAAGTAAATCTCCCCCTTTGTGTTCCAATTTCTCACAAATTTTAAGATATTTGCTTGCTGCCAGTGAATAAGAACACACTTATTTACATTCAGAGGCTGCAAACCTCTTCTCTCAGCGTAGAAGTGTATACAATTATACCCAGTCTGGACAATGCTCTGTGAGCTTAACAGCCTGGCCTCCAGTCTGATACATTGTAACAAACTAAGGCCATGCTCACATCTGCATCGGAGCCTCCGTTCCATCAAAAATGCTGGAAAAAAACAGTGCAATATACTGCAGTATTTTGTCCAGCAAAACTATTGGTGTCCGTCATGCGATGTATCCGGCGCTTCCCGTATTTTTGTTGTTCTGTTCCCATGGTGGAGCAGAACAACAGAAATACCGAACGTTGCCTAGACTTGATACAATTGTAAAGCTGAACATTTTCCCTGCAGGAGAAATATAGTATTACATGGTGGCCATTCAGACGAGTCCACCAAAGCGAGAGCCTCTCTCTATTGGCGCCTCATTAATGGGGGACCTCCTCTATGATACCATATCCCCTCATAGGTCATATAAACAGTGGTTACCCCGATGGGACATTGCCGGCTACTACTGTTTAGAAGCAGTGGAGAAGACCAGGGGTGTTTAGAAGTTGCAGTCATAACTTGACTCAGGTGCCGAAATTGGCCCTTCTACTCTGAGCCCAGGTGCAGATTTTACGATTTCACATGGGGCCCAGGAGCTTCAAATGATGCCCCTGATCAGAAGTACTCAACCTTCACCCAACGTGTCCTGATGTGATTATTCTATAATGAGGGGCCAACAAAACGTACAGATCATTGGTTCCTATTCTAAAAGAACTTTACTGTATATCATTTTTGCTTTTTGGCAATGGGAATTAAATGTACAATATAAGTGTTGGTTCCATTTTAGTCAATTCAGACATAGATTAACGACTGAGAGATTGCGGATAAACTCCCACCAAACCATAACCACATGCCCCCTGCACCGAATAAATAAACCTCGCACTGCGGTCGGTTAAAATGGCCACGGCAGCGCTTTCTTTAACAAATTCAATGAAATACAAATAACAAAAACGGATAAGGGGTCACTTGAAGGCGCAAAAAATCTCCATACCTTTTTATACCCTCATCCGTTAACACGTTAGCGCCGCCTCGAGGGTACCTGTCAATCAAATTACCCTCTTCTACGCCCACTGATGTGACTGCGTAAACAAAAACAAATAAAAAAAATTAACAAAAGGGTTTCGCTGCCCCCTAACGCTGCCCCCTAACGCTGGCTTCCAAGAATAAGGGACCTCCTCTTTCTACCCCTGCACTTTCTTACAAGACGAGCCCCTTATCATCACTCGTAAATTCCACCCCTTTATTTTAACCCTTTCTTTCCTACCTTTTCTTCAACCCTTGTCATGACTCCGTACGGTTAGACTTTGCCCGCTCTTTATGGAGTGGATCATTCCTTTCCATTTTTCTATCACTGCTCCAATCTTTCCTGTGTTATTATCATTCTTCATCATAGTTCTGCCATTCCTGCACCAGAAGGATCAGGATGAACAGATCTTTATCTATAAATAAAATGATTCTATTTTTGCAATATAGAATTAAAAGCCTTGATTCCGCTTTAAATTATACACGTTACAATTTCAGAGAATATTCCCTTTTAACAAACGTATAGTTTTTGCGTCTCTACGTTCCAAGCCGTAATAAAACCAGATGCTCATTTATTTAGAAGGGTTACGGAGTCGCCTACATAAAGAGGCGTATGCGGGGTGAGAGAAAAATATCTTTCATTGATTATCCTGCGTAATTCACATCAGAACGGGAGCATATGGCAGAAACGGAACAACAAGGTGGTACCGCATTACAATATATAGTTCTACTTCAAAGCACTGACACCTGCTCAGCATCCAACTGGGACACACCACACGCGGAATTATACTAATACATGTGAGACATTGCCGGCTACACGGAGACGGAGGGAATATTAGCTCCCAGACTGCTGGCTGTCACTCCATTTACTCAAGGCTGTCGGTGCTTAAGTAGAGATCACTGGAGGCGATGCATTAAGATCTGAAAGAAACAATATATTTTACAATTAGTGTAGCATGTGCAAACAGCATGCACCTCTCCGACAGCAATTACAAGTCAGTTATAGGGTTGTTCGGAAACAATACCAGAATTATGATGGAGATATTTAAATGTTAATACAGGATGATCGTGCTGGGCCCTTTATGAGACTTTCTTGGTTAAAGTTGTGATTGAACTTCAACTCCTGATAAAGGAACTTGTCACCAGGGCAGATTCTTTTGGATTAGGACTTTTGTAGGATGCCTTGTTAAAGCCGGACTAGCGGGTAAATTCATACCTCCCAACTATCAATGATCCTAAAGAGGGATGACTCCAATAGTAAAGAAGGACAACACCATTTTTTTTTAATGATCAGCCACTCCTTGTCCATACACAACCAGTTTCCTTTTGTGCCCCCGCGCGGTAATAGTGCCCTTCTCTGGGTAAAAAAACAAACAGAGATAGTGCTCCTTTGGGCCCCACACACTTTCATACTCCCCTCTTTGTATGGCACACATTAATAGTGTCCCCACACAGTGATGATATCTTCTGAGTGCCACCTTATAGTAATAATGCCCCCTTAGTGCCCACCCATAGTACCATTGTCACATAGTGCCCCCACACAGTATCATGCCCCTATGATGCTCCCACACAATATTATGACCTATAGTGCCCACACACAGTATAATGCCCCCGCACAGTATAATGCCCCCATTGTGTCCCCCTTCCGGCACAGTATAATGCCCCTAAAGAGCGCCAATACAATATAATGCCCCCGTAGTGCCCCCCACACATTATTATGCCCCCATAGTGCCCCCTACAATACAATGTTCTCATGGTGTCCCCCACATGCAGTTTAATGCCCCCATAGTACCACCCCCAGGGTATAATGCCTCCATAGTGCCACCCCACATGGTATAATGCCTCATAGTGCCAACCAACACAGTATAATGCCCCCACACAGTATAATGCCCCCATAGTGCCCCACACACAGTATAATGCCCCCACACAGTATAAAGCCTTCATAGTGCTTTCCCACACAGAATAATGCCCCAATCGTACCTCCCCACAGATTACAATGCCCCCATAGTGCCCCTCAAACAGTATGATGCACCATAGTGCCCCCCATACAGTATAATGCCTCATACTGCCCCACACACAGTATAATGTAACATACTGCCCCCCCCACATAGTATAATACCCCCATAGTGCCTCCCACACAGTATAAAGCCTTCATATTGCTTCACCACACAGTGTAATGCTCCAATAGTACTTCCCCACACAGTACAATGCCCGCATAGTGCCCCTCACACACAGTACAATGCCCCCATAGTGCCCCTCACACACAGTACAATGCCCCCATAGTGTCTCCTAAAAATAATCAAATAAATATTCACTTAGCCCTATTCCCAAGACGCATGGTCTCCTCCGGTCTATGCTGCGTATGGCTCAGCGGCGCAGACAGGATCATGCCTATCCGCGCAAAGCCGCTAATGACAGACGTTACAGGGTAAATAGTGGAGCGGGGAACCACCATTGTGTTCAACTGTATCTGTGTTCAGAGGATGCAGATAGAGCTGAAACTGGGACATGCCGCAGGCATTCCTGGACAACGGGACATTTCCCGGAATCTGGGACTGTCTCGCAGGTTACAGGACGGTTGGGAGGCATGAGTAAATGAACCCACTATAATAATTCCCAGGGACTGAAGGAAACGGCCCTATTACCCCTCTGGGAATGTTTATTAGGAGTCAGGCCTGTTGGGAAGTGTCATGTGACCTCTTTCAATTCTGCTGAAAGTGCTCGACTAGGACTCTTTTTCCATTCAAAGCAACATCTGTGCTGTCTGGATTATCAAATGCTCAATCCTATTAACAAATAACCCAATCCTATTCCTTTCCATCCTCTATAGTCAGTAACATACATAGAAGAGAGGACAACCTGTAGCAAAGATCAAAATGTGCCCCCCATAATGGGTCAGGATTTGCCATCCATGAAATAGGACCTGGTATTTGTCTTTCCTATGTCCCTAGGGCCATTTTCCAATAATACAATTCCTCTGCACAGGTTCTCTCCGCCCATTAGCAAAGGAAAGGTACCAACAGTACTTGCCCCCTCTATCCAAGGGCCCCATAGCAGCCTCATAGTCTGCCTCTAAGTCATATATAGGTTACATATTCCATAGAGACATCCCCGATGGCTTCTATTACGTCCATGGAGAAGGTGGTCCCCATTATTCCCTCCACAATCACCACAAGATTACCACATAAGCTGAAGGTCGTGCTGGAGAACCCGGCATGATCATACATTACACAGACAGCCCATAGATTTCAATTGGCACTGTGTAATGCCACATTTCCCCTGTGGTGGCGCTGCAGGGAAATTAAATTCTTACTTCTATGTTCCTCTACAGATTACAGATGATTGCTGGAGGTTCTAGCTGCGGAATATCCTTTGTTCAGGGAACCCTCTTAATAAAAATGGGTTTAACCCTTTAATATATCTTTGTATTGTTATGAATAGAAGAAAAGGATATTATTATTTTTTTTAAATTAAAGGGGAAATGCTCTTTAAAGGAAATACTACACAGTGAAATATTTATTGCAGGACTTCTATGACCATATAGAAAGTCAGTAGTTTATATTTATCTGTGATTTGCTTGGTGGGGGATGGGTGTGCGTCTTATAAGAGGAATATGACGTCATAGTGGGACAATACAGCGTGTTTTACCGTTAGATTGGGTCCTGCCTGGAAATCCTTATCTCCGGCACACTTCTGTGTGTCCATTGTGTGTAGTGTAAGGGAAATCTCCGCCATTAATATTACTGATGCTGTCACTTTACATAGAGCCGGTGTGTGTGTAGGAAGAGTTATATACACCGCTGGCCTCCTTCAAAGCTGAAATAACTACAATGTACCAAACCACAAAAGAAGCTGACATTTAATGTGTCCCCGTGGTGGATTTGCAAGCGTTTCATTTCATTATCTCCTTGTGGCATCCCCCATCAAATGTGACAGCCGCCTGCCACCAAGGAATAGAGATGAGGACAGATGTACATGTTGTTCGTCAGACTCACTGAGCCTGGCAAAGAAAGATTTCATTCCGGTAAATACACTTGTCTCATTCTGTGAATGTCAACGGCAACCCCAATATCTGCAGGTTGCCGAGCACATCCTAAGGGGGAACATCCGAATTACTTATCCAGCGTGGAGTGCCTACAATACTTACCTTTTATCCTCTTGTGTTGTATGGAGGTGGATTCACTTTTTTTTCTGTTTCCACTCACAATTTCACATACAGATGTAGCCATCTTTATCTTGACTCTTAACGCATTAAATACGCTGGGTCAAGAAACGTTCACTTGACATTTGTTGTGATGTCGGGCTGCAGCCAGTTATCAGAGTCAAGATAAACTTGGCTACATCTGTACTGCACGTGCACATTTTTTTTTATTTGGTTGGGGCTGTAGGCACTGCTCATCCTGAGCCTCCTGGTTCAGGTAATGCCAACGCTATGGAATCGCTGGGATGCTTGTGACAGAACCAGAGCTATGAGAGCAGAGGGGGAAGGGGTTCGGGACAAGATAACTTTGTATCACAATGCTTTCTTTATATCTTATTCAGGGTCCGAGGGAAGCTAACCCCTAAGGGCGTTGTTATGGCTGCCATTGGTGATTGTCACTAAGTAGCAATTCCTTTGGTTAAAGAGTCCTTCGTCATTAAATTCCTCCCTTGACTTCTCTGTTTTCGTAAATACTTGTATTCCCCATGAAATAACAATTCTGAAACATATTTTTGCAGAACTCTGCGTTGTGCTGTCCCTCTTTTATTCCTCCTTGAAAGTTATGAATAATTTTACAACTGGGTGTTACCATTTAAAGGGGCGTGTCCCTGCATAATCTCACTCTGTCAGCACTGATTGGACAATATCAGTCTGTGTAGGGACACACCCCCAACTGGTAACACCCAATTGTCAATTTATGCATACATTTCTAGCAGGAATAACAGAGGGACAGCACAACATAGAGTTTTAAGAAAAGATGCTCCAGAATTGTTATTTCATGGGGATTACAATTATTTACTAAAACAGACAAGTCAGGAGGGGTGACAGCTCCTCTTTAAGAAGACTTTTGCCCCCACAATTTTTTCACTTTTTACATTAGTGATGACGATGTAGTAATTTGCTGTGTAGTTATTTTAATTACCGCTTGTTTTCTTCATGTACTTTTTTCTTCCGTTCTTCTTTGTCACTTGCATCGCGTGATCTAAGGGTATGTGCACACACTAATTACGTCCGTAATTGACGGACGTATTTCGGCCGCAAGTACCGGACCGAACACAGTGCAGGGAAACGGGCTCCTAGCATCATACATAAGTATGATGCTAGGAGCCCGGCTCCCTGCACTGTGTTCGGTCCACTACTTGCGGCCGAAATACGTCCGTCAATTACGGACGTAATTAGTGTGTGTGCACATACCCTAAGGGGGGATTCACACGAGCGTGATTTTCGTGCGTGCAGGCAGCGTTTTTTTCGCGCGCCACGCACAGCCCTATAGAAGTCAATGGGGCAGTTCAAACAGTGCGTGATTTTTGTGCAGCGTTTGTTCGCTGCATACAAAACGCGACAGGTTCAATATCTCCGCGTATTTCGCGCATCACGCACCCATTGAAGTCAATGGGTGCGTGAAAACCACGCAGGTCGCACGGAAGCACTTCCGTGCGAACCGACTGAAACAGCGCACCAGCTGTCAAAAGGATGAATGTAAACAGAAAAGCACCACATGCTTTTCTGTTTCCAAACATCCAAACGGAGTGTCTTTGAGATGAGCGAACCCGGACAACCGAACCGAACTTCACCGGGTTCGGCCGAACTCGTTTTGGCCGAACCCGTCAAAAAAATTTCCGGTACGCGACGTCAGGAGATAGTCACTGTCCAGGGTGCTGAAAGAGTTAAACTGTTTCAGCACCATGGACAGTGACTTCCGATCCCAATATACATGAACCTGTAAAAAAAAACGAAGTTCTGACTTACCCATAACTCCCGGCTTCTTCCTCCAGTCTGACCTCCCGGGATGACAATTCAGTCCAAGTGACAGCTCCAGCCAATCACAGGCCAAGCACAGGCTGCAGCGGTCACATGGACTGCCGCGTCATCCAGGGAGGTGGGGCCCGATGTCAAGAAAGGCACGTCACCAAGGACGCGTCACCAAGGCAACGGCCGGGAGGGAAGTTCTCGGTAAGTACGAACTTTTTCTTTTTTTTTAACAGGTTTCTCGATATTGTGTTCGGCATTCACTGTCGAGGGTGCTGAAAGAGTTACTGCCGATCAGTTAGCTCTTTCAGCACCTTGGACAGTGACGGGCGTCGACTAGCCTCATCTCTATGATGGCGGCTGCGCGAAATGCACGCAGCCGCGCATCATACACGGATGACACACGCAGCTGTCAAGTGGTTTTTGCGCGCGCAAAACGCTGCGTTGTTTGCGCGCGCAAAAACGCAACGTTCGTCTGAATCTGCCCTAACTCTGACTCGCTCAATCCTCCTGCCTGTTTGGTGCAAAGCGGATGTCAGTCTCTTGTGCGCGCCTTTCAGAGTCAAAACTATAGGCTGACGACACACAAACCTCCCTCCTATCCCAAGCTCCTCCCCTATCCAGCGGGAGGACGAAATAAGGAGACAAAACCACACCTGTACAGAGGCATTCTGGGACTTGTAGTCAGGAGAGGTCCGCGTGAGTCCTTGTTACGGCGTTTGGGCAGCCATATCCATCCAAAGTGGAAAAACAAAGGGGTAAAGATGGATGGCCGACTAAAGCACCACTCTGAAAAATCGTATCGGAAGCGTTGACATTGTATAATAAGAGCATATTCTAACGTGAATATGCATGCTTAGCAGTATTAAGAAAAAAAATTATAATTGGGAAATGCTTCTTGTAGCTGATCACAGGATGTCTTGATGCTGGGATCTCTAGTGATCGGCTGTAATCTTTGGTGAATCCGCAGTTCACTGTTAATTTTCCCTACAGCGCCACCACAGGGGAAATTAAGAATTACACTGAAATCAATGGCCTGTCTCATAAAATGACTCGCTGGGTTCTCCAGAGCAAGAGATGCTCTGTCTGCTTTTTTTCTTTTTTTTCTTAAAGGTGTCTAAACCAGACAATCCCTTTTAGAAAAACATATCCACCTGAGAATCCACACCCATCGCTGAAGTTGTCAGCCATCATTTCTCTGTGAAAGGCTGGGGGTGTATATCAATGTATATGTAACTAGTCATTTTTGTAGAGAACTAACGGCAGCCTGGGTCTCAGCTAGCTTTCCTGAAAACACAGTTGGTGACAAACCCAGCTTTACTACATCTGTCAATCTTAGCTCTGCTACATCTGTATCTCATTTTTTAGAATGTGTATATTTTCCTGGCGCGTCTCCCAGTGATGTCTCTGATTTGTACAAACATGGCTCTTATGTGACTGGTGAGTTCTTGTATCCATCACACCTGAGCACTGGGATACAGCTCTGATTCCTGATGCTGTGCCGCTGCCGCCGCCGCTCCGTGTATCTCTGGCGGATGAAAAGGCTCTTGTCTATTGTGAAAACCACCTTCGTTCCATCATGAAACTAGGTATTAGCACTGACCTAACCTAAGGAAACATTAAAACGGAGCAACTATATAAGGCCGCAGAAAATCTCACAGCCGGCCGAAGGCTCTTCATATAATATACCCATTTTACGTGACCGTTTTACTGCGGTTTTATGGATTCCGGCCGAATGGAAAATGCAAAAATTGCACAAATGCAAAAAAAAAGAATTGCAAAAATTAAATCGAAGCCGACAGTGGAGGAGAAGTCACATACTTCCCCCGGATTGAACGGGATTAAAGGTTGTTTTGACAATGCTGTCTGTACTGGAAACCGGTTACGAGATTGGAACAAACAGAATCCATCTTGCTTTGATGTCTTTTTTTGTTGCTATTTGACATCTTTTATGTGGTTCTTCTGACAGCAGCATTAAAGTTTCATGTGGAGGATCCTAAGTGCAGGGACGTATTGGAGAGGTGCAAACCTGCAAAGTCCTTATGGATTGGCTGCGTTCAGGGGGGTGGAAAATCTCCAGGGACAGTAAAGCCAAATATAATACATAGATAAATATGGCTTTTTACGGATACTGCGTAATTAAAGGGGACCTGACACCAGACGCGATATAGTTATGGACATGCTGTAATCCATTTGGTTAGTGACCACAAATTGTGTAGACATAATAATAGTATGCCGGCAACAAATGCCTCCATCGTAGGTGGATGTCTTCAGGATAAAGTGTATATACTTTCAAATAATTGTGTGCCAGCCACTAATGCCTCTATATTAGTGTGCCAGCCACAGTTGCCTCCATATTAGATGTTCCCATAACAATGTATCTGGCATCATTGTCTCTGTAACAATTTACCACTACAAATGACTCTATATTTGTATGTCAGACTTTTATACCCCCATATTAGTGTGCCGGCTGCATCTTCCCCTATACTTGTTTGCCAGCCACAAATGCCTCCTTATTAATGTGCCAGCTACAAATGCCTCTATATTAGTGTGCCTGCTACAAATGCCTCCATATTAGTGTGCCAGCTACAAATGCCTCCATATTAGTGTGCCAGTTACAAATAACTCCATATTAGTGTGCCAGCTACAAATGCCTCTATATTAGTGTGCCTGCTACAAATGCCTCCATATTAGTGTGCCAGCTACAAATGCCTCCATATTAGTGTGCCAGCTACAAATGCCTCCATATTAGTGTGCCAGTTACAAATAACTCCATATTAGTGTGCCAGCTACAAATGCCTCCATATTAGTGTGCCAGCTACAAATGCCTCCATATTAGTGTGCCAGCTACAAATGCCTCCATATTAGTGTGCCAGCTACAAATGCCTCCATATTAGTGTGCCAGTTACAAATGCCTCCATATTAGTGTGCCAGCTACAAATAACTCCATATTAGTGTGCCAGCTACAAATGCCTCCATATTAGTGTGCCAGCTACAAATGCCTCCATATTAGTGTGCCAGCTACAAATGCCTCTATATTAGTGTGCCAGCTACAAATGCCTCTATATTAGTGTGCCAGCCACATATGCTTATGCTCCCATATTAGTGTACCTGCCACAGATGTCTCCATAACAATTTTCAATTACAGATGCCTGTATACGCGTATCAGGTATTGATAGCCAATATTATTGTGCCAGTCACTTTTACCTCCACATTAGTGAGCAAGTAATAGATGTCCCATATTAATCTACCTGCCACAGAGGAACCCATATTAGTGTGCCAGCCACAGATGTCCCATATTAATGTACCTGCCACAGAGGAACCCATATTAGATTAGTGTGCCAGTGACAGATACCCCCATATTAGTGTACCTTCACAGATGCCCCCATATTAGTGTGCCAGCCACACAGGAAACCATATTAGTTTACCTGCCACAAGCGCCCCTATATTAGTGTACCTTGCAGGGATGCCCTCATATTAGTGTGCCAGCCACAGATCCCCCGATATTAGTGTGCCAACCATAGATGTCCCATATTAGTGGACCGGCCACAGATGCACCCATATTAGTGTACCTTCTACAGATACACCCATATTGGTGTGTCAGACACAGATGCCCCCATATTAGTGTACCTGCCATAGATGCTCCCATGTTTGAGTGCCAGACACAGATTCCCCCATAAGTTTATCTACTTTCCCTTTTTATATGTTGGTGTTTTTTTAATTTTTATCTATCAATCCTGAATCTTGGCACTTTTAGGACTATGGAATATACCAGCTTGCTGCCTCTGGACTTCGCCATGCAATGCCAATGTGGATAATGTAATAATGATGCCCCCTGTTTATGTCCTGATAGTGCAATGTTGTATGTGAAGGTGAGACACTGCGTCACATCTGCTAGTCAGCGCGTCCCCGACCCGGATCACGTCTCCTCTGCTCCTATTGATCATAGATGTCATTAGAACAATTTGTGTATCCGAGCAGGACGCTGTGTGAGGTGTGGGAGCCCGGTGATTATACTGGCAAAGAGAACCGGGAAAGAATTACCTAATGTATCATTTACCTTGAGGAAGGTCATTGAAGATAGACAGATAAGCGGCGCCTCACGTACTAGGATAGAACCCCCCCACCCCCACCTGAGAACAGAATCCATTTTATTCAATTGAGCGGATCATCATGAAGGTGATATGTCGGGAGCGCACAATAAGTCACATCTACATCGTCTCCTGTTTACTGTGTGTGACTTCTGCAGCACCGGAATTACATTCCTTCCAGAAATCTTAACACAAACAATATTCTGTTCCGCCATGTCTCATTTATCCCGGGTTTTGCATTGTTAACAGAAGCTGTGACAATAATAGCCGCTAGTCCAGTGGTTGTCACCCAGATGAATATCATATAAACCCTGTATAGTAATCTAATGGGATATCCTACCCTTCTCCGTCTCTCTACAGCCTTTCCTGTGTTAGTGTCAGTCCTAACTGTAGTTCTAGTATTCTGTTCATGAACCAGGAAGAGCAGGATGCACAATGCTGTAAGTCTTGCTCAGATAATTGCTCTTAATTATGCCTCTGTGCATTAAATTGCTGGGTGACTACTATTAATAGACGCTATTACACTGCTCATATGGGCTGTCACCCAGCTTTCTAGAGACTTCTGAAAGGCATGTATCATTATACATATGGATATCCTACCTTTCTCCATCTTCTCTACTTCCCTTTCTGTGCTAGTGTCAGTCCTAACTGTAGTTCTAGCATTCTGTTCATGAACCAGGAAGATGAGGGTGGACAATGTTGTCTTGCTCAACTAATTGTGTGTTCATAACTTTACTCCTGTGCATTAAATTGCTGGGTGACACGATTAATGCATTCTATTACATTGTTCATAAGGGCTGTCACCCAGCTTTCTCGAGACTGTGAACGGCATGGTTATGCATATGGATATCCTAACTTTCTCCATCTTCTCTACTGCCCTGCCTGTGTGAGTGTCAGTTGATACTGCAGTACTGGCATTCTATTCATGAACCAGGGAGATCAGGAGGAACACTTCTGTAAGACAATCATTAATAGGAGCTATGACATCCATCATAAGGGCTGTCACCCAGCTTTCCACGGATTGTAAAAAGCTTGTCAACACATTCCGCCTATCTGTCTACCTTACTGGACAACCCATCTACCAGTCTTAACTGTAGTTCTGTTATTCTATTCATGAACCAGAAGATCAGGATAGACAGGGCTACAAGTCTTGCCTAGAAAATAGCATGTTTGAAACCATGATGTAGTGCATGGGTGGACAGAGTAGAAAAAGTGAATAGATAAGAGGAGAAAAAGAAAACAGAAATATTATTAATGGCAAATTCAGCTCTGCTTCATCTGTAGTTCTTTGATTGCATTATTCGATAGTAACTATTCCATAGATCTGTGGCTTCCATCTACGGGGCCTCCAGGAATAGTTATTATGGAATAATGCAATCAAACAAGTACAGATGAAGCAGAGCTGAATTTGTCATTTCATTTTTTCCAATCGTACAACGCAGTAACTCCGTTACTTTAGATAATGCAGTAGGTTTATCTGCAGTCCTATGTAAGACTACAGGTAACATACGGTAATATTGTGATGGCCTGTGCCGTAAGACAAAGCCAGCTCTGCTACATCTTTAGGACATATAGATATGTTCAGAATCCTTTTGTTCAAATGAATGGCAGCTCCAAAGGTTTCAAATCAATATATTTATGTCAAGACTTCTCGATGATGTCGGGTCAAAGGGCACGCCATTGATCTAGAGTATTCTAGAACCCATTACCTGAGTCATATGTATCACACTTTTCTGGTAATAACCGCTGAGATGCTGTAATGTAGACATTACGCCAAGTTTTTTCTTTTTTTTTTTTAGTTATGTTGGATTTTCTTGCCCAGTCCTATTTTGTTCTTCCTGGGGATAAGTGGCGCTGGAGGTGTCTCATAGCCGCTTATCCCTCCACCCTCTATAGACATAACATAGTTATAAATGATGGATGTCAGATTAATGCCGCATGACTGACCTTAAGGGTGACCTGTGACCTCATCTAAAAGGGTGTCAGTGGCCCCAGAGCTCCCTATGCACCCTGGCCAGGGCTAGTTTATCATTGGAGCAAATGATGCAGCAGTGCCCTGTGCCCTTCAGCTGCCCATCCACATGGGAATGCTACTGCTTGTGAGGTGTTTTGCTGGATGATCCCCTCATGTGGGCATTAGGCCCTTCTCTTATCTAGAGCAGCTAAAGGTTGACGGACTCGGTTCAGCCATTTATTACAGTCACCCATTCGTTTTCATGGGTGCTCTGTAATACTACATTTCCCCTGCGGTGGGCGCTTCCCCCAAGGAAAACAGCTGATTGCTGGGGGTTCCAGGATCCGGACCCGTGGCGATCAGCTGATCACAGTCAGCTGTCTTTAGAATGGGTTATCCTGATGAGGCAACCTCTTTAACCCCTTAAGGACACAGCAAATTTATTTATTTTTATTTTCGTTTTTCATCTTCGCCTTCCAAGAGCCATAACGTTCTTGTTTTTTCATCGACATAGCTTGTCAACAAACTTGCGTTACGAGTTGTATTTTGGAATGGCGCCATCTAATGTATTAAAAAAGTTGTAAAATAATTTTTGGGGGGTGGAACTGAAAAAAAACGACAATTCCGACTTCGTTTTTTGGTGTTTTGTTTTTACAGCGTTCACTGTGCCGTACATATGAGATATTAAATGTATTCTGTGCGTCAGTAGAAGATCAGTGATTCCAAATGTATATAGATTATTTCATGTTTTACTACTTTTGCAAAATAAAAAAAAATAAAAACTTAAATAAATTCTATTGCCATATTCTCACTGATATCTTTTTTATTTTTCCGTCAATGGAGCTGTGAGGATTTTTGTTTAGCAAGCTGTCGTTTTTATAGGCACCATTTAGTGGGTACATTCCACTTTATGATCACTTTTTATTCCAGTTTTCGGGGGAAGTGAGGTGACCAACAAAAAAACCCCAAAACAATTCTAACATTGTGAATTGTTTTCTGACGCTGACCCCCTTGCGGGTTAAATAACGTGATGTTTTAATAGTTCGATGCTGCTATACTTTTGGGGAACCATTTGGACAATCAGTGAATGGCTTGTTGGACTGCAAGAAATTCTGGTACTTGCAGTTCCCCAGCAGCACCCAAAAAGCCGCAAGTTACATATGGCAGATTTAAAGGGGGATTGTTGGACACTTTAAAAAACCCATTGCTCTTCCGATGTGGTGACTAATTCACATTACCATAAAAGAGCTCGCCTTAGAGAAGCCGCATGCTCCACGGATACGGTGTGTGATTTATTCTTTTGTAAAATCCAATTACACTGCAAGGGAACACAATGCAATGTATCAGAGGGGGCTCGATGGGATAAACAAGCCACCGTCAGTAGTGTTAGCAGCCATTATTATAGCAGGACTCCGCATGACATTTCTCTGTGCTGAGCAGGAATTATAGATTTCACAATTTTCATATGAATATACATAGGAAATCATCATGATGGAACCATATTATCCCCTGAGGACCAAATGATGCTATTGATAACCATGGTTTTTTCCCCCCTCCATCACTTTATGTTTTTTCTAATGTTTTTTTCAAGAGCCGCCTCGCTGGAGACGTGTGGATTGTGATTGGTGGACAACGAGTCCTATATAATTCCTGTGTCTATGTGTTGACATTAGGAAAATCCTGCTTACACCATAGCTCTGGTTTGGAGCCACTTTACAGAATATTTTGGAGATTTGCTTAAAAGGGTTATCCAATTTTGACAACCCCTACTTGTTAATAGAATCCCTTGACCAATAAGATGATCATAAAGTGTCCTCCTGCTGGGACCCCAGCGATCAGCTTTGATCTGTGGGGAAACCTGGCAGTAAGTGCATAATTTCCCTGCAGCGCCACCACAGGAGAAATTAAGTATTACAAAGTACCCTTTTAAATGAATGGTTGACTGTGTAATGCAGGACAGGACATGTCCTCCAGTGTGAGGGACGCTCTTTGGAACCGCTCTCCAGTCCGGCCAAGAGATGAGGATCCTGATCAGGGGAACCCCCTCTATTAACTCAGAATTTTCTTTTAGGGTGTTTAAAAGCGGGTTTTCTAAACTGGATAATCCCTTTAAATAACAATTTCCTAATATAGTGTTTTTAATGATATTGCACCATTTGGTTGTAGGAGTGATTCATAAATGAATGGCTGCCCGCAAGAGTTCATGAAAGAATTTGGCTGCCCCCAAGAGTTCATGAAATAATTTTCGAGAAAGGAGACGCCATTTTTTTCTTCTGCTAGCTCCACCATCTTCCCTGCTATTTTTTTTCTATGGAAATGTAACTAACCACCTCGATGGGTATTGCAATGGCTGTCAATACTAGTGTTCAACTCAAGATTTATATACCATTTACATACTTGCCAAAAGTCCCAATTTTCACAGGACTACAGAGGGGGTGGAGTTTATGCAAATATGTATTAAAAAGAGGATGGAACAGGGTGCGGCTTAAAATGTCACATGATCTGGGATTTAAGTTGGTAAATATGTATTCAGAGTCTGTGTGAAACTGGGTGACAACCCCAATGGGTACTGTAATGGTTGACAGGGTATAGAAGTATTAGTGGTACTTATTACTATAGTATGCACCACTGGACTTTGTACTCTACACTGGCGGATAAATGCTGGTGCCTGTTGATAGGCAGCCCTCCCATACTTATCAACATCCTAATTTGCAGGAATGCCCCCAAAACTTAAGGAGAAGCCCCCTTTTTTAAACAAATTAGCATATACCCTGTCCCTTTTGTGAGCCATTTGCTGTAACAATTGAGACTATTGGCAACAATGCCACCTAATTTTGGGGCGTTAAATAGCAAGCACAAGGTTTGCATAGTTTGGACTTTGCAGAAATGATTCATAAGGGACCCAAAAAGTCTCCCTAATGAATAATTGCAGAGGGAAATCAAATTTTTTTTTTTTATTATTTATTTTTTTATTTTTTTATTTTTATTTTTAAAAGATGTTCCTTTTATAATACATAACCACTTCTGCCTTTATTAATTACGGGGTGAAAGACGCCACACCACTGACAAGTGCAGCATTTGACTTTAGATTTACCACTTAATCGCCACTAGCGGAATTGTCCTTAAAAAAAGCAAATCTGTATTCTCTAGTGGTGACAAAACAAGAATGGCGCCCAATTCTATTACGTTCCCGTGGAATTTGCTGACATGTACTGAACTCAGGCCAATAACAATCCCGGGGCATTGATTTATATATAGCATGCTTCTCTATTTCCTTTCACTGTCATTTGTATTATATGAAGAGGAACCTCTGTGTCCTGTACTACAAGGGGGATTATAACCTAACGCAGCATTATACCAGTTAAAGGGCCTTTCCCCTTTAAATGAAAAAAAAAAGCTGGATGACTACCAATATGGCTGCAATAACATCTTCCCAGGGGAAGTCACCCGGCTTTCCTAGATTCTTAAATAACATCTCTGCCTAACCATGGTGGAATCCGGGAAAGTTGTGTGACAGATTTTGCCGTTGCGAATATATATTTTCATGGTCTCACTCAGCTTTACGAGAGACAGATCTAGATCAGAAAAGGTTGAAATTACCACATAACAGCCCACATTCACCCTAAAGAGTCAGAACTGGACTCATCTCTGGAATACGGTGTAAGAGGGCCACATTGGCACAAGCTTATGGAAATAGGCCAGAGGCCTTGGGGGAAGGTCACATGACCTGAAGGATAGGAGGAGAGACGCTAAGGGGCGGAGCCAGCTACGGCAGTATCCGGCGCCTAAGCGTTCAAGCGCCAATTGCATTAGAACACTGCATGAGAAGTGTCCCTCCCTCCCTGTTTTTATTGTGTTGTTCGTCCTCGTTTGGGGTAAACAGGTTGTATTTTTGTCTGGTGTTTTGCTGTATCTTGCATGGCGTTTTGGAGTTGGTGTAAAATTGGTGGGGAAGGGATTCATCATGGGTATGATTCCTCCCAAATTGTACAGCATGGAGGGTCTGGTTTTTCCATATCAGGAAATTTGAGGAATCCCCAGTACATGACCCCCCCTATGTCAGTACCCCCTCTATAAGTCAGTACCTTCGCATAGAGTGTGTCCTTTGAAATTACTAGTGGGCCCATTAATTTTAATGTGACAGCCATTAAGTGACGGGTCCCTCGCTGTTGACAACTTATTGCAGTGGGATCCCCACGTTGGAGGATCTATTAAAAGAAAGAGTTTACCAAATCAGACGTCCTCTATAATATCCATACCATTTATTGGAAAAGCAGTAGTTTGAAGCTCGTTGGCCTAGTTAGAGAGGCTTATACTTATGTCCACCACGGCACCAGTAATGACATGATATTCCCCTGAATACTGTATGATGATGTCACTTATCAAAGATAAAAAATTAGGCCCCTTTCAGGCGCTGATTGTCACCACCACCGACACTCCTAACCACATGGGACAGGAGGTCCTGGTGCCTCCTAGTACATTACTCACTTCCTTGTTTTCTAATACTGCAGCGTCTGTGGAGACTATATCCTAGTGCAGGTTTTCATAACACATTTAAATAGGTACGAGACAAACCCGGAATGCCGTTGCACTGCCTCTTATAGGCCCCCTTCATATTGCGTTTGTGCCCTATGCTTAGCATATACGTCAGAAAAGCTTCCGATGGAGTATGGGGACCCACTAGATAGCTCCGCCGTAGCGTTGTGACAGCTAGCCGAACAACAGTCAATGGAAAGTCCTAGCATAAGAGTACCTGTAAGAGAGTCCAGACAAACACGAGATGTAGCAGACGCTTTGGCAAAGATGATTAGTGGCAAAGGTGACGCTTGACGTGGCAGATGACACTAGACGTGGCAGAAAACACTGGACATGGCAGATGAAACAAACATGACTCCAACACTAGACTTCAGCTCAGAAACAAGCTAAGTTACAGTATACAGGATACGGGAAGCAGGATACGGGAACACTGGGAACAGGATATAACTAATTAACCATTTGATTAACTAACATGGGAAGACAACAACAATGCTCAGGCAAGGAGGGAAAGGGCAGAGTCCATTTTATAGTCCAGGGTGATCAGGGGATTGGGTAGAGAACAATTCACTGGTGCGCACGCTGGCCCCTTAAGGCCGGGGACGAGCGCACTAGAGGCCAAAGAAGGACAGTGCAGCCGCGAGTGCTGGTGTCTCTTCGGAGGGAGGTGCCGGCAAGCTTTCTGTGTCCTGCAACATATACGTTAAATATGTCCTTAGGCCTTCGTCGGACTGCTACACGTCAGTTTAGCGTTTAAGAATGGAATAGCATAGAAGACTTCGTTATTCAATCCCGCAAAAAACATACACCGCGCGTTCTATTTTTTCTTTTAACATGGGGGCCTACGGGTGACTTATGCCACTGTATGACTTACGGTTCAGGTATACGTTTTACGTTTACATCATGGGCTTTTCAATAGCTTTTCATGACGTATCCATTAAACAGATACCATCGTAGCCTATGGGTGCGTTAAACGGGTGCCTAGCAGTGGTATCCGTCACCCATAGACTATAATGGTATCTGTTTAACGTATTCATCATGAACAGCGTCATGAGGGTTCATGACGTAAACGTTTAACATATGCCATTACAGTCTATGGTGACGGATTTCAGTGTTAGGCAACCTACGTTTAACGCATACATCGGGAGCTTTGCCCGGCATATATGTCAAACGTGGCCGTTTAACATGATGTAAACTAGGCCAAAGACTTGCGGTTCAATGTTCAATGTTGCATGGGGCTCTAAGATATAGGGGCTCCTTTGCATTTGCTTCATCTGCAGTCCCCATTGCTATATCACTGGAAACCGGACAGGTTTATTGCAATAGAAAATATACAGTTGCGGGAGCCTGGTGTATACATGTAAGATCCTGAAAATCTGTCTTCCGATGACATCATCTCCCCATCTAGTGTTTTTATTTATTGTTGAGATGAAAAGATGTCCGGACTCCACGCAGGTCGTATCTGTCACACCGCAGCCCAAACAAAGTGAGACGGTGCTTTTTAGACAAGCTGTGAAGACGCTGACACATTTTACCCCATAAGGGTGCTGTTCCCTGGTTTGCAAAATGGAATGTCATCCGAAAGCCACGGAATTGTTTCCCCTCTGATAATTCCCAGCGAGTTCCATTTGTATGTAGCACCTCAATTTGCTGCCTGGCTGTAGAAGAAAGACGTTACCTGCTTTGATGCTTCTGCCGGTCGACATGCAGCAAATGTATAAAAGAAAATAAAGAATTCAAACTGCCTCGGGGCTTTTGAAAGGCTCCTGTTCAACGAAGCCTCAAAAAAGGCAACGAGAGTGAGTGTCTGCGGCTGTCAAAATCTAAGGTGTTGATGATAAACTAAAAAAAAAAAAACGAGAAATTGTACTTAGAGTTTGTGAAGCCGGGAATCATAGTACAGGTAGATACTTAGGAACAGTGTAATGCATCGTGATCATCACATTTGAGGTCCCCCCTTTGGTTTGAGTATCTAGCTACAATATATTATATTAGGGGACTCCATTGTATCCCTAAATATATATATTTTTTAAACAGCACCACTCTTGTCTATAGGCAGTGCCTGGTATTGCAGCTCATTCTCACAGTGACACTCTTGTCCATAATCCATATCTGGCTTCTTTTTTTGTACTTATTCAGGTGGACACAGATAACACAGGGGCATAACTAAGACATAATATAATATAGGACCATTGGATCTCAACAAAGGAGGGGGAGAAAAAAGAGCAAGGAAGAATTTATGTATAAAAGTAGTATGACTGGGTAACCAAAGACAGCTCTCCAGCCTCCAAAATGGCAGACTATGGTTGAAACGTCCTGGTTTTGAGTTGGAAGTACAGCTCTGAAGCACAATCTGCTGCTCTAATATATGACATACTATGCAGAATTAGAGCAGAGGGTGTTTATGAGAAGATTTAATTTGTATTATTTGGATAGAGGTGGGATTTCAAGCAGTTCAACCCCTATAGGGATATCATAGAGGAAAGTCTCCCACTCGGGACGCCTCTCTGTGATCCGAAATGAAGAGTTGCTAACAAAGGGTGGTTCTCCCTCTGGCCAGCCGTTCATTAGAATGTGAGCGGCTTTTGGGGGGTAATGGCGGGTTTATTTGGTGTTGTATTTTTGTATTTTATTTTTCTCAATAAAAAATAGAAAAGCAAAATAAAGTAAAAAAAATATTCAAAAATATTACTTGTGCCCTTGAGGTTGAACGGAACCTGATGGGTCCGAGTCAATGCCATGTCACCCAACACACTAATGCCATCTCTTCCTGCCGCCTCATAGTCTTAAAAATTCTGCATAATTGAAGCGTAAATAAAGTTGCAGGGGCTGTTCTTTTGTATCCACATAGCGAGATAGCTTTGAAGAGGATTGTCAGCGAGGTAGAACGCTTTGTTTCAGAGACATCATCCCTTTAACTTGTGTTTACATGACGGAATCCAATTAATGACTGTAATATGCGCACATTATGTATTGGCGTCCTCAGATTAGGAAGGCGACTCTGCAAATCTTTGATTTTGGTTGTAACATATTGTGATGTTTACTATGCATAATGGATTTAGATGGGGGGGGGATAGAGTGACGTACACGAGATATACGTTATATAAGGCGCCATAGAGCTGCATTCAGGCCACTGTAATACCCCTTATCACTATACATGAATGTGCAAAGGTAGTAGAAAGAAAGCTGCCCCCTGTTGCCTGCTTTTGTTGAATGCTGTAAAGACAATACCATATAGAGTGTGACATCATAGTATAGGACAGCGCATGACATCATTGGCGGTCAGGTAGAATAGTTTTTGCACTGGGACTTGGAGTTGTCATACTTCGCACCTGGGCTCTAAAGCCCAAGGGGGCCCAAAGCCCCTTTGACAAATGAGATGACAAAAGTATTATAAATGACACATGGTAGGTGGGGGTCCTGTTACAGATTTTACATTGGGGCCCTAAAGCTTCACGTTGTGCCTGTGATTCTATCCCAGTGGGAAGACCCACCCAAGCTAGGAGATGTGTGGGTCCTGTGCTTTCAGAAATGCATACAAGCAAAAACATACTACCAAAAATATATACAAAAGAATTTTAAAAAAATACGCACATCCCCAAAAAAAAAAAAAAGCAAAAAAAACACTACTAAGCAGAAAAATATTCCCAGGGCTATTTAGGGTGTCTTTATTTGTCACGTTGAACTTGATGACCTTGTCAATGAGATTAAAAACAACTCGACTGTAATTTTTTGGGGCGTAAAGAAAATAAATACCATATTAATTGAATCACTTCTTATATCGCACCATCATATTCCACAGTGTAGAAATTGTACCCATTTACAGTACCCATCATTCCTAGCCCCCAATACCTTGCACACACACTTAGGCCAATTTTACAAGTATGTTTTTGGAAGGAAACTGGAGAATCTAGAGGAATCCCATGCAAATGTTGCTATGGATTAGATTTGAACACTGGCAGGACAAAGTGCCAGATTTAGAAACATTGACTTCTGGCAATGACAGGGTTATTATTTGTATTCCTTCCTCTCGACGTCTCAGTCTACACTCAAGAAGAACTATGGCAACAGTTGGACCTTGAAAAATTTTTTGGACTTGAATGTTTGGAAAGATAAAAAAGTTAAATTACAAGGTCATAAAAGTGACACCAAGATTTATCCAAGTTTTCCCACTTCAAAGGCGGTGACATTACCAATATATGTCTATTCCACATTAAAGGAAGCGCCTTTCACCTAGCATAATATGAGAAATGATTAAGAGTCGAGGAAAGTGAACTCTACATTTTGGAGATAAAAAGAGTCTCAAGCATTCCTGGCAAGACATTTAATATGAGTCTATTGGAGATCGTGACCCGGGTTTCGATGGCGGATTTCCATATTTATCAGCTCCTTATATACCATTGATTCACTGTATAAGTCATGTTCTCAGTCCTGTTACATAGATAAAAAGGTTTCTTGGCATAAAAAGGAATCTTCCAAAAACATTTTAGGAACCAAGTGATATCTGTTAACAGAGGAGCCTGCCTCGGGAAGGATGTGGTTTCAAACTACTGGCATTGTATAAGGGGTTCCAGACGTTGTACTGAAGAGGTCCCTGTTTACACTTCAAACATTTCTATGATTTGGCAAGTTATCAAGTTGCCATTTACGCCTTTGGCCTGTCAATCACGTTAAGTTCCGGGACATACAAAGAACCGCATTGTTATTCTGTTAGTTGGGTGTTTTGAGAGAAAATTTTACATTAAGGCTTGTCTAAAAAGTTGTAGCATCTCGGGAAGTCAGCGTAAGGTTTCTGTCCACCCTCGTGGGGTCCCCGGAGTTCTGTTTTAATATGTTTTATTGTAATCGCAACAATCTTCAGGCAGCCGGGAGGCTCTGATCTAATTGAAATTGTCCAGGGACTGGGTCACGAGAGCTCCATGTCAAAAATACTTGGTTAATACAATTAACTCCTTCAGAGTCGGATTGTATCAGAGGATGCTCCAGCGGGCCCAGGCTTAATGGGCACCAATGCTCTAACGGAGTTTGACTTTGGAGGGATTACTTGCCAATAAGATCTTTTTTTTATGGGTTGATTCATAGAACTTAATAATGATATGTCCTAACAACAAAGTTTATGATGCATTTAAAACTGCATGTGCCTATGGTTTGTATAGATAGACGGTGGACCCTCAGAATAATTTCCCCTGGTGGACCCAAGTAACCTCAGTCTGATACGGCGATCACTTTTTCACCTCCTCAAAATGATTTGAATAGTGTATACGGACCTATAGGTATTATGTGTGTTGCCGTATGGCGCCTTCATGAGGCACCGTATTCTCCCTCTTAGAAATGCCTCTTAGGAAGAATACCGCTACAGTACTGGGTGCGGCATAAAAATAGGAGCCACATGAAAGTACAGTATGGGCTCAGACAACATATTACAGATTCATAACAAGCCCATGTTCATGGGCCTTTAAAAGGGGTTTTCCAGTCTCATAAAATGGATGGCCTTTCCTCACGATAGGCCATTGATATGGTATTGGTCGGGGTCCGACTCAAAACACTCCTGCCAATCAGCTCATACAAGCACTGCTTCCCCGTTGTTTCCACTGCTCGTACTGTGAATCGTTGACACCCTTGTAGCCGCGGTTCACAGTATTACAGCCTTCTCCCATTCAAGTGGGTGTTGGTGCCGGTAGTTGGACCCCAACCGATCACATATTGTTGGACTATCCTGAGGATAGACCATCAATTTTATGGGACTGGAAAACTAGTTTAAAGGGTAACTAAAAGTTCAACAAACTGCTGACATGTCATAGTGGCATGTCAAAAGTTTTGATTGGTGGGGGTCCGAGCACTGAGAACCCCACCAATCGCTAAAATGAAGCAGCAGAAGTGCTCGGGTAAGCGCTAAGACTCTTTGTTTCTGTTCGGCTTTTTCCGGGAATCAATGTATCACAGTATGGGCTCAATAGAAAGTCTATGAGCCCGTACTCCGCTATATCGGCTTATGGAAATCAGAATAAATCCCTGGATCAATGTCCCATCTCCAGAACGTAGGACCCATAACTTGTAATATAATATTTTTCAATGAAGGCATCCAGGCCCTTCTTGAACTTGCTCAATGAATCAACCACCACAACATCCTGTGGCAGAGAGTTCCATAGTCTCACTGCTCTCACAATAAAGAATCCCGTCTATGATGATGGTGAAACCTTCTTTCCTCTAGATGTAGAGGATGCCCCCTTGTCCTGGTTACACGCCTAGGTGTAAGAAGATCATTGGACAACTCTCTGTACTGTCCTTTCATATATTTGTACATGGTCATCAGCTCAACCCGAAGCCGTTTTTTTCTAAACCATTCAGTCTGGTCATTGATACTTCAAGTTGAAAAAACGGCTTGACTTGATCAAGGATCTGCTGATTTGTTTCCCGTGGCTATCATGGTATCTTCAAAGATCTTCACCCTCATTAAAGAAGATACGATTGCTTTGACCCTGTTTCTTCTACCGTTGTCCTTCCATTGGTCCATGTCAACCTGAAGATACATTTCTGTTCCTTATTATATAATTGATGGCTGTCTTGGAACAGTGCTCCGGATTTTCCAGGTGTGGACCTGTTCTAGACTCTTACGTGCCAACAAGCCCACAATCCTTACAACCCTTTTTCTTTTTCCTTTTCACCAATCATTCATCATTAAGGAGTATGTTGGCAAAGGAGCCAAGTTTTATATTTGTGTCATGGTTCACCTTATGCATTAGGAGGAGTATTTTATGTCTTTGTATTATTCTTCTGGGCACACATCTCAGGTATGTTATTTTTTCCAGACAACATAACCTTGCGACCAGCGTGTTTGCCGGCTATTTTTCCACTTTGTGATCTGTTAATACGGCTGCTTTGTTAAAAATATAACCGGTAAGTTATTTCAGTAAAAATACCTCTAATTCCTGCTGAGATAGCCGTATACTGCACTGTACAATTGCCACAAAGGTGGTACCCATGCCACCATAGGTGGGCATGCCATATATATAATGTCTTCCCTAATAAACCATCCAGAATTTGCCAGTTAAATTCTAGCTGTTCTCTTTTTATGCAAGATGCATTAAAATAATGATGTTTTTGCATTGGGTTTCTGCTCAAACTGGGAATTTTTGAAAGGCTGACACACTTAACCACGCTGGAGTGCTGATGAAGTTGCGTCCAGTCCTACAGCCTGACAGCCGCCTTTTCATGTTCTACAAAGTTCTTCTCTGGCTTGCTGTGATTCACCTGCATAGTGAATGCATTAAATTAACCACTGTATGAATATAAAGGATTTTAAGGCTTTATATATATTTTTTTCCGGGTAGAGAATGGCGGGTGACAGTTTGAAGCTTTCACGCAAAGAGGTGCAATTAACATGACAATACTGTGCAGGAAAATTACACTCATTGCAGTTCCCCAGATGTTTTCCTTGATTATTTAACCCGCTAGTCACCAGATGAAAATCGCAATGTCTACAGTATTGTCAATGATCTGTATTCGTGTCCTGCATGCTCATGGGCGGTTTTTGGATTTTTCACTATTCAAAACTTTTTGCAGGCAAATGAGTGATGGCAGCATCAGACTGGGGTTCTTTGGGTCCACCACAGGACATGATGCGGAAATCCCATCCTCCATCTATGCAGAACATGTGCACGTCCATTTTTATTTGCATCATGATCTTCGTTGAAGTCATTGGACCTTGGTGGGACTCTAGTAGGCCAGTCCGACTTGAAAGGGTTTTTCGAGTTACAACTTGTATGTGTTAATGCTTTAAACTTGGGAATGTGAATACATTTGTAATGTACTTACAGTTTCCAAATTGGCTCCGTTTCCTGATGCTGCCGTGGGGCACATGACTGGTGACGTCACTCTCTGCCCGCTTTATTTATCATCCGTATACGTGTTACGTGGTGTAATTATTAAAATTCTCTTCCGGGTATACGACACGTCACTATTGACGTGCCGTGTATGAGCTGTTCTGTTATACAGCCTTTAATGCGCATGTGCGGTCCCTGCATAGTGAATGCGCATGCGCGTTAAAGGCTGTATAACAGAAAAGCTCATACACGGCACGTCACTAGTGACGTGTCATATACCCGGAAGAAAATTTTAATAATTACACCACGTAACACGTATACGGATGATAAATACAGCAGGCAGAGAGTGACGTCACCAGTCATGTGCCCCACGGCAGCATCGGGAAACTAGGCCAATTTGGAAACTGTAAGTAAAATACAAATGTATTCACATTCCCAAGTTAAAAGCATTAACACATAAAAGATTTAACTCGGAAAACCCCTTTAAGTACCCATCCTCTCTTAATATACTCTATAAAATTGATCGAGCAGTATCATGGGGAAAGTAAGGGAAGGACTGCAGCTGAAATCTGATGCAAATCGTATGCTAGTAGATCCCCTCAGGCCCCTTTTTGGGAGGGGAAGTTGAAATCATCCATGTCGAAATTTAAAAGCTGACACAGAAATTTTCTAAACCTGGAAGTACAAAAATGAATGGATTTTAGAGATATAATGGTATTTTGGGAGGGTTGTAGGTACTTGTATTCTTAACCATTTGGCTCTGTGAATCAGCAACTAACATGGTACCATAGTCATCAAACATTTATCAAATAGTGTCTTTATTTTTTATAGTATTAGTAACAGACACAGCTGAGTGACTTTGTGAATATATTGCATTACTTATCTTGTACTGATTCTGAGTTACAGCCTATATTGTAGCTTGTTTTGCTGGTTGTCATTGGAAACCGTCAACAGCTTGTTGACAGCCACACCCCTAGTTTAGCTGAGCTCCTATAATACAGTTAAATAGTTTGGTCTTCCTGCATTGATTGCTGTACAGTGCCGTGTGTAATCACTACACTTCACAGAAGGAAAATCTCAGACACTGAGCCAAGAGGGAATGCAAGGAGATCTTAGCTCTGGAGCCTGCAGAATTGTGAATGCAGCTCTGAAATTCAATACATGCTCAACTATTTATGTAGATTAACAACATATTTAAACTCTAAAATGGTATTCAAAGATGAATATTCACTTTAAGAAATAGCTGAGGTTTAGCACTTTATGTAACATAATAAGAAAACAGCACAAACACCAATTTCCTAATATATTGTCATTAATGAAATTGCAAACTTTAACAGTGAGGTGATGCTGGAGGAGAAGCTAATTGAGTTTCACGAGGGTGGGGGGGGGGGGGGTCCAACTCTTTGAACCCCAATCATTTAGCAGAATTAATGGGACTAGGCTGTAGTACCAGACATGGCCACAAGTGCAGACAAGCAGCTGAGTGGCACTAAAGGGGCCGTGGCACTAGAGCCCTTATGTTTTGCTGATTGGAAGGGTCTTGGGGGTCAGATCTGCACTAATCAAACATTGATGGCCTTTTGTAAGGTAGGTATGCCATAGTACATCTAAGTGTATGTTCACACGCAAAGTAAAAAACGGCTGAAAATGACAGAGTTGTCTTCAGAGAAATCAGCCCCTGATTATCAGCCGTTTTTGTAGCCGAAAACGCTTTTTGAGGCATTTTTTGGAGCCGTTTTTGGAGCTGTTTTTCCATTGACACAATAAAAACAGCAACAAAAACGGTATGTTCATGCGCTCTGTTTTCAGGCGTATTTCGAAGCGTAAATGCCCCAAAATATGCCTGAAAAAATGGTAGCTAAACGCCTACAAACATCTGCCCATTGAATTCAATGGGAAAAAACCGCGTTTCGTTCAGACGGGGCGTTATTTTACGTTGCCTTTTATAAACAAAATGCACCGTGAAAAGAGGGAGCATGTCACTTCTTGAGCTGTTTTTCGAGCTGTTTTTTATTGTATCAATGGAAAAACAGCTCCAAAAACGGCTCAAAAAAAGCTCTCAAAAACGTTTTCGGCTACAAAAACGGCTGAAAATTAGAAGCTATTTTTTCTGAAAACAGGTTCATAATTTTCATCCGTTTTTGACTTTCCATGTGAACATACCATAATAATCCTCTTTACGTTTCCATGGGGATGTCCCTAGGTTCCATTGCCAGATCGTTACCAATATGCACTATATTAGGGAATTGTTGTTTCCATTGCAAAGAACATCCGAATTGGATGTTGACCGAACACTTGGGCGGCCATATTTGCATTGAGCAGGTAGATAAATGACTATATCCATTCTTACTTGTACGCCGTTCAAACACCACAATGCCTTACAAAAGCAACATGCTGCTTATGTCTGACCGGCTGTGTTCATGTCAGAGCGCTAGATAAATACCATCTATGTTCATATTCAGAGGTCTCTGCTTTTTTGGCTCAGCCTAAAATGTAACCGGAGTGGATTTTAAATAACAAAGTAGAATTTCGACTTTCAGCAATGGTTTAATTTTATATCTGAAGCCTGACTAAAATGGTCTCGGCAGGGTGCTCACTCCGTACAGCACACTTCTGACAGGGTTACATTGCGGATGCATTGGAAATGATGAGGTAACCTTTCAAAGAAGATCCTACTTGCATGTAAAAATAAGACTGGAGTCAGCTTAGGGAAGAATATCTACAAAAATTGAGGCGCTAAGATGGACTCATATTTTTTTAGGCTAAATATATTCTCACCTTATAGCATCGTTTCTTAATCGGGGCTTTAAAGAACCCTAGGGTTCCTCAAAGAGGTCACATGGGTTCCCATAGATGAAATAATGGTGGGTGAAGGATGGTAACGTGCCATGAGGCATCTAATTGTCCACAATACTTAGGTAGACCCTGTACCATCAATCTCCAGATCAGACTTAAGTAAGACGCACAGGAGAAGATGAGTAGATGAGGATAATAAGTCCTCAAACTGACCTCCTGAGTCAAGCTTAAAGGGAATGTGTTGCCAGAAAAACATGTTTTTTTTTTAAAAATTAAACATTTAGTGTGTGGGTGATTAAACATTGTTCAAATTTTTTTTATTTTTTTGCACGAGTCCATGTAATATTATAAATTATTTCTAATTTATAATACTACCCATTTTTGGTCACTAGATGGAGCTGTTCCCAAAATTGCAGCATTGCAACATTGGGTTAAAAGCCCTCGCTCTAGTGAGCTCTCAGCATCCCCCCCTCCTTTATCCTGGCTAGTGCCGGGATAAACGAGGGGTTTGAACGATGTAACCTCCTACACTGTGTGTCGCCATTTTTTGAGCTAACCCACAGTGTAGTAGGTTTACATACAGTAGTAAACACACACAAACACGAACATACATTGAAATCTCTTACCTGCTCCTGCCGCCGCGGCTCCCTCCGGCCCGTCCGCTCCGTTTGCTGCCGCTGGTGCAAGTGCACAAATCCGGAAGCCGCGACCGGAAGTAGTAATATTACTGTCCGGCCGCGACTTCCGGTCCACAGGAAAATGGCGCCGGACGGCGCCAATTTCGAATAGGACTGTGTGGGAGCGGCGCATGCGCAGTTCCCACACAGACGCCGTACACTGCAGTCAATGGGACGGGAGCCGTTCGCAGTCCCTATGGGACTGTGGCTGCCGTATTCCATGTCTGTATGTGTCGTTAATCGACACACACAGAAATGGAACAAAAAATGGCAGCCCCCATAGGGAAGAAAAAGTGTAAAAATAAGAAAAAGTAAAACACAAACACACAAATGAATATAAACGTTTTTAATAAAGCACTAACATCTTTAACATATAAAAAAATAATTTGTGATGACACTGTTCCTTTAACAAAGCCACATGTCTTGGAACATCCAAGTAGGGACCTAATGCAGGCATCTTGAGGAGTATAGCCAGGACAACATCATCTTTGGTTCCACAGCTATTGCCCTACAATGTACAGTTCTTAGGTACTAACCAGGTTCCTGCCCAACATGTCACCAGCCTAAGGGTAATGAGTCTCACTAGTCAAAGCTTATATTTAAGCTCAAGTACAATGTCATTTATGTATAAAGTTCTAACAAGCAGCCTGCATCTTCTACTTCTATGGGTACCTTGGTAACTTCTTCCTGGTCTTTTGGAGCTCCATATACTACAATAATTTGAGAGACAAATTGCTTTATAAGAATATGAATTATTCCACATCATGACATGGAATCTCATGCTCTCAGTGGTTTATATAGGGCAAGTAAAGCTTCTTCACAGCAGACATAAAAATGGGTTTTGGTTCATGCCATCACACCCTATTTATTTATGCTGCTACTATAGTGCCAACATATTTTTGATGGTAAGAATAGTGCTGCAGACTGCGCATTCTTGACAAAAAAAAATACCAAAAATGTTGACGGACGCTCTCAACTCACCTTAAATGCATAAAATTTTCATCTCAAAGCTGGATTGGCACTATGAGAAGAGGATAAACAGCTTGACCACAGTCCAACATACTATAACCCTTGTCAGCCCACACTTTTAGGCCTCATGTACATGGCCGTTTTATGGCACCATATAAATCCGAATTGCATAGAGCCGTAATATGGCAACCATGGAAGACTATGAGCTCATAATGTACCTTCATATGCCTCTGATTTCATATGGACGTTTTTCTCTCACATATGCATGAGATTCAACAGAAAAAAATGGTGCCATGTGCCATTAGATGCCTGAGGGTAGTTTTCTCCCTCAGAATGCAATCTGTAGTACAGTGCCATACGGTGGCACACTTAGAGCCTATGGCTCTGTCGTGTTTATGAGGCCTAGATCAGATTTTCTAAGAGATGCTTTTATCCTATAAAGCCCCTTTCTATACTCCGTTACCACATGACTTCATATGATTTAAAGGGAGTTTAATATACAGCAGAAAGAAATTGCTAACTACATGTATTGAAATGGTGGTCACCCAGGGCCGATTCTACCTTTTCTGCTGCCTGAGGCGAAAGTTGAAATGGCGCTGCACAGATTTTGATTGACATCCCCCGGGCTATTCTACATCACTAGCAGCCTCCTGCAACTCTTGCAAATGCGCCGTTGCCTTGTACTGGCATGCGCGGTGCAGCCGGGCAGAATACACCACACTGCACGGTGTGTGCCTAAGTAGTACAAGGCAATGGCGCAATCGAGAAAGTTGGAGGAGACTGGTAGTAATGTATAACAGTCAGCGGGATGTCAATCAAGCATGGAAAGTTGGGTTTGGAGGCAGGACTGTGTAACTCTTCAGGATAGTGGCATCGCCCCATGACAATTTAATGAATAATTATAAAAAGCATTTTATAGATTTTGCTGCATCTGAAAAAAACATATAGGGGAATGTTTGGAAATATTGTCAGGTCATGTATTAATGCATGGTAGCGGTTCAAGCGGTTAAAACTACCTGACAGTATACCATTAAATATACAATGAATTAAAAACAATTTTATCTACCCTGCAATTTTGTTATTATAAATATATTCTATATAATTACAGCTCCAGAACCAAGCTTTGACATAAACGGCTCCAGAACCAAGCTCAATACATAAATACATCCCCAGAACCAAGCTCAGTACATATATACACTTCCAGAACCAAGCTCAGTACATGCATACAACACCAGAACCAAGCTCAGTACATAAATACAGAACCAGAACAAAGTTCAGTACATATATACAGCACCAGAACCAAGCTAAATACATAAATACATCCCCAGAACCAAGCTCATACATATATACACACCTCCAGAATCAAGCTCAGTACATATATACAACACCAGAACTAAGCTCAATACATAAATACATCCCCAGAACTAAGCTCATACATATATACAACACCAGAACCAACCTCAGTACATATATACAACACCAGAACCAAGCTCAGTACATACGTACAGCCCCAGAACCAACCTCAGTACATATATACAGCACCAGAACAAAGCGCAATACATAAATACAGCACGAGAACCAAGCTCAGTACATATATACAGCACCAGTACAAAGCTCAGTACATAAATACAACACCAACACAATTACAGCTCAATTTAGTGCAACCCCTGCCGTATAGGTTTGTACGGCATAAAACTACAGCTCCCAGAATGGTCCAAACAATAGTAAGGATATGCTGGGAGATGCTGTTTCCCAAAACAAAATAAATCCTACCATAATCAAGCCACCCACCATCTCGCTGCAGATCATACAGTGACTACATTACTGATTAGAGGCAGAATAAACATTTATATTAAGTGACTCACCAGTGACGTCTCAGATTCTAGTCGGTCTTTTTCTCTTTTCTTCTCCATCCGGTCCAGACCTCTATGACTTGCCCCACCAATCAGCTTCTTTCAACAATGGAAGTGGCGCGTCAAAAGGCGCTGATTGCCAGGGGAAGGCATTCTGCCCTGCCAATCCGTGTCATTGTGAGGCGCTGAATGGTCGGGCACGAACATGCCCGGACATTTAGCGCTTTTGCATGTAATTGTACCTGCGTTCTAAAGACGCAGGTACAATTATTGCATGAAGGGGTGGCGGCGGCTGGTTTCAGTGGCGCCGCCGCCCCCTCAGCGAGGCAGCAGGCCACAGCCTGAGGCGAGATGCTCATCTCGCCTCATGGACGGTGCGGCCCCGTGGTCACCTACACAGGAGGTGGAGTGGTTGCTAGGCAACATGATATACCAAGTCTGTAAAAAATGCTCTATGTAGAAAGAAGAGATATAAAAAATCTATTTGGCCAATATATGTAATAATAAATATACTATATGTATTTAGACACTACTATGAAGTCAGTCATCTATTTTGTTACAGACTTTCTAGATTATCAGATGTCGGGTTTATGGTCTTTAATCCATCAAGAATTCACTGTTTGCTCATATAATTGGCCAGGGATGAATACAATACATCTTATATGAACATTTTCATGGATTAGTGGTCACAACCATTCTTCTTACTTAGCACTTAACATCATTTAATTTCCAAATAGTTTAAAAATCAGTCGATAGGAAAAAAATCAAGAAGCAAAACACCTCAGACAAATCAAATCAGAAATTAATATACAATGCAAACACCATCTGACATTGAGAGCAGCTGGAGATGATTTGGGGGATTAGGGAACACCTGAATTATTTGGCTGCATTGCATTGAAAGAGAGAAATCCAAGTTTGCAGAGAAGTAAAAAGCGTGGTCACTTATTCCATCTTACTTCATGGACCTGTAATATTGTAATAGCAGATACCATAGGGACTTGGAAATGGGATCCAGGACTGACCATTAACTTCAAGGAAGAGCTACATGAGATAATATTAATTATATGATTAGTTGTGATGTTGTAATATCATATAACAACATTGTGACCCATAGTCAAAGCAGCAACGTGTATTTAGGTGTATTTCTATGTGTGTGCGTGTGAGTCGCACCAGGGCCCCATAAAGCATTACCAGCGTTCAGTATTTCTGTACTGTGTGCATCATACTTGTATTATGATTCAGTGCTTATTATCTTGTGCTGTGACATCACTGTGGTCCTTAGTCTTTAGCTGTGACATCACTGTATGTAATAACCCCATAACTTCAGTGTTCCTTACACCCCTTAAATGTGACATTGCTATTATTCCTGTATTGTGACTTCAATGGGATTCTTATACCTGTACCATCACATCGCTGTTTTATTATGCTTGTACTGTGACATCACTGTGTTTATTATCCCTGTTCTGTGACATCACTGTATTTATAATTCCTGTACTGTGTTATCACTGTATTTATTATGTCTGTACTGTGACATCACAGTTCTTTATCCCTGCACTGTGATGTCACTGCATTTATTATCGCTGTACTGTGACATCACTGTATTTATAATTCCTGTACTGTGTTAATTATGTCTGTATAGTGACATCACTGTATTTATTATGTCTGTACTGTGACATCACAGTTCTTTATCCCTGCACTGTGATGTCACTGCATTTATTATCGCTGTACTGTGACATCACTGTATTTATAATTCCTGTACTGTGTTAATTATGTCTGTATAGTGACATCACTGTATTTATTATGTCTGTACTGTGACATCACAGTTCTTTAGCCCTGTACTGTGACATCACTGTATTTAACATGTCTGTACTGTGACATCACTGTGTTTATTATATCTTTAATGTTACATCACTGTATTTATAATGTCTGTCCTGTGACCTCACTGTGTTTATTATGTCTGTACTGTGACATCATTGTGTTTGTTATGTCTGTACTATGACATCACTGTAATTATTATCCCTGTTCTGTGACATCACTTTATTTATTCTCCCTGTTCTGTTACATCACTGTGTTTATTTTGTCTGTGCTGTGACATCACTGTGTACTTTTAATGCTGCCACTTATATTCAGGAAATCTTTGCAAATGAATAGATTTGTAATTGTATCCAATAATAAGACTCTGACATATTACACAGAACCTTTGATTAAATTTACTTGAGCTCCACCACATTTTGCGTTTCAGCTCTACAGACTCCCAGGGGCCCTTATTAAGAACCTATTTTGTTCAGCAATTAGAATCTCTTATTGTGAAACACTGCTTGGTGTTGGGAGTCATATTGTAATGTGGATTTGTATTATAGGCTGATTTACTTAGTAGTCGCCAAAGGCCAATAATAGCGGGTGAGATGGTTTACATATTCTGTTCTGTATTCCACCTCTTTTTTCCAGATTACTTCTTCTTGTGTGGAATGGTTCTTTCTTCTGGAGCTTTTTAAATACAAGAAACACTTATAAAATATAAAAGATCCCAGGTTGTTGTAGACAATGTAGTCACAGCAGGGACCACTTATGGTTGATAGGCCACTAGTACCTCATGTATATTACTTATGTCATACTGACCATTATTTTCACCACAGCCTGTATTTAGTGACCATCAGGGTAATTTGACCTCTTGACAAACTTATAAATAGCGGGCCAATTTGGATCTTTAGGCTTCTCCTTGATGTATTAATGGTTTTTGATATTGTCTCCATCTTGTTGCTTATCGTCACTTCTGACAAACTTCTAGCCATAATTGTCCACTCCACTAAACATGGTCCATTCCTGATGTATCCAAATTAAGGAAATGTTTCAGTCTGGTTACTTGTGATTTAAAGGTGTTTTCTGAGATTCGGGAGGCTATCTGAAAATGCTTCCAAGACCATGCCCAATGGGTCCCCCGCCTCTGGTCCTTAGAACATCACGGAATAACAGTCATGGTCCCATCAGGTTACCAAGAAAGACAATCATGGCACAACACTGTGACATTGTGTCCACAGGGATTTACCAAGATTGGCCATCTCCAAGGAAAAAAAGTATTTTTCCAGATTGTGTCGGACATTAAAGTTCAGGCATCAATAATTCATTTTCTGTGCTTTACACTTGACCTCCTGGTTTAATCTTAACTTTGTGTTTCCACTACTTTACATGTTGTCTAAGTTCTGGCACTTGCTTCCTACCACTCCTAAGATACTGTCTTTTTACTTGTCCACCTACATGTGTTCATTCTCCATTCTTTTGTGGACAGGTTCTTGAAGTAAGCAATGTCTTTTAGATCTTTGCTACCTAGGAAATTTCTGCCCCTGGTGGCAGCAGGTAGTATGACAATACACCCACTGATTTCCTTTCTCATGGTTGTGGCCAGTCCATTGGGGCCACATTGTTCCATGACACAGTGTTAGATTTATTGGCACTTTTGAGATGTATTATTATGTTCTGACATCATATTCTATCCCAAGACTCAATGAAGTCTGACCCTACAAATAAAACCATACTTAGGCTCCCCCGTCTTGGTTAAACCTACCCAGTGTGCATCCATATAGCTATAGATCTGCTAGATGTCCAAGAAAGTAGCAGTAACAGTAGATGGCTTAAAAAAAGGCTTAGATATAGATGAGCGAATTTACAGAAATTTGTTTCGGGGTCGATTCGATTGAATCAACTATCCAATTTGATTCGAAGTTCCCCCCCGATTGCCGTGTCTGCCTCTCTGATGTCTTCTATGAGTCTCTCCAAGTTATATACGGTCCTAGAAGACATCAGAGTGTCAAACAGGACAATCGGGTCACTTGCGATAACACCCCAAAATATAAAAAAATACCATACTACCTCCCTTGGTCTTCCATCGTCCCTGCCGGCCTATTTAGATGACGTAGTTTTGTTCCATGTGACCTTTGATTAGCTGCAATGGTTACATGGGACATAACGATCTTATCTCGGGAGGCCACAAGGGACGCTTCACAACAGGAGACCAGATGAGTTTTGCAATTTTTTTTTATCTCCTCTTATTCCCTCTTCCTTTTTCGAATCTGGAAAATGGCGGCTGCCATTTTGCAGATTTGTGTGCCGCGAACCCCAAAAGTTTGGGATTCTGCCAAATCAGAAACTTTTGGGAAATTTGGACCGAATTCAACTTGTTGAGAACCGATTCTCTCAACTTTGGACTTAGACAATTTCTTAGAACAAAATAATATCAGTGCTTGTGTAAATGTGTAGAATTCTTGTTAGAATGTTGATCCAGTGTGATCGCCACTTGGTGATCGGGAGGGTTATTTTTCCTTTTTAGGGCAGATTGTTTTTGGTTTTTTTATCATCCTGTGGATCAATAGGGGTAAAAAATAGTTCTAAAGTTTACACATATCCCTTTCTGCCATCCGTTGGTTGAACTTGATGGACATATGTTTTTTTTCAACCGGACTATGTTAATACGTCTTTTAGTATTTAGCTCATATTCATTTGCTTATTTTTTCGGATTTCCTTTGCCCTCTGTACTAATACTTTAAAAACCATTGGGGTCATTGACATAATATGAATGGTGGATATCCTCCCCCCCCTCTTCATAAGGAATGTACATCCAGCCGAGGAGTCAGATTGATGGTCACATTAAGAGTCTTCACAATCCTTTCCAGACCCTAACCTGGCGAGCTCTGTAGGCTCGGCTCCCTCACACCACATCAATAACTTACTCTTGCGTACCAAATGCACATTTCGCTGACTGCGTCCCTGTCACACTCCTCCTCATACACGAAACACATGTCTTCTGAGATCAAATCCCATCATCAGAGGTTTAATTAAAAGTCTGAGGTTGCAACCAGCTGCAGTGGTTTTTCTTATTTGGAAAAGTATGAAAGTGGAAATATTTTTGGAGGATTAGGCTGCCCCAAAAACAACAGCCACATGAAAGAGGTCACAAATATGATCCTCCATCTCTGAAGTACTTTGAATTGAGGCCATCTGGAAGGGTTTGTTGAGCAAGAAAATTAATCCTGGTCTTTCAACTGGAAGAACGCCTTTGAAATCTATAAACAATGGGAGGTTCAATGTCTACAGTAATTAATTGGTCATCCGGTTCCGTACAATGAACTCTAGTTTGGTTCTCTACCAAGTCATTAATAAAGTTTTTTCTTCTGATCAAGTACTAAAAACCATTTTGGATAGGAATCTTTCTATTTGCAGATGTAGTCGAGCTGAATTTGTCAGATGCAGCAGAGCTAAGGTTCTGAGAGCTCACTAGAGCGAGTGAGTTTTCTCAAATTTTGCAGCATAAAGCAATGTGGTTGCTTTACCACATGCAATGCTGCAATTTTGGGAATTGCTCCATCTAGTGACCAGCGCTGGGAAATGTTATAAATTAGAATCTAATTTATAATATGTCCTGACTCGTGAAAAAATTAAAAAAATTAGAACAATGTTTAATCACCTATACACTAATTGTTTAACAAAAAAACAAAACTTTAATGACACATTATCATCTATCTATCTATCTATCTATCTATCTATCTATCTATCTGTCTGTCTGTCTGTCTGTCTGTCTGTCTGTCTGTCTGTCTGTCTGTCTGTCTGTCTGTCTATCTATCTATCTATCTATCTATCTATCTATCTATCTATCTATCTATCTATCTATCTATCTATCTATCTATCTAATCTCTCATATCTTCAAGGATGAGGCTGAGCTGCAATACCAGATACAACCTATGGACAAGAGAGGCACTGCTTTGCTATTTCTAGAAAAAAAAGTCCGGTGCAGTAATTCTATTTGGCCTGTTAAGATATTATTAAAGAGCAATGCATATCAAATAGTTTGTTCTCTGTTCTGCAGAAATTCAGCTTAGTAGAAATAGAGATCCGTCTGTGGACACTACATCCTTGTATATGCAGCTCAATATCCTATGCTAAATATCCCATTCTTTGATCTCCATAGATAATCATCGCTGCACCCTGATCTACAAATGCCATAATAATTTCCAAATAGACAGATCAGTTATATTTGGGGATGTTACATTACAAATAAATAAACTTTCATTGTAATTAATTATGTTTTTGATTAAAAGGAAGATGCAAATTTACAAAATGTAATTGAGACGACGGCTCTTCTTGTGAATCATTTAATAAATGGATGACAGAATCTCAGAATAAAGACTTCATGGTTAAAAACGAATTACACCGTGTTTTTATTATGTGCCTAGGATCATGTACAGAGGAGACAGTCATACAGAATCTATCTATCTATCTATCTATCTATCTATCTATCTATCTATCTATCTATCTATCTATCTATCTATCTATCTATCTATCTATCTATCTATCTATCTATCTATCTCATATCTATCTATCTCATATCCAGGGCCGCCATCAGGGGGGTATTAGGGGTAGTGGTGTGAGGGGCCCGGCCAAACCTAATTGAAAGGGGGGCCCGGCAACTGCCTCGACATTCTTTTGGTAGGAAAAAACGGGCCCCTGCAATGGGGCCCGTTTTTTTCACCAAAAGAATGTCGTGAGCTGCTGCTGCTGCTGCGGGCCCCCTCCCCTCGTCATGGGGGGCCGTCAAACCGTCCGCCCGCGCGCGCGCACCCGATCGCGCGCACAATGAAACTCCCGCGCGTGCGCACTCGCGAGCGCGCATCCACGAACGCCCGCACTGGAGACCGCCCGCGCGCGCACCCGCGATCGACCGCGCGCGCACCCGCGACCGGCCGCCCGCGCACCCGCGAACGAAGCGCGCGCAGCCGCGGACCCACATGGACAAAACTTACCTGGAGCCTGGCTGGAGGTGAAGGACTGGACGTCTGGACCGAAGACCTCCCCTGGAAGACATCGCCGGAAGAGGACTGGAGTGGGAGCAGCTCTTCTGACAGTGAGTAAATTATCTCAAAGTGTTGTTTATGTATGGCCCTGTTCACACAGTATTTTGCAGGCAAAAAAAAATCTGCCTCAAAATTCCTTAAAGAATTTTGAGGCAGATTTTGAGGCAGATTTTGACCTGCCCACACTATCTTGCCGCGTTTTTTTGCTGCGTTTTTTGCTCGCGGCGATTGAGGACAGCAGACAAAAAACGCAGCGAAAAATGCATTTTCTGCCTCCCATTGATTTAGATGGCAGGTTAGAGGCGGAACCGCGGCAAGAAAGGACGTGCTGCTTTTCTTTTTCTTTTTTCCGCGACTGGCTCCCATTGATTTCAGATTAAATCAATGGGAGGCGGTTTTGGAAGTTGTTTGGTGCTGATTCTGACGCAGTGTCCGAGTCAATATCAAGGCCCAAAAACTCTGTGAACTGGGCCTTATTCTTAGGGCTTATTCAGACGAACGTGTAATACGTCCGTGCAACGCGCGTGATTTTCACGCGCCTCGCACGGACCTGTGTTACTCTATGGGGCCATGCAGAATGTCAGTGATTTTCACGCAGCGTGTGTCCGTGTGTCCGCTGCGTAAAACTCACGACATGTCCGATATTTGTGCATTGTTCGCGCATCACGCACCCATTGAAGTCAATGGGTGCGTGAAAATCACGCCCAGCGCTTCCGCAGCCGTATAAACTATGTATGAAAACAGAAAAGCACCACGTGCTACAAACATACAAACAGAGTGTCATAATGATGGCGGCTGCGCGAAAATCACGCAGCCACACATCATACACTGCTGACACACAGAGCTGTTATGAACCTTTTGCATGCGCAAAAAGCAAACGTTTTTTGCGCGTGCAAAAAGCACACGCTTGTGTAAATCCGGCCTTAGGGTAGGAACACACTAGGCATGAACACTGCGGATTTTATGCAACACATTTTATTGTGGAAAATCCGCAGCGTATTACAGTCGCAGCAGAGTGGGTGAGGTTTTAACAAATCTCATCCACACGCTGCAAAAAAAAATGGACCTGCAGTGCGGCTTTGGCTTTTTAAGCCGCAGCGTGTCAATTTATTCTGTGGAATCGCTGCTCCTCTGTTGCAGAAATGCTGCGGTTCTGCCGCAAAAATCACACAAGAGAAGAAAAAAAAGGTACTTTTTTAAATTGATAAAGTTTAGACTTGCCCCGGCCGTAGTCCTGGTGACGCGATCCTCTATTCTTAGCGCAGCCCGGCCTCCTGTCATGACGTTTCATACCATGTGACTGCTGCAGCGGTCACATGGTCTACAGTGTCATCCCAGGAGGCGGGGCTACGTTCAGAAGAGAGAGATGCGTCACCAGGACTACGGCCGGGGCAAGTCTAAACTTTTTTTTCCCTGCAGGATTCCCGCAGCGGACACGCCTCACGAAACCTGCGCCACTATTTGGTGCGGTTTTGCTGGCAGAATTCCCTGCGGCTCCCGGGATAAGCTGTGTAGTTTTACTCAGCATATCCGCCTAGTGTGTCCCTTATGATGTCGCTCCTGGAGCTGCTGCCGCTCTCTAAATAGGCAGTTGGTCCAGTAGAATTTGGAATAATTTTTTTTTGTGAACCAGCTTAAAAAAATACAAAACTTTTGTGTTAGGGCCTGTTCACATCACTGTTCGCTTCCGCTCCGGGGTTCCGTCTGAGGTTTCTGTCGGGTGAACCCCGCAACGGAAAGTGAAAGTGATAGCACAGCTTCCGTTTCCATCACCATTAGCGCAGTCGACTGCGCTATTAATTCCGTCCGAAAACCAGCCGGAATGGTGACGAACCACCGCTCCGGGGTTCCGTCTGAGGTTTCTGTCGGGTGAACCCCGCAACGGAAAGTGAAAGTGACAGCACAGCTTCCGTTTCAGTCACCATTGATCTCAATGGTGACGGAAACATCGCTAATGGTTTCCGTTCGTCACCATTCCGGCTGGTTTTCGGACGGAATTAATAGCGCAGTCGACTGCGCTAATGGTGATGGAAACGGAAGCTGTGCTATCACTTTCACTTTCCGTTGCGGGGTTCACCCGACAGAAACCTCAGAAGGAACCCCGGAGCGGAAGCGAACGGTGATGTGAACAGGCCCTAACACAAAAGTTTTGTATTTTTTTAAGCTGGTTCACAAAAAAAAATAATTCCAAATTCTACTGGACCAACTGCCTATTTAGAGAGCGGCAGCAGCTCCAGGAGCGACATCATAAGGGACACACTAGGCGGATATGCTGAGTAAAACTACACAGCTTATCCCGGGAGCCGCAGGGAATTCTGCCAGCAAAACCGCACCAAATAGTGGCGCAGGTTTGGTGAGGCGTGTCCGCTGCGGGAATCCTGCAGGGAAAAAAAAGTTTAGACTTGCCCCGGCCGTAGTTTAAGTGACGCATCTCTCTCTTCTGAACGTAGCCCCGCCTCCTGGGATGACGCTGTAGACCATGTGACCGCTGCAGCAGTCACATGGGATGAAACGTCATGACGGGAGGCGGGGCTACGCTAAGAATAGAGGATCGCGTCACCAGGACTACGGCCGGGGCAAGTCTAAACTTTTTTATAAATTTAAAAAAGTGCCTTTTTTTTTTTTTCTCATTTGTGATTTTTGCGGCAGAACCGCAGCATTTCTGCAACAGAGGAGCAGCGATTCCACAGAATACATTGACATGCGACTGCAGTCACACGGCAGGTCCATTATTTTTGCAGCGTGTGGATGAGATTTGTTCAAACCTCACCCACTCTGCTGCGACTGTGATACGCTGCGGATTTTACACAATAAAATGTGTTGCATAAAATCCGCAGCGTTCACGCCTAGTGTGTTCCTACCCTAAGGCCGGATTTACACAAGCGTGTGCTTTTTGCGCGCGCAAAAACGTGGCGTTTTGCGCTTGCAAAAGGTCCATAACAGCTCCGTGTGGCAGCAGCGTATGATGCGTGGCTGCGTGATTTTCGCGCAGCCGCCATCATTATGACACTCTGTTTGTATGTTTGTAGCACGTGGTGCTTTTCTGTTTTCATTCATAGTTTATACGGCTGCGGAAGTGCTGGGCGTGATTTTCACGCACCCATTGACTTCAATGGGTGCGTGATGCGCGAACAATGCACAAATATCGGACATGTCGTGAGTTTTACGCAGCGGACACACGGACACACGCTGCGTGAAAATCACTGACAGTCTGCACGGCCCCATAGAGTAACATAGGTCCGTGCGAGGCGCGTGAAAATCACACACGTTGCACGGATGTATTACACGTTCGTCTGAATAAGCCCTAACAATAAGGCCCAGTTCCCAGAGTTTTTGGGCCTTGATATTGACTTGGACACTGCGTCAGAATCAGCACCAAACAACTTCCAAAACCGCCCCCCATTGATTTAATCTGAAATCAATGGGAGCCAGTCGCGGAAAAAAGAAAAAGCAGCACGTCCTTTCTTGCCGCGGTTCTGCCTCTGACCTCCCATCGAAATCAATGGGAGGCAGAAAATGCATTTTTCGCTGCGTTTTCTGTCTGCTGTCCTCAATCGCCGCAGGCAAAAAACGCGGCAAGATAGTGTGGGCAGGTCAAAATCTGCCTCAAAATTCGGTGCGCGGTTCCAGGCGGTCGCCGGTGCGCATGCGCGGGAGTTTGCGGGTGCGCGTGATCGGTCGCACGGGCGGCGGTGTTTGACGGCCCCCATGCTACCCAGGGCCGCCATCAAGGGGGTATTAGGGGTACTGATGTGAGAGGCCCGGCCAAACCTAATTGAAAGGGGGGCCCGCAGCTCATGACATTCTTTTGGTGAAAAAAACGGGCCCCATTGCAGGGGCCTGTTTTTTTTCTACCAAAGGCAAGTCGCGGCAGTTTGCCGGGCCCCCTTTTCAATTAGGTTTGGCCGGGCCTCTCACATCAGTATCCATAATACCCCCCCTGTTGGCGGCCCTGGGTACCATGATATAGTACTGGACGGAGTACCGTTAACAGGCGGTGCCACGGTAGGGGGGCCCAGAAAATGTAGATGTAGGGGGCCCTGAAATTCCTGATGGCGGCCCTGCTCATATCTATCTATCTCATATCTATCTATCTATCTATCTATCTATCTATCTATCTATCTATCTATCTATCTATCTATCTATCTATCTATCTATCTATCTATCTATCTATCTATCATCTATCTCATATCCATCTATCTATCATCTATCTCATATCCATCTATCTATCTATCTATCTATCTCATATCTATCTATCTATCTATCTATCTATCTATCTATCTATCTATCTATCTATCTATCTATCTATCTATCTATCTATCTATCTATCTATCTATCTATCTATCATCTATCTCATATCCATCTATCTATCATCTATCTCATATCCATCTATCTATCTATCTATCTATCTATCTATCTATCTATCTATCTATCTATCTATCTATCTATCTATCTATCTATCTATCTATCTATCTATCTATCTATCTATCTATCTATCTATCTATCTATCTATCTATCTATCTATCATCTATCTATCTATCATGTGAGACATTCTCTATACTATGTTAATTTTTTTTTATCTGTTGCCATTGATTTTCAGCTACCATTCAGCTTGAGATTGATAGACAGACCTTAAAATACAGATCCGAACTTTATGTAATAAACATTTTACAGATTTCTTTCCTTCCGAGTCTTTTAACATTGTAATTGAAGACATTAGCAAACAGACAGAAGCAGTTTTGCTGCGGTATAAGTTCATCTGCCCAAGGTGGCGCGTACCCTTTTGCCCTTCATGTGTGATAAGTCTTAATTATGATGGAAAGTTGCGGTAGTGTATGCGGAAATCCCGTCCAACAACAGAATTACTCAATATTAGGATCTGCCAGTGCATAGATATCCGGAAGAATTGCTCATACCTTGGAAAATGGGTACACAGTGTAATGTTATGGAAAAGGTGATTTGTGAACATAATAACATTTCTTATTTACTGACGAAGTGCCTTGCAGCTTCTGGTGCGTACACACAATATGCTTAACTTGCAATATATTGAGGCAAGCACACAATGCCCAGGAAAGTGGGCGAGGGTATTACATTCCATTTCACACGCCAGTGCCTGCGGTAATGTTTGCTGTATTTGTGTAATGTTTTATACACATTAAAATAATGTGCGCTGCACCGGCTTCTACAGTCCGTTTACTAATTTGTCGCTGGCAGTAAAAGAACCAAGTTTATGTTCTGCCAGGGCGAGATGTCAGCACGCTGGCGCACTGTGATGATGTCATTTGCTTTGGTTTGTTATTAACGTAAAATGTGACATTGAATATTATTGTTTTTTATGTATTTGTTTTACATTTTGAAGACTAAGTTCACACAGCGTAAATACTGCGCATTTTCTGCAAAATATTTTAATGCGGAAATACAGTAGCAGCAGAGCGGATGAGATTTGAACAAAACTGATCCACGCGCTGCGTAAATGCTGAGCGGAAAAAACGCTCCGAAATTGACCTGCAATGATGTTTTTTTTAATCCGCAACATGTCAATTATATTTGCGTAATCGCTGCTTATTTGTTACAGGTTTTCCCCATTAAATTCATTTTTTTGCGACGGAAAAGCAGCGATTCAACCACAAAAAACTTCATCCAATCCGGCCTCCTGGGATGACGTTTCATCCCATGTGACCGCTGCAACCAATCACAGGCTGCAGCGGTCAGATGGGATTAAACGTTATCCTAGGAGGACGCGTCACCATGGCTACATAAGTACAAAACTTTTTTTTTTTTTTTATGTGCAGTTTCTGTAGCGGACACTCCGGCCGAAAAACGGCACCACAATTTGGTGTGGTATTTTCGGCAAGAATTCCCGATGGCAACCAGGATGGATACGGTATGTACTGCTATGCAGTGTATCCGCCCTGTGTGAACATAGCCTTATAGGTAGTAGGCAGGGCAGCCTTAGGATAGTTGGCGCCCCGTGCAAAGTTTTCTTTCGGCACCCAACACCTATCATAAAAAAATGCCCCATGAAAAAAGTAATGCCCACCACAGTATAATGCACTTTATTGTGCCCCCACACAGTATAAGACACTTCTTTAGTGCCCCCACACAGTATACTGCCCCATGTAGTGACCCTACACAGTATAATGTCCCCTTAGTGCCCCCCCACAGTATAATGTCTCCCCTCCCCTCCGTGCCACACACAGCAACTCTTGTAGGTAGTGCCTCCCTGTAGATTGTGCCATACAGCCCCCTGTAGATTGTGATATACAGCCCCCTTGTAGATTCTGCCATACAGCTCCCTCCTCCCCCTTGTAGACAGTGCCCCCATCTCCCTTTTGTAGATAGTGTCATATAGCCCCTCTCCTACCCTTGTAGAGAGTGCCCCCACCTCCTCCTTGTAGATAGTGTCATACAGCCCCCCACCTCCCCCTTGTAAACAGTAGCCCCACCTCCCTTTTGTAGACAGTGCCCCACAAACAAATAAAACACAAAAATTGTACTCACCTAGGCCCCGTTCCTGTGATGGACGGAGCTGCTCCACAACACCGACAGGATCCTTACGTAGGCCGGCGTGATTCAGTGGCGTCATCACGCCAGCCTGTAGCCTTTGGCAGAGCAGGGAGATACCTCCCTGCTCTGTATAGGATTCAATGGTATCTGCATCTTAAGGATGCAGATACTATTAAAGGTAGTGTAGCTATCACTGTAGTAGACATAGCGGCTGCGAACGGCGCCACCAGGCATGGGGAAGCCCGTCCCAGCAGGCGACATGGCGCCCTCATGCCTGGTGGCGCTGCTAGCAGCCGCTATGGCTGCTAAAGTGATAAGTACCTTTGAGGAATTTGGTTTTACGTGTATGGGTAACCATACTGATCAGTAGCGCATGGGAAACGCCCGTTTTTTGCTTTTTTGCTTTCATTCCTCCATTCATTATTGAGACTTTGCTTTCCAAGTTCTCAAATCGGGTTCTATGCTGCAATTGGATCCTGCAACTAATACATCGTGGAGGCTACCTATCTGGAATCTACTACACTGGATGTTATGCTCCCAGCATAACTGCACCAGGTGAGCACTATTTAACACCTTGTTCACACGTGTACTATCACAGTGTCATGCACTATTGTGCGCTTTCTGTTTTTTTTACCTTTCTCACTGAGCAGAGAAGGAGCATCCGAGCCTCAAGGAGCCAGCGCAGCACTCTCTTCCACCTGCTGGAGTGATGCGCCCTGTTCGATGGCACAAGTTGCTCACCTCAAAGGCTGAACCTGGTAGCAGGTCAAGTTATGTGTTACCTCTCCATGGTCTTAGCAGGACTGGCCTTACATTTTATGATGCCCTATGTGCCACCCCCCCATATGGTGTACGGTCATGCATTGTACAAATAACTATACCATACAATATGCTGCCATATAAAACACTTCTATACAGTTACCGAAATATCATTGCTATGCAGTAATGCCACCATATATAGCAGGATCCAAGGAAAAGTGCAGCAAAAAAAATAAAATAAAAAATACCACCATACAGTGCTCAAGTAACACCAACATACAGCGACCAAATAACAACTCCACACATAGGGGAAAAAAAATCAGGGTGGTCAGAAGCCTTGTTGGCCTGTGAATTCTCCTTTGGGATATAGTCTAGCAATATGCCATCATTTTATAAGACGGGAATAACCGTTAAATGTATCATATTCCCACAAAAAGTGGTGTCCACATTTATTTATGGAGGGGGCTAAAAGAAGGTTATTCCCTATAGACAAGAATGTACTGAAAGACCTCATGTAAAAACTGCCGGGACAACTGGAGATGATGCCTTAAGCAGCCAATCGGTGTGCAGCTTTTATTTATTCAGAGGGATTTGATTGGTTGCCAGGGAAAACATCCCCACTTTTTGCACCAGTTTTCATTGGGGCCACCGAGTCCTGTCTATCGGCCAATTTAGATCATTACAATCAGTAATATCCAGAGAATACGCGTCTTGGGATGTATCAGGGAAAAGAAAACACAATTATAATTGATTTTAGGTTATTACTATGTGGTCAGTATTGAGTCCCACATAAAACAGAGGCTGCGAAGACTAGAAGAAGCTGCAGCAATTGGTAATTTTATGGGCCGGCTGTAAGAATTTTATGGAGGAGCACAGGGAACAATTATTAAAATAATGGCAATGATTTCACTTGTTCATTAAAATGCTTGAGGTGATGTATGGAGAGATAATGGCTATTCGATGCAGATGGATTCACATTAACTGAAGATACCAGATAAGTAACTGGTGACTTTACACATGATTTGGTGTCTGGAGACGTTTTGTAGCTTGAAAATCATCGGTAGGATTGAACTGGCCCACCAGAAGACCCGAGGGAGTGTAGGACTGGGGTTCCTTGAGGCCCCCTGAGGAGATGATTCTTAGGATGCCAACTCCATCTATACAAAACATGTGCACGACCCATCATCAATTTTGCAGTGTATGACGGTGACGGCACTGTATAGTATGTTATATTTACAGTGTATGACGGTGACGGCACTGTATAGTATGTTATATTTACAGTGTATGACGGTGACGGCACTGTATAGTATGTTATATTTACAGTGTATGACGGCGACGGCACTGTATAGTATGTTATATATGCAGTGTATGACGGTGACTGCACTGTATATTATGTTATATTTGCAGTATATGAGGGTGACGGCACTGTATAGTATGTTATATTATGATGGTGACGGCACTGTATAGTATGTTATATTATGACGGTGACGGCACTGTATAGTATGTTATATTATGACGGTGACGGCACTGTATAGTATGTAATATATGCAGTGTATGATGGTGACGGCACTGTATATTATGTTATATTTGCAGTATATGAGGGTGACGGCACTGTATAGTATGTTATATTATGATGGTGACGGCACTGTACAGTATGTTATATTATGACGGTGATGGCACTGTATAGTATGTTATATTAGCAGAGTATGATGGTGACGGCACTGTACAGTATGTTATATTATGACGGTGATGGCACTGTATAGTATGTTATATTAGCAGAGTATGATGGTGACGGCACTGTATAGTATGTTATATTATGACGGTGATGGCACTGTATAGTATGTTATATTATGACGGTGACGGCACTGTATAGTATGTTATATTATGACGGTGAAGGCACTGTATAGTATGTTATATTAACAGAGTATGATGGTGACGTCACTGGACAGTATGTTATATTATGACGGTGATGGCACTGTATAGTATGTTATATTATGACGGTGAAGGCACTGTATAGTATGTTATATTAGCAGAGTATGAGGTGACGGCACTGTATAGTATGTTATATTATGATGGTGACGGCACTGTACAGTATGTTATATTATGACGGTGACGGCACTGTATACTATGTTATATTATGATGGTGACGGCACTGTATAGTATGTTATATTATGACGGTGAAGGCACTGTATAGTATGTTATATTATGATGGTGACGGCACTGTATAGTATGTTATATTATGATGGTGACGGCACTGTATAGTATGTTATATTATGACGGTGAAGGCACTGTATAGTATGTTATATTATGACGGTGAAGGCACTGTATAGTATGTTATATTAGCAGAGTATGATGGTGACGGCACTGTATACTATGTTATATTATGATGGTGACGGCACTGTATAGTATGTTATATTATGACGGTGACAGCACTGTATAGTATGTTATATTATGACGGTGAAGGCACTGTATAGTATGTTATATTAGCAGAGTATGATGGTGACGGCACTGTATACTATGTTATATTATGACGGTGACAGCACTGTATAGTATGTTATATTATGACGGTGATGGCACTGTATAGTATGTTGTATTATGACGGTGAAGGCACTGTATAGTATGTTATATTATGACGGTGACGGCACTGTATACTATGTTATATTATGACGGTGACGGCACTGTATAGTATGTTATATTATGACGGTGACGGCACTGTATACTATGTTATATTATGACGGTGAAGGCACTGTATAGTATGTTATATTAGCAGAGTATGATGGTGACGGCACTGTATAGTATGTTATATTATGACGGTGACGGCACTGTATAGTATGTTATATTTTGATGGTGACGCCACTGTATAGTATGTTATATTAGCAGAGTATGATGGTGACGGCACTGTATAGTATGTTATATTTTCATGGTGATGGCACTGTATACTATGTTATATTATGATGGTGACGACACTGTATAGTATGTTATATTTACAGTGTATGACGGTGACGGCACTGTATAGTATGTTATATTTACAGTGTATGACGGTGACGGCACTGTATAGTATGTTATATATGCAGTGTATGACGGTGACGGCACTGTATATTATGTTATATTTGCAGTATATGAGGGTGACGGCACTATATAGTATGTTATATTATGATGGTAAGGGCACTGTATAGTATGTTATATTATGACGGTGACGGCACTGTATAGTATGTTATATTATGACGGTGACGGCACTGTATAGTATGTAATATATGCAGTGTATGACGGTGACGGCACTGTATATTATGTTATATTTGCAGTATATGTGGGTGACGGCACTGTATAGTATGTTATATTATGATGGTGACGGCACTGTACAGTATGTTATATTATGACGGTGCTGGCACTGTATAGTATGTTATATTAGCAGAGTATGATGGTGACGGCACTGTACAGTATGTTATATTATGACGGTGATGGCACTGTATAGTATGTTATATTATGACGGTGACGGCACTGTATAGTATGTTATATTATGACGGTGAAGGCACTGTATAGTATGTTATATTAGCAGAGTATGATGGTGACGGCACTGTACAGTATGTTATATTATGACGGTGATGGCACTGTATAGTATGTTATATTATGACGGTGAAGGCACTGTATAGTATGTTATATTAGCAGAGTATGAGGTGACGGCACTGTATAGTATGTTATATTATGATGGTGACGGCACTGTACAGTATGTTATATTATGACGGTGACGGCACTGTATACTATGTTATATTATGATGGTGACGGCACTGTATAGTATGTTATATTATGACGGTACTGTATAGTATGTTATATTATGACGGTGACGGCACTGTATAGTATGTTATATTATGATGGTGACGGCACTGTATAGTATGTTATATTATGACGGTGAAGGCACTGTATAGTATGTTATATTATGACGGTGAAGGCACTGTATAGTATGTTATATTAGCAGAGTATGATGGTGACGGCACTGTATAGTATGTTATATTAGCAGAGTATGATGGTGACGGCACTGTATAGTATGTTGTATTATGACGGTGAAGGCACTGTATAGTATGTTATATTATGACGGTGACGGCACTGTATACTATGTTATATTATGACGGTGACGGCACTGTATAGTATGTTATATTATGACGGTGACGGCACTGTATACTATGTTATATTATGACGGTGAAGGCACTGTATAGTATGTTATATTAGCAGAGTATGATGGTGACGGCACTGTATAGTATGTTATATTATGACGGTGACGGCACTGTATAGTATGTTATATTTTGATGGTGACGCCACTGTATAGTATGTTATATTAGCAGAGTATGATGGTGACGGCACTGTATAGTATGTTATATTTTGATGGTGATGGCACTGTATACTATGTTATATTATGATGGTGACGACACTGTATAGTATGTTATATTATGACGGTGACGGCACTGTATAGTATGTTATATTTTGACGGTGACGGCACTGTATAGTATGTTATATTATGACGGTGACGGCACTGTATAGTATGTTATATTATGACGGTGACGGCACTGTATAGTATGTTATATTATGACGGTGACGGCACTGTATAGTATGTTATATTATGACGGTGACGGCACTGTATAGTATGTTGTATTAGCAGAGTATGATGGTGACGGCACTGTATAGTATGTTATATTATGACGGTGACGGCACTGTATAGTATGTTATATTATGACGGTGACGGCACTGTATACTATGTTATATTATGATGGTGACGGCACTGTATAGTATGTTATATTATGACGGTGAAGGCACTGTATAGTATGTTATATTATGATGGTGACGGCACTGTATAGTATGTTATATTATGATGGTGACGGCACTGTATAGTATGTTATATTATGACGGTGAAGGCACTGTATAGTATGTTATATTATGACGGTGAAGGCACTGTATAGTATGTTATATTAGCAGAGTATGATGGTGACGGCACTGTATACTATGTTATATTATGATGGTGACGGCACTGTATAGTATGTTGTATTATGACGGTGAAGGCACTGTATAGTATGTTATATTATGACGGTGACGGCACTGTATACTATGTTATATTATGACGGTGACGGCACTGTATAGTATGTTATATTATGACGGTGACGGCACTGTATACTATGTTATATTATGACGGTGAAGGCACTGTATAGTATGTTATATTAGCAGAGTATGATGGTGACGGCACTGTATAGTATGTTATATTATGACGGTGAAGGCACTGTATAGTATGTTATATTAGCAGAGTATGATGGTGACGGCACTGTATATTATGTTATATTATGATGGTGACGGCACTGTATAGTATGTTATATTATGACGGTGAAGGCACTGTATAGTATGTTATATTAGCAGAGTATGATGGTGACGGCACTGTATAGTATGTTGTATTATGACGGTGACGGCACTGTATAGTATGTTGTATTATGACGGTGAAGGCACTGTATAGTATGTTATGTTATGACGGTGACGGCACTGTATACTATGTTATATTATGACGGTGACGGCACTGTATAGTATGTTATATTATGACGGTGACGGCACTGTATACTATGTTATATTATGACGGTGATGGCACTGTATAGTATGTTATATTAGCAGAGTATGATGGTGACGGCACTGTATAGTATGTTATATTATGACGGTGACGGCACTGTATAGTATGTTATATTTTGATGGTGACGCCACTGTATAGTATGTTATATTAGCAGAGTATGATGGTGACGGCACTGTATAGTATGTTATATTTTGATGGTGATGGCACTGTATACTATGTTATATTATGATGGTGACGACACTGTATAGTATGTTATATTATGACGGTGACGGCACTGTATAGTATGTTATATTATGACGGTGACGGCACTGTATAGTATGTTATATTAGCAGAGTATGATGGTGACGGCACTGTATAGTATGTTATATTATGACGGTGACGGCACTGTATAGTATGTTATATTATGACGGTGACGGCACTGTATAGTATGTTATATTATGATGGTGACGGCACTGTATACTATGTTATATTATGATGGTGACGACACTGTATAGTATGTTATATTATGACGGTGACGGCACTGTATTGTATGTTTTGATGGTGATGGCACTGTATAGTATGTTATATTATGATGGTGACGGCACTGTATACTATGTTATATTATGATGGTGACGACACTGTATAGTATGTTATATTATGACGGTGACGGCACTGTATAGTATGTTATATTTTGATGGTGACGGCACTGTATAGTATGTTATATTATGATGGTGACGGCACTGTATACTATGTTATATTATGATGGTGACGGCACTGTATAGTATGTTATATTATGACGGTGACGGCACTGTATAGTATGTTATATTATGATGGTGACGGCACTGTATAGTATGTTATATTATGACGTGACGGCACTGTATAGTATGTTATATTATGACGGTGACGGCACTGTATACTATGTTATATTATGACGGTGACGGTACTGTATAGTATGTTATATTATGACGGTGACGGCACTGTATAGTATGTTATATTATGACGGTGACGGCACTGTATACTATGTTATATTATGACGGTGAAGGCACTGTATAGTATGTTATATTATGACGGTGACGGCACTGTATAGTATGTTATATTATTATGGTGACGGCACTGTATAGTATGTTATATTATGACGGTGACGGCACTGTATAGTATGTTATATTATGACGGTGACGGCACTGTATAGTATGTTATATTATGACGGTGACGGCACTGTATACTATGTTATATTATGACGGTGAAGGCACTGTATAGTATGTTATATTATGACGGTGACGGCACTGTATAGTATGTTATATTATGATGGTGACGGCACTGTATAGTATGTTATATTATGACGGTGACGGCACTGTATAGTATGTTATATTATGACGGTGACGGCACTGTATAGTATATTATATTAGCAGAGTATGATGGTGACGGCACTGTATAGTATGTTATATTATGACGGTGACGGCACTGTATAGTATGTTATATTATGACGGTGACGGCACTGTATAGTATGTTATATTATGACGGTGACGCCACTGTATAGTATGTTATATTAGCAGAGTATGATGGTGACGGCACTGTATAGTATGTTATATTATGACGGTGACGCCACTGTATAGTATGTTATATTATGACGGTGACGGCACTGTATAGTATGTTATATTATGACGGTGACGGCACTGTATAGTATGTTATATTATGACGGTGACGGCACTGTATACTATGTTATATTAGCAGAGTATGATGGTGACGGCACTGTATAGTATGTTATATTATGACGGTGACGGCACTGTATACTATGTTATATTATGACGGCGACAGCACTGTATAGTATAATATATTAGCAGAGTATGATGGTGACGGCACTGTATAGTATGTTATATTATGACGGTGACGGCACTGTATAGTATGTTATATTATGACGGTGACGCCACTGTATAGTATGTTATATTATGACGGTGACGCCACTGTATAGTATGTTATATTAGCAGAGTATGATGGTGACGGCACTGTATAGTATGTTATATTATGACGGTGACGGCACTGTATAGTATGTTATATTATGACGGTGACGACACTGTATAGTATGTTATATTATGACGGTGACGGCACTGTATAGTATGTTATATTATGACGGTGACGGCACTGTATACTATGTTATATTATGACGGTGACGGCACTGTATAGTTTGTTATATTATGACGGTGACGGCACTGTATAGTATGTTATATTATGACGGTGACGCCACTGTATAGTATGTTATATTATGACGGTGACGGCACTGTATAGTATGTTATATTATGACGGTGACGGCACTGTATAGTATGTTATATTATGACGGTGACGGCACTGTATAGTATGTTATATTATGACGGTGACGGCACTGTATAGTATAATATATTAGCAGAGTATGATGGTGACGGCACTGTATAGTATGTTATATTATGACGGTGACGGCACTGTATAGTATGTTATATTATGACGGTGACGGCACTGTATAGTATGTTATATTATGACGGTGACGGCACTGTATAGTATGTTATATTATGATGGTGACGGCACTGTATTGTATGTTATATTATGACGGTGACGGCACTGTATAGTATGTTATATTATGACGGTGACGGCACTGTATAGTATGTTATATTATGACGGTGACGGCACTGTATACTATGTTATATTATGACGGTGAAGGCACTGTATACTATGTTATATTATGATGGTGACGACACTGTATAGTATGTTATATTATGACGGTGACGGCACTGTATAGTATGTTATATTTTGACGGTGACGGCACTGTATAGTATGTTATATTATGACGGTGACGTCACTGTATAGTATGTTATATTATTATGGTGACGGCACTGTATAGTATGTTATATTATGACGGTGACGGCACTGTATAGTATGTTATATTATGACGGTGACGGCACTGTATAGTATGTTATATTAGCAGAGTATGATGGTGACGGCACTGTATAGTATGTTATATTATGACGGTGACGGCACTGTATAGTATGTTATATTATGACGGTGACGGCACTGTATACTATGTTATATTATGATGGTGACGGCACTGTATAGTATGTTATATTATGACGGTGAAGGCACTGTATAGTATGTTATATTATGATGGTGACGGCACTGTATAGTATGTTATATTATGATGGTGACGGCACTGTATAGTATGTTATATTATGACGGTGACGGCACTGTATAGTATGTTATATTATGACGGTGACGGCACTGTATAGTATGTTATATTATGACGGTGACGGCACTGTATAGTATGTTATATTAGCAGAGTATGATGGTGACGGCACTGTATAGTATGTTATATTATGACGGTGACGGCACTGTATAGTATGTTATATTATGACGGTGACGGCACTGTATAGTATGTTATATTATGACGGTGACGGCACTGTATAGTATGTTATATTATGATGGTGACTGCACTGTATACTATGTTATATTATGATGGTGACGACACTGTATAGTATGTTATATTATGACGGTGACGGCACTGTATAGTATGTTATATTTTGATGGTGATGGCACTGTATAGTATGTTATATTATGATGGTGACGGCACTGTATACTATGTTATATTATGATGGTGACGACACTGTATAGTATGTTATATTATGACGGTGACGGCACTGTATAGTATGTTATATTTTGATGGTGACGGCACTGTATAGTATGTTATATTATGATGGTGACGGCACTGTATACTATGTTATATTATGATGGTGACGGCACTGTATAGTATGTTATATTATGACGGTGACGGCACTGTATAGTATGTTATATTATGAAGGTGACGGCACTGTATAGTATGTTATATTATGACGTGACGGCACTGTATAGTATGTTATATTATGACGGTGACGGCACTGTATACTATGTTATATTATGACGGTGACGGTACTGTATAGTATGTTATATTATGACGGTGACGGCACTGTATAGTATGTTATATTATGACGGTGACGGCACTGTATACTATGTTATATTATGACGGTGAAGGCACTGTATAGTATGTTATATTATGACGGTGACGGCACTGTATAGTATGTTATATTATTATGGTGACGGCACTGTATAGTATGTTATATTATGACGGTGACGGCACTGTATAGTATGTTATATTATGACGGTGACGGCACTGTATAGTATGTTATATTATGACGGTGACGGCACTGTATACTATGTTATATTATGACGGTGAAGGCACTGTATAGTATGTTATATTATGACGGTGACGGCACTGTATAGTATGTTATATTATGATGGTGACGGCACTGTATAGTATGTTATATTATGACGGTGACAGCACTGTATAGTATGTTATATTATGACGGTGACGGCACTGTATAGTATATTATATTAGCAGAGTATGATGGTGACGGCACTGTATAGTATGTTATATTATGACGGTGACGGCACTGTATAGTATGTTATATTATGACGGTGACGCCACTGTATAGTATGTTATATTATGACGGTGACGCCACTGTATAGTATGTTATATTAGCAGAGTATGATGGTGACGGCACTGTATAGTATGTTATATTATGACGGTGACGCCACTGTATAGTATGTTATATTATGACGGTGACGGCACTGTATAGTATGTTATATTATGACGGTGACGGCACTGTATACTATGTTATATTAGCAGAGTATGATGGTGACGGCACTGTATAGTATGTTATATTATGACGGTGACGGCACTGTATACTATGTTATATTATGACGGTGACAGCACTGTATAGTATAATATATTAGCAGAGTATGATGGTGACGGCACTGTATAGTATGTTATATTATGACGGTGACGGCACTGTATAGTATGTTATATTATGACGGTGACGCCACTGTATAGTATGTTATATTATGACGGTGACGCCACTGTATAGTATGTTATATTAGCAGAGTATGATGGTGACGGCACTGTATAGTATGTTATATTATGATGGTGACGGCACTGTATAGTATGTTATATTATGACGGTGACGGCACTGTATAGTATGTTATATTATGACGGTGACGACACTGTATAGTATGTTATATTATGACGGTGACGGCACTGTATAGTATGTTATATTATGACGGTGACGGCACTGTATACTATGTTATATTATGACGGTGACGGCACTGTATAGTTTGTTATATTATGACGGTGACGGCACTGTATAGTATGTTATATTATGACGGTGACGCCACTGTATAGTATGTTATATTATGACGGTGACGGCACTGTATAGTATGTTATATTATGACGGTGACGGCACTGTATAGTATGTTATATTATGACGGTGACGGCACTGTATAGTATGTTATATTATGACGGTGACGGCACTGTATAGTATAATATATTAGCAGAGTATGATGGTGACGGCACTGTATAGTATGTTATATTATGACGGTGACGGCACTGTATAGTATGTTATATTATGACGGTGACGGCACTGTATAGTATGTTATATTATGACGGTGACGGCACTGTATAGTATGTTATATTATGACGGTGACGGCACTGTATTGTATGTTATATTATGACGGTGACGGCACTGTATAGTATGTTATATTATGACGGTGACGGCACTGTATTGTATGTTATATTATGACGGTGACGGCACTGTATTGTATGTTATATTATGACGGTGACGGCAATGTATAGTATGTTATATTATGACGGTGACGGCACTGTATACTATGTTATATTATGACGGTGACGGCACTGTATAGTATAATATATTAGCAGAGTATGATGGTGACGGCACTGTATAGTATGTTATATTATGACGGTGACGGCACTGTATAGTATGTTATATTATGACGGTGACGGCACTGTATAGTATAATATATTAGCAGAGTATGATGGTGACGGCACTGTATAGTATGTTATATTATGACGGTGACGGCACTGTATAGTATGTTATATTATGACGGTGACGGCACTGTATAGTATGTTATATTATGACGGTGATGGCACTGTATAGTATGTTATATTATGACGGTGATGGCACTGTATAGTATGTTATATTATGACGGTGACGGCACTGTATAGTATGTTATATTATGACGGTGACGGCACTGTATAGTATGTTATATTATGACGGTGATGGCACTGTATAGTATGTTATATTATGACGGTGATGGCACTGTATAGTATGTTATATTATGACGGTGATGGCACTGTATAGTATGTTATATTATGACGGTGACGGCACTGTATAGTATGTTATATTATGACGGTGACGGCACTGTATAGTATGTTATATTATGACGGTGACAGCACTGTATAGTATAATATATTAGCAGAGTATGATGGTGACGGCACTGTATAGTATGTTATATTATGACGGTGACGGCACTGTATAGTATGTTATATTATGACGGTGACGGCACTGTATACTATGTTATATTATGACGGTGACAGCACTGTATATCATTGTCGTTACATGAGTTATTCACCCCCCAAAAAACGAAACAAAAAATATTATAATCATAATAATCTTACCTGACAATTCCTCCTGAGTGTTTCATTTTTTTTGTTAGAAATTCTGTTCGGATTACGCTTCAGTACTTTCTCACGCCATCTCCTGATTTTAGGCGGTCCCTCACGCAGTGCTTTACCTGAAAACTACAAATGCCATAACCCATAATTGGGTTTTTTCTCTTGCTGACTAACCCACCTCCCCATTCTCCGCCCGTTTCATTGTTGGGGCGTTCCTTACTGAGAAAGAAAAGTCACATGTTATGTGACGTCTCATAAGGGAGTCGGCGAAGGCTGGAAGATATGTCACCTGATCAGTGAAGAATCATCCGATCGACATGTGGGATCATGGCAAAGCGTCACATGATTGTAATACCAATCGTCGCTGATCAGGAGGATTGCGGGGGCAGAGTCACGTGACCAGGGGACGGTGGTGCCAAACGGAGCAATTTTGGAAAAGACTTTAAATGAGTAAGTGAACCGACTTTGGATGAACATGTCAGTGGCAGATAATTTCTGGAAAGCCGAAAACCCCTTTAATACAAGTGAATAAGGAAAATGGCAGTTGGCCAAAGCATGGCTCTGTTATTTGGGCACCATACTGGATGGAGAATATAATTAGGCACCATACGGTATTTGTGAACTGTATGGAGGGGTGCCAGCATACCGTACCACACAGGGCACCATCCAATGTAATGCCAGTCCTGACTATAACTTGTCATTGCGTTAAATTTAACCCCATATTGAACCTAGATCTTCCGAAATGTTTTCCATATCTTGGTCTCTCTTCTGCTCCACATATACAGGTTGCTCCGGCATTAATCATCTTTGTAAATCTCGCTTTCGTTAATTCCATCCTTTGCTCTGTTGAACTTTTAAATGTTCTCCCCACCCCCCACTGGCTCTAGGGATCCTGTTTAAACTAACATTTATTAATTTATTTCCCCAAGCTTTCCTGCCATAAATTAATTATTATGACAAGACCGAATGCAATGTCAGATGCACGCCAGGCTTCGCGGGCAGGGCGGCCCATGACATGGCATAGAGAGACGCTCTCCATCAATATGTTTAAAAAGCCTTATGCAAATCCTGTTAATTCTCGGGCTCTTGTCGGTGTATGTCGGAAATATTCAGGTATATAAAGGGCAGAGCTAGTCAATGGAACCAGGATTTCACGGATTTGGAATCACTTTTAAGATCACACGAGTAGATGTAAAGCGATTGGTGGTTAAAATATCATTATTGACTTTATGTTAAATAGTAGCTAAAGTCTAAAGTAAAAAAAAACGTCATCAACTCAATGAAGCCAATGTAGATTTACACATATTACATACTTAGCAACATTTCAATCCCAAATCATAAATATATATATTCTGACCTGGGTGATTTTAATTAGTTTAATGCTGGTTCCTACCATCCCCAAGAATATTTAGGTTTAGTCCCAGTTCTGGGTGTATGTGCAGGTCGCCTTGTCGTGGCAGGTGGGCTCACACAATTTGATCAAAATGTGCGCTAAGAACCTCCCTATTGTAAGTAGATTTAGCAGTAATGCATATTTATTTATATTTAGTGGCTTAGGTGGCATTAGTGTTTGCAGTGTGCTGTCTCCATTTTCTTGTGTGCTGTGTATATATATATATATATATATATATATACACTAAGATTATCTTTTCTTCTTTCTGTAACTCTTTTGGGGTACTGCATGGTGGTATTATTTGAGCTCTCCATTCCCTATTGCAGTATTTTTGGGCACTTGGTGCAGTCGTTATTCTGACTCAATAATTGATTTAAGGGGGGCAAAGTTTGCTATGGGGTCCAGTATTTTCTACTTTTGCCACTGCATATTGACATATGCCATCTGTTATTTTAAAAAAATGTATGTAGGTGATAAACAGAGCGCACACTTCGATAGGAAGATACAATTAACTTTATTATATCTCGATATTATAACACTTCCAGACAAAACTAGATTAAAACACTTAAAAATCACACATAGCAAAATCGTTGGCGTGCCCCATTGGGGTACCCTATACCCATGCCCACATATGCACTGACCCAATTAATAGATAATTAAATTATACTTTATGTATATATACAGTGAAAGAAATAAGTATTTGATCCCTTGCTGATTTTGTAAGTTTGCCCACTGTCAAAGACATCAACAGTGTGGAATTTTTAGGCTAGGTTAATTTTACCAGTGAGAGATAGATTATATAAAAAAAAATAAAAAAAAAAATCACATTGTCAAAATTATATATATTTATTTGCATTGTGCACAGAGAAATAAGTATTTGATCCCTTTGGCAAACAAGACTTAATACTTGGTGGCAAAACCCTTGTGTGCAAGCACAGTAGTCAGACGTTTTTTGTAGTTGATGATGAGGCTTGCACATATGTTAGATGGAATTTTGGCCCACTCCTCTTTGCAGATCATCTGTAAATCATTAAGATTTCGAGGCTGTCGCTTGGCAACTCAGATCTTCAGCTCCCTCCATAAGTTTTTGATGGGTTTAAGGTCTGGAGACTGGCTAGGCCACTCCATGACCTTAATGTGCTTCTTTTTGAGCTACTCCTTTGTTGCCTTGGCTGTATGTTTCGGGTCATTGTCGTGCTGGAAGACCCAGTCACTAGCCATTTTTAATGTCCTGGTGGAGGGAAGGAGTTTGTCACTCAGGATTTTACGGTACATGGCTCCATCCATTCTCCCATTGATGCGGTGAAGTAGTCCTGTGCCCTTAGCAGAGAAACACCCCCAAAACATAATGTTCCCACCTCCATGCTTGACAGTGGGGACGGTGTTCTTTGGGTCATAGGCAGCATTTCTCTTCCTCCAAACACGGCGAGTTGAGTTAATGTCAAAGAGCTCAATTTTAGTCTCATCTGACCACAGCACCTCCTCCCAATCACTCTCAGAATCATCCAGATGTTCATTTGCAAACTTCAGACGGGCCTGTACATGTGCCTTCTTGAGCAGGGGGACCTTGCGGGCACTGCAGGATTTTAATCCATTACGGTGTAATGTGTTACCAATGGTTTTCTTGGTGACTGTGGTCCCAGCTGCCTTGAGATCATTAACAAGTTTCCCCTGTGTAGTTTTCGGCTGAGCTCTCACCTTCCTCAGGATCAAGGATACCCCACGAGGTGAGATTTTGCATGGAGCCCCAGATCGATGTCGATTGACAGTCGTTTTGTATGTCTTCCATTTTCTTACTATTGCACCAACAGTTGTCTCCTTCTCACCCAGCGTCTTACTTATGGTTTTGTAGCCCATTCCAGGTCTTGTGCAGGTCTATGATCTTGTCCCTGACATCCTTAGAAAGCTCTTTGGTCTTGCCCATGTTGTAGAGGTTAGAGTCAGACTGATTCATTGAGTCTGTGGACAGGACTCTTTTATACAGGTGACCATGTAAGAGCTGTCTATAATGCAGGCACCAAGTTGATTTGGAGCGTGTAACTGGTCTGGAGGAGGCTGAACTCTTAATGGTTGGTAGGGGATCAAATACTTATTTCTCTGCACAATGCAAATAAATATATATAATTTTGACAATGTGATTTTCTTTTTTTTTTTTTTATATATAATCTATCTCTCACTGGTAAAATTAACCTAGCCTAAAAATTCTAGACTGTTCATGTCTTTGACAGTGGGCAAACTTACAAAATCAGCAAGGGATCAAATACTTATTTCCTTCACTGTATATATATATATATATATATATATATATATACACAAGTATATATAAAATCCAATTTATTTAGTCATTAATTGGCTCAGTGCATATGTGGGCATGGGTATAAGGTGGAGCTCTTATCATGGGGCACGCCAACGATTTTACTGTGAGTGATTTTTAAATGTTTTTAAGGCTTCGTTCACATCTGCGTCAGGGTCCCGTTCTGGCTTTCCGTCGGAGCTTCCTGTCAGAATGGAACCCTGACTGAAACAAACGAAAACCATAGGTTTCCATTTGCATCACCATTAATTTCAATAGTGACGGATCCGGTGCAAATGGTTTTTGTTTGTCCCCGTTGTTTTTTAGATTCTGCTGCAGATTTTCTGTTGCAGCGTATCCTTTTTCTGGAAACATACCCTTAGGCCAGGTTCCCACGGGTCGGATACACTACATTAAAACTGCGCAGCAAATCCAACCTTGAACCTGCAGCACATTCCGCACGAAAAAGTGCACCACATTGTGGTGCGGTTTTTCGGATGGAATTTCCGCTGCGGGAAGCAGCGTACAAAAAAACCCCAAAAACGTTCATACTTACTGTGGCCGTTGTCATGATGACCCTCCTTTGCCATCCGGTCCGGCCTCCCTGGATGATGGCGCAGCCCATGTAACCGCTGCAGCCTGTGATTGACTGCAGCTGTCACATGGGATGAAACGTCATCCCAGGAGGCCGGACTGGAGGAAGAAACAGGGAGCTCTGGGTAAGTATGATTTTTTTTTTCTGAGTTGTGATTTTTGCTTCGATTTTGCCGCAAAAGTTACAACACTTGACTTTCTGTTGCAGGTTTTGTATCCACATTGAATTCAATGAGGAAAACCCGCAACAGAAAAGAAATGAAAACGCAGCATACTTAAATTGACTTGCTGCATATTTAAATTTGGCACTGCAGGTCAATTTATGAACGTTTTCGCTGCGTTTTTTTCCACAGCGTGGGCACGAGATTTTCTAAATCTCATCCACTTTGCTGCTACTGTAAATGCTGCAGAATTTCCACACATAATTCCGTTTACGCTATGTAGGAACCCGGATGAAGGCCCCATGCACATCAATATTGATCCGCAATTTCAGACCGTAATTGTGGATCAAAGTATGGACCGATTCATTTCTATTGCCCATGGACACCTTCCTGCAAAAAATAGGACGTCCTATTTTTTGCTTTTACGGACCATGCTCCTATAATTTATAATGAGAGCACGGCCCACAAATGTGATCACGGGTACAACCGTGTGCAGAGCGCCCTCGGGTGCAGTCACACAGAATTTTCTGCAACTAAAATTCTGTATGTGGAACATGCAAAAATCCATGCGCTTGTTGCAGAAACAACCAATTCAGATATATGCAACTAATTTGCAGTTGTAGAAATTTCTGCAACAAAAATTTCCGTGTGTGAATCCACCCTCACACAGCATGCAGAAGGGAGAGCAAGGAGGATCAGGGGCTGCATCCAAACAATGGGGTACAGAACATTAATGGGGGCCAGGACGTAGTTAGGGCATGACCAGACGTGGCGGAATTGCTCTGGAATTTCGCTGCGGACAGTCCGCAGCGGAAATCCGCAGCGTACACGTTTCTCCATTGCTTTCCACAGCTTTTTAGTTAGGTTCATGCACACGTTGCGGAATTTAGTGTCCGCAGCATACACTGGCTGTTGCGGACGTGTAGCAGACTTGTTGCAGACTTATTGCGGAATTTCTCCATTGACATCAATGGAGAGTCAAAATTCCGCAATGAAGTCTGCAGATGTCATGTAGATGTTATGTGTGCTGCGGAGCGTATTGGTTTTACTAACATGACATTTCTTCATTCTGGCTGGACTTATGTATTTCTAGGTCTACAGCCAGGCCCCATGCACACGTAAAAACGCCCATAATCACGGGCCGTTATTACAGCATGGGCAGGCCCATAGAAGTCAATGGGGCTCCCGTAATTACGGGAGTGTTGCTAGGTGACGTCAGGAGATAGTCACTGTCCAGGGTGCTGAAAGAGTTAAACGATTGTCAGTAACTGTTTCAGCACTTCCGATCACAATATAGATCAATGTGTAAAAATAATAGAAGTTCCTACATACAGAGAACTCCCTGCTTCTTCCTCCAGTCCGGCCTCCCGGGATGACGCTTCAGTCCAAGTAACGGCTGCAGCCAATCACAGGCCAATCACAGGCTGCTGCGGTCACATGGACTGCCGCGTCATCCAGGGAGGTCGGGCTGGATGTTGAAAGAGGGACGCGTCACCAAGACAACGGCCGGGTAAGTATGAAATTCTTTTACTTTTACTAGGGAAAGGGCTGTCCCTTCTCTCTATCCTGCACTGATAGAGAGAAGGGAAGCCCTCTTCACCTCAAAACGCAACGGCTAGTCCGCATCAATTTAATGCCCATTTTAGGCAAAGCCGCAACAGAATCTGCAACGCAGATTCTGTGCGGCATTGATGCGGACAGAGTATGCAGAACTCCGCCACGTCTGGTCATGCCCTTATGGGTTCAACATTGCTTAATTATTTCTGTGCATGATTAATAGCAATGTTCATCCTGATCCTCCTGTTTCATGAATAGAATGGCAGAACTGCAATGAACAGGCAGTGCAGTATAGGGGGAGGGGCAGCGGTTGAAGGGTTTTGGTCATTCATACTGGGTTAGTGAATGTCAATCATCAAGCAGCAGTTTATAATCTATAGTAAATGGAAATATTCTGAGTCTTGATTGACTTCACAAGATGCAATAAACTCCACTGAGCGGCACATCCGGCTCCGTGTGTTTCCCTTTGTATTAAGCTGAGTAATTTTAAGTTATATCGTGATCACAAAGCGCTCGTATATTCCAATTGAGCAGCATCACTTTATTTTTCTTCAACTCATTTATTTGAGAAAAGTAAAACAGCAGGAGGGGAGGCCGGGCCGGCAGGTCCATCGCTGCAATTTATTTACTTTTCCACTGTCTTTTATACAGAGGAGACATAATCACCCGCGCGCTGAAAAAGGGAAACATGGCCAGAGCTCCTTATTTATAAGGTTACACTTTACAAATTTACACAGTCCCCTCAGTGTCTAATGCAGGTGTTATCTCAGAGCGGAGGTGTATGCAAGGTTATGTGTATGACACACACACACACACACACATACACATACACCCACCCACCCACACACACACACACACACACACACACATATATATATATACATACACATACCCATACACACACACACACAGATGCACAGACACACGTATACATACATACATACATACACACACATACATATATCCATACGCATACACACACATATACACACACACACACACACACACACACACACATACATATATTCATACACATTAATGATATAGAGGATGAGACATATATATATATATATATATATATATATCCATACACACATATATCCATACACATACAGGCACATATATACACACACATACATACAGAAAAATACAAATACACACATACATATATTCATACACATTAATGATATAGAGGATGAGATTAATAGCACGGATTCTATTTTTGCAGATGACACCAAGCTATGTAATATAGTTCAGACTATGGAAGATGTTCGTGAATTACAAGCGGATTTGAACACACTAAGTGTTTGGGCGTCCACTTGGCAAATTAAGTTTAAGGTAGATAAATGTAAAGTTATGCATCTGGGTACCAACAACCTGCATGCATCATATGTCCTAGGGGGAGCTACACTGGGGGAGTCACTTGTTGAGAAGGATCTGGGTGTACTTGTAAATCATAAACTAAATAACAGCATGCAGTGTCAATCAGCTGCTTCAAAGGCCAGCAAGATATTGTTGTGTATTAAAAGAGGCATGGACTCACGGGACAGGGATGTAATATTACCACTTTACAAAGCATTAGTGAGGCCCCATCTAGAATATGCAGTTCAGTTCTGGGCTCCAGTTCATAGAAAGGATGCCCTGGAGTTAGAAAAAATACAAAGAAGAGCAACAAAACTAATAAGGGGCATGGAGAATCTAAGTTATGAGGAAAGATTAATGGAATTAAACCTATTTAGCCTTGAAAAAAGATGACTAAGGGGGACATGATTAACTTATATAAATATATGAATGGCACATACAAAAAATATGGTGAAATCCTGTTCCATGTAAAACCCCCTCAAAAAACAAGGGGGCACTCCCTCCGTCTGGAGAAAAAAAGGTTCAAGCTGCAGAGGCGACAAGGCTTCTTTACCGTGAGAACTGTGAATCTATGGAATAGTCACCGCAGGAGCCGTCACAGCAGGGACAGTAGATGGCTTTAAAGGAACAGTGTCATCACAAATTTATTTTTCATATGTTAAAGATGTTAGTGCTTTATTAAAAACGTTTATATTTATTTGTGTGTTTGTGTTTTACTTTTTCTTATTTTTACACTTTTTCTTCCCTATGGGGGCTGCCATTTTTTGTTCCATTTCTGTATGTGTCGATTAACGACACATACAGACATGGAATACGGCAGCCACAGTCCCATAGGGACTGCGAACGGCTCCCGTCCCATCCACTTCTGTGTACGCCGTCTGTGTGGGAACTGCGCATGCGCCGCTCCCACACAGTCCAATTTGAAATTGGCGCCGTCCGGCGCCATTTTCCTGTGGACCGGAAGTCGCGGCCGGACAGTAAGATTACTACTTCCGGTCGCGGCTTCCGGACTTGTGCACTTGGACCAGCGGCAGCAGACGGAGCGGACGGGCCGGAGGGAGCCGCGGCGGCAGGAGCAGGTAAGAGATTTCAATGTATGTTCGTGTTTGTGTACGTTTACTATTGTATGTTAACCTTCTACACTGTGTGTTAGCTCAAAAAATGGCGACACACAGTGTAGGATGTTAGACCGTTCAAACCCCTCGTTTATCCCGGCACTAGCCAGGATAAAGGAGGGGGGGATGCTGAGAGCTCACTAGAGCGAGGGCTTTTTACCCAATTTTGCAATGCTGCAATTTTGGGAATAGCTCCATCTAGTGACCAGCAATGGGAAATATTATAAATTAGAATCTAATTTATAATATTTCCTGACTCGTGAAAAAAATAAAAAAAATTTGAACAATGTTTAATCACCTACACACTAAATGTTTAATTAAAAAAAAAAAAACATGTTTTTCTGGCAACATATTCCCTTTAAAAAAGGGTTAGATAATTTCCTAGAACAAAAAAGTATTAGCTCCTATGTGTAGAAATATTTCCCTTCCCATTTCCCATCCCTTGGATGAACTTGATGGACATGTGTCTTTTTTCAACCGTACAAACTATGTAACTATGTAACATACACACACACACACACACACACACACACACACACACACAGAGTAATAGATACATACATACACACATACTGCAGGTACATATGCTTCAAACACACACATGTATACATACATTACTTAAATATACACACACGCACAAACACGAAATATAGATATATATATTCACAAACATACACATATATACACATAAACACATAGATACAAGCACAAAAACAACCAAAGTGCATGTGCATTCATTGAACACAAACATATATTCACATACATAGATGCACATACATATATATATACTCACTCACTCACTCACTCACTCCCACACATATACATACATATAGATACGCACAGGCTGCCGTGTTCTATGTCTGCATAATATTGCATATAATACGCTTTAAAGAAGTTCTGTACTCATAAAACACCGTCCCGGAGACAGCAATTGGCGCAGGATGCAACTTTCTCATATACAAACTTCTGAAATCCCGGAGGTGACCTTTACATCATTGCCCCCCCCATAAGCCCTGCAGTCAGTACTGCGAGGCAGAATTGAGGTGGCGTAAACTGTATACTGTATTAGAAACTTGATTCCTATCCCTATTGTTGCATATGGGGCATAGTTTTATTACCCTATAGACATAGATGCCAACTCTCCCAGAATGACCAGGAGACTCCCGGGTGCCCGGCGTTCCGACAAAAGATGTCATTTGCAGATACAACATATTTTGCTATACATTGATGATATACACCCGGCTGCAACTTCTTAAGTCCAGTCCAATGTCTCGAGAGAGTTTCATTTGAGGTTTGGTTAAGAAAACGTTTGTTCCTTTATTCTGCTGCGTATTAGGGAAAGCGCTCATTACCGTGTGCTGGACTAAATAGCTTCTAATTGTCTCAGCAATTGCTGGGAAAATGATACCGGCTACATTGACATTTGGATGAAACATTCTCAGTAACATATTGAGTAGCACAAATTAAGAAAAGCCCCGTAATAAGAAAAGCCCCGGATTTTAAAAATTACAATAGTGACTAATATCTAGTGATTTGTCAAAGTTCCCAAGAAATTGTAAACGAGCAGGATAATGAATGAGAATTATATCATCTCGCCGTGGAATTTATATAGGGGGATACAAATTTAATAAAAGCCGATGTCACTTTTAATTGTCTTCCATTTAGTCATCTATTTATTAAGGGTAGAAAATATATTCACCTCCAATCAAGTCCTGAAGGTTGATTGAACCTAAAATGAATATGAAGATTTATTACCCTCGCGAGTTGTCGGTAATGATGATATGAGGGCGGTAAAGCCATCCCGTAAATCCATATTATTAATGAGAAAAAAAAAGTCATCGCCCTCTTGCGAACATAATACGTATGTATTTATTAAAGGGATTTTCCACTTTGGATAATCCCTTTTTGTTAGAAAGGGTCCCCCCGATGATAAGCTGACCAAAGGGTGTCCTGCCGCAGAGACCTCCAGCAAGGAATTGTAAACTGTGGGGAAACCTGGCAGCAAGTGTTCAGTTTTCCTGCAGCGCCACCACAGGTGAAATAAATCATTACATGGTGATAATTGAAATTAGTCGGTTGTGTGTATCTGGCTAGTTATAGAAAAAATGGGGGGGACCGCACAACGATTAATCAATTTAAAAAAAAAAGACGTGTGGCCCCATTTTTTATAACTAGCCAGATACAACACAGCAGCAGCAGGCAGCATTACCAGGGTGGGGAGGTCACTGTTTTTGGCATTTCCCCTCCTGATAATACCAGCCTGCGGCCGCCCCAGTGCCCGACCATCACTACAGATGGTCGGGTACTGGATCGTACCCGGCTCTTCCCGGTACCCCTAGTGGTGGTGTGTACCGGGGTAATAATGGGGTCAGTGTTAGCCTCTGCACCGGCTAACACTAAGCCCCGCCTTGTAATAGGCGCTGTCAATCAGCCATGCGGTAGTAATAACGTTTAAAAGAAAATACAAAGACAAAGAAAAAATATATTAACCATTTTATTAATAAGAAAAAAGGCGTCATGGAAGTAGTCCTCAAATCCGACGTAATCCAAAGACCCAGCCTGTAATAAAACACAGACACAAAAAAAAAATCACAATAGTAACACATGTGGTAGGCTTAGATACAGGGGCCATGTGTGATACTGTCTGGTAGACTATGTATCTAAGCCTACAACAAGGCAGGCTTCAATACAGGACCCCAGCAGACAGTAATCTTATACAATATAAGATTACTGTCTGCTGGGGTTCTGTATCTAAGCCTGCCTTGTGGTAAGCTTAGATACAGGGTCCAACAGACTGTATCACACAAGGGCCCTGTATCTAAGTCCATGTGTGATGCTGTCTGTTGGACCCTGTATCTGAGCTTACCACAAGGCAGGCTTAGATACAGGACCCCTGCAGGCAGTAATGATGTTTACACTTACCTAGCACTTCGGTGCAGCGGATGTCCAGACACCATCCAGTGTCGTGACGTCATGCGCGGGCCACAGCGTCATGACGCGAGAAGACGTCAGGACTGCCGCTGCGCTTGGGAAGGTGGGTAGGTATGTGTCGGTACTATGGTACCAGGGGCCCGTGTATTTTATGACATAGGCCCCAGTTACTATATTACACTTCTATAGCGGTGCGGGGGCCGCGGCCCGGTCGCAATTGCGACCGCTGAGACCCCTGTAGCGGCAGTGGCCCGGGGATGTGGGCCAAAGATCCGGGGCTTGGGCCTCGGTGGTCCGGTGCTAGCGACGCCCCTGGTGTCACCTATATTTTTTTATTTTTCTAATTGAATCCAAAGAGTAAAACATAATCTTTTATTTTTAAAATCTGTTTGTATTTTTTTTATTGTAAATTTTAATTCTGTTTTCTGTACATGATTATACGGGGCAGGCACCTTGCCTGAGCTGCTGTTAACAGCATTTAAAAATATTCTTTGCAGCAGCCACACAGACCATAGGAAACTATAGTCTGGAGCTGACCCACTGAGTTCTAGGTTAGAGTGTTGTGGGCATGCTCTGTGAACCTGTGCAGAGGTCATAGTGTAGGGAGGGGGAGATGGGAACCTTGTCCATCACCTATTGTTAATGGGGGATCCTGTGTTATCTATATAGAAGTGTTACCTGTAGGTGTAATCCTGCCTGGGATGATAATGAGATGACTGCTGAGAAGTGATCTCTACAGAACAGGAAGGGTTATCTTGAAAAATATGTTAATATAAAAGCTTGATTCCAACAATAGGTCATTTTCTGATGACACATTACCTTTAAACACAGGGTCATTGCATGAATCACATATAACTACCTCACTACTGAGATCTTCTGATGATATCATGTCCGCTCCTGATTTCTATCAGGTATAATTTTGTCATAGAGACCAGGTGAGCCCCATGCTTGTTTACTCCTCTCCTTCCCTTTCACTTGTATTAGTAAGTCAGGAATGGCCCTTGGATTGTTTCCTCTTCCTTATTTGGTAACGTTTCGGTGCTTGTGCAGGGGAGGAGCCTCTTGTTGACACCACCCATGAGGATGGGGAAAGAGTCAGCCAGAGCTGAAGTCACACCTCTTTACATGGGTACCCTTCATATAGCCGTGACTAAGATGGAGCGTATGCTGTGGCCTGAGACATAACTTGAAGCTCCTGGTCCCCATTATAAAATCTAAAAATGGCTCCCCAACTACCATGTGTTATGGTAGGTGTCTTGTTATGTTGCAGAGGGGCCCCTGTTGGGCCCCTCAGGCACATGTGCCCAGGTGCAACTACTACATTTGCTCTCCCTATAGTGACCTGGACCTGCTCATGTTACGTCCTGATATGCCTTTCTTATACCAGGTAAATCATTCTTGTTGAAATGTCTTTCATTGGAATTTAATTGCCACGTCATTGCTTAGAAGATCCTTACACAAAGGCAACCTGCAATGTTCTACATTATATTACACTGCAGCTCCCAGTCTACACTCCCAGCAAGTGATCTCCTTCTGTGCTGTTTCTAAATGCAGTTTTTTGGCGTAAAAATGCAGAATTTGGTGCACGCCATAGTTATGCTAAAATTCTGACTTTTTGCTTTTCTGGATACTTTCCGAAAGTAGCTTAAAAAGGAGGTAGGGTTTAGCCGAAGGGGACAGGGCCTCCGCTGGAACCATAGATTTATCATGATTTACACCAGAAACCGGGGTAAGTTATGGTGCAAATCTACACCTGATCATAGCAAGCGCAGATTTGCATTTCTGTTGCACGGAGGAGTGCACCTCTTAATATATTTGGCAAATTTTTCAACCAATATAAATTATCTTCAGACGAGAGTTTAAATCGCTCGTCCTAATATATCCCCCCATTGGGTTTACAGTTCTGTGCTTTGCCAGTACAGAACGTCCAGACTAAACATGCGGTTTCCATAGTGACTTTACTTTTTTAGCTTACAAATTTGCAGACAACGTTATTTTGAAGTTCTTTGACAGATTTTTTTCAGCACTTTATTACTTCAGAAATTTTCCATCAGTGATTCACATTATATAACACCTGGGTGTTTTCATACAGCTGTAGAAAATGTACTTTACAAAGTCCCCCAGGATAATTGTGATACATGATCAGAGCCGAATTCTTCACGCCAAGGAGCCATGTGTATATTTTTATCAGTGCCGGATGACATTGCTGTACAAAGAAAACACGCAAAAATCCCCAATACAATAAACTTGGTGATAAAATTCACGACATTGCCAAAGATCTATATCAGAAAAAACATTTAATTTGAAGAATTCTGTGTTCCCCCAATTCTATAAGGCACTCCTCTATCTGGAAGGAAAACCGATTATTTTCATACTGATCTTCCTGGTTCATGAATAAAACTCCGGAGGTATCTAACTAACTGAGCTCCATTGACTTTTATAGAGCAGTAGGAAAAGGGGAGCTGGGGATTATGTAACTGCATTAAAAGGGTCTGTGGAGAAGGTGACAACACCGATGGGCACAGCGTTGGGCATAGCGACCATAAAGGCAGCCCATGTGGCACCTTTAGAGCCCTAAGGGAGGAGGACCAGCTCATATTCTCCCCAACAGGTGGCGAGAACTTGAAAAGGAGGAGGAAACCGAACCAGGTAAGGCTTCAACCAAACCTCTCTCCAACAAAGGTCGGGTAGTCTAAACGAGCAATGGGTACACTTGCCCAAATTTAAAGTCTTGGGATGGTATGGTCCACCACGGGTTAATTTTGCTATAGGTCCCCATCTTCCCTATGTACGTTCTTAGGCACCGCAATAGTGGCCCATTTTCTGTTGGACCCCAATAGCTCAAAATGGTTGACTAGAAAATTAAAAGACGTCACAAAAGTGGGCAAATTTGGAAATACATATATTTACTGGTGATTTTCCTATTTACAGGGACATGTAGGTTGATGTCACACACAAGGAACGCAACTTCAATTTTCCACTCTGCTCCATCTGTGCATGTTTTTAACAAAAACAAATAATTGGGTTTAGACGGGATCTAAATCTAAATCTTTTGCCTGGTCCAGAATTTCTGTCTTTCTTGTCTTGGTCCTCCAAACAACCAATTGTTACCCAATTCTCACCATCTCGCTGTCCTTGTTCCTGATGATTTTGCACCAGGTGGACTTGGCCCGATATACCACCCCTATTGCTAGGAATACCACTGGATCTGGTTCGTGACTTCTAGACAATGTCATTCTGGGACTGAACCTTGTAGGAACCACCACACAACAAAGTCTGAGGGCCAGGAGTGTCCTGGCGACCCACATTGAAGTCTGTGGAAAATCGGGGGTCCTATGGGTAAAAAGTGAGATTCGCTGGGCTTTTACAGATAATATGGCCCATACTTATATACTTATACTGAACAGAGCTGAAGTTGGTACAGTTATAGACTTTTATATATATATTCATATATTCATACATACATTACGTTGTTTTATATAAAGTGAGTAACAAGAACATCTTCTTAACACATTCACAAGCTCACTCTATAAGTTCTTGCTATAAAAGTGTAATATTCGTTATTTGTGATCTAATTAAAATCAGTTACTGCATATCAACAATGTGAGATGTATAAGTACAAAGTGGATAATAATAGAAATGAATGGTAAAGGCAGAAGAGAAGTATGTGAAGAGGCTGGATGTACAATACATGTGTGCGCATGATGAACTATGGCAAATTACATATTCAATAAAATATTCAATATCAAGAATGAATCTAAGATCCTGACAATAACAGAGAAATAGAGAAGGAGAAATGTATTATATATTGTATATAAAGCCATGGAAGTTCATTGATACTTGTGATGATGATCAGGAATGGATGTATCTATAATAAGTGATCACTATGTAAGTGATCAATAGTTATGATCTGCTGGGCTCTCATGATCTTGCCACTATGGGGCAATATACTGTGTGGGGGCAGTGTCAGGGGGATATTATATACAGTAGTATACAGTAAATATATATAAATATAAATATTCAGTGGCGTAGCATGCAAATAGCGGGTGTGACATGCAAAAGGGGTGTGGCCTAAATAATTGTTCATTAATCATAATCGAGGTTACATGTTCAATTAATCCTCATTTTGATTTGAGTCATAATCGCTCAGCCCTAGAAGGAAGGTATCCTTTTACGGAATTTGCAAGGCTTGTAGATGCCCTTGTGCAAACGTATGGTAAAGGTCCCCATCCCACCTCTGGACCCCATTTTACCCTCTATCGCAGCCACATGAACAAAGGTGAACGTAAGGGGATGTTCACACGACCTATTTTCGGCCATTTTTCAGGTCGTAAATGGCCGAAAAACGGCCAAAAAATTGGAAGCAGAACGCCTCCAAACATCTGCCCATTGATTTCAATGGGAAAACGGCGTTCTGTTCCGATGGAGCGTTTTTCGCGGCGTTTTTTTACGCGTAAAAAGAAAGCCGCAAAAAAGAAGTGCAGGACACTTCTTGCAACGTTTTTGGAGCCGTTTCCTATAAGCTCCAAAAACGGACGTAAAAACACCACGAAAAATGCAGCGAAAATCACGAGTGGCACAAAAAAGTCTGAAAATCAGGAGCTGTTTTCTCTTGAAAACAGCTCCGTATTTTAAGACGTTTTTGACTCTGCGTGTGAACATACTCTAAGTGAGCATGGTCCTCTCAACTGAAACTTAGTGGAGTTATGTAGATGGACGAGCAAACAACTTATTTAGACTTCAAAGGAGAGATCCAAGTGTATGCCTGGCATCTCTCCACCTCTTCTTGGCTGGATAGCATGACGGACTAGCCATAAAGGTGAAAAAAAAAATAGTTGCGTTTCTGCATATGGTGATTGCCATAATAATAAAGTTAGACAAGACATAGACCTGGTCTTGGGGTCCACCTCAGTTGAGTCTCCATCCTACTAAAGGTGACACTCACATCCTACTTTATAGAGCTACTCATTGCCTATCTTACCCTCTACTAATATGGTCTCCTACCTGTGGCTCTCTAGCTGTTACTGTCAGGGCACGGTACAGGTTGATGTTCACAGCTAACTCGTCCCATAAGCATTCTTTCTATCCTAGTCATAAGGCAACACTCCTTCCACATTGCTCTACCTCTATTACCTGTATATAATAGGAGTTAAGACAAAAACATTTCCTACTTTACCAAAAATTTGAAAAAGTTTCCCGACCAATGTAAGAAAAAATTATTACTCCACTTGCTCCTCACCAGCGTCTCTGCTTCTGGCCGCATCTGGTCACCTCGACAATTGGGACGGTCAAATGACATCACCGCAGGCGGCTACTTTGTATTTTCCCGGGTCCTCTAGACCTTGCCTGGATCTCAGAGCGGTGTTCCTGACTTTTTGCTGTATTTCCTTGTACTGTATTGCAACAAGCAAAGTAGCTGCCCCTTTTCTAAACAGCTTTCCTTATAACACTGCCATATATTGCCCACACAATACTGGCATTGACTTCCAAAATAAATTGATACAGTGTCCTATTAATACCGCCATACAGTGCACCTCTAACTTTTGTGGGCACCACGACCTGGAGATCTGTCTGGGAAAGTCCATACAACCATGAGGGGGTTAAAGATGAAGAACGGGACGGTTTCTCAGACCCGGTTATTTAGTGCCGCACTGGTTGTGCCGGTTCCACTATCTTGGTGAGCTCCATAATGAAGTATAAAACAACAGTAAAATAATAGAATTATGGAATAATGGAAAATGACATTTTCTCGCTTACTTAAAGGGAAGGTGTCATGAATTATTTTTTTTATCATATTGCTTTTAAAATAATATTTTCAAAAATGTTATTTAATTGTGTTCTCATGTTTTACTTTTTAATGTTTTCTGACTTTTACTTCTCTATGGGGGCTGCCATTTTTTTTTTCATCTCTGTATGTGTCGATTAACTTCACATACAGAGATAGAATACGGCACATACAACCCCATAGAGAATGCGAACGGGAGCTGTTCCATTCTCAGTTGCGTGCGCCGCCTGTGTGGGAACGGCGCATGCCCCGCTCCCACACAGACCAAAACGAAGCTCGTTCGTAGAGCGAAATCCGGCGCCATTTTCATGTGGACCGGAAGCCACTGCCGGACAGTAAGATGACGACTTCCAGCCGTGGCTTCCCGCCATATGTTCAACGAAGCAAAGGCGCAAGGAAGAGGAGCATAGACGAGCGGAGGCGGTGGCAGGAGCGGGTAAGTTATGTTTGTGTGTATTATGTTCGTGTGTATTATGTTTGTGTATGTTCGTGTCATACTGTCTGCTGAGCCCTGTATCTAATCCTCCTACGCTCAGAAAATGGCGGCACACAGTGTTGGAGGTTTGAAGACATTCAAACCCTTCCTCTACTGGCACTAGCCAGAAGAAGGGAAGGGGGATTGTGTGAGGACACTAGAGGAGAGTGTGTCCACCCCAAATTTGCAGCATACATCAATGAGGTTGCTTTACCACAGTGACCATGCTGTAATTTTGTGAACGGCTCCCTCTAGTGGCCAGCACATGAAAATGTTATAAATTAGAATCTAATTTATAATATTTGCTGAATTGTGAAAAAATTAAAAGAATTAAAACAATGTGTAATCACTTAAATACTAATTGTTTAATTGAAAAAAAAATATATAATAATTTCTAGCGACGCATTCCCTTTAAACAAAATAAATATATACGGTAAAAAACAACAACTTTCTGTTCCGTATCACTTGACTGAGAATGAGATCTTTTTACCCCATATTTTCCAGGTGTTATTTTTGTTTTTCTTTAACAAGTAATAGTAAGAACTATGACTAGTACTTAACGCTATGTATATTTCCCCCAGAGATGTAAAACCGTCACATCCAAGTGTTTTTTTTTAGGGCAAACGATCTCTAAGTTTATTGGGTCATATATCCGATAAACAGAACGCTATTTCTAATAGTGTCTCGGATAAATTGCGGTGTTTTAGTACCAGGGAAACTGTATTTCTTCTAAAAAATGGTTTAAAAAAATGCTGAAATTACATTCCCTGTAGGTCTGGGAGCTTTGAATAATAAAATCGAGACCATTATGCACTCTGGTCTCTGCAAATATAAATTCTTCTTAATGTCAAAATATCCTTGAAACAGAAAAGAGAATTTGATCTCGACTTCATGTGTGAAATTTTGTTCTGCATACCGATGAGAGCCCAGCGGATCATAACTATTGATCACTTACATATCTTTAACTGTGAGAAAGCCTCGGCGGCATCAATTGACAGATATAAACCCTGTAATGTGAACCATCGTCGATGGTTGGATGGTGCCCTGTGCAATACTTTCTACTGATGCCCTCTTCTTATGGTGCATCATAAGGTGCCCAGAGAATACTTTGATGCAGTATACATATGACCGTGCCAGTTCCCTAACTAAAAATAAACTAGGAAATGCAAGCTTTCGGTGCCCAAGCTATAGGAGCCAGTGGCACCCTACTTCAGCAGTGACAAGTGATGCACCCTGTGCGACCATACAGGTCATACACCCATAAGGCCGGTCCTGTCACCTGGTAATGGTAGTTAGCAATTAAAAAAATAAATGTTTCACGTAAAGAGGACCTGTCACTACCTCCTACAAAGTGAGTTATTATACTCACGTAATTGCCGCTGGGTCTGTGAGTCCAGCGGTCTTTGCGGTGTAGTTCTGCGTCCCCCCGTTTCCGAGATATTCTCCCCTCTTTATTTATAAAACAATATATAAATGAATCGCTGGCTAGCCAAGTGGGTTTGGCCGCCAGCAATTCTCAGTGGGAGGAGCTATCAGAGCCCGTCAGACTCCCTCAATCTCCACCTCCTTCCTTGGTTGACCATACACCGCTGAAAGGCGGGGCTTGACAGTGTCTAACAGTATTGATCTTACAGAGTGAACAGCCTATGTGCTGATTTACCATCTCTTCATGTGGTTTAAGGGGACCTGTCGCCTTTCCTGACATATCTATTTTAATAAATACTTATATTCCCCATGAAATAACAATTCTGGAGCATCTTTTCTTAGATCTCTGTAATGTACTGTCCCTCTGTAATTCCTCCTGGAAATATATGTCTAAATTGACAACTGGGCATTACCATTCCCCTAGTTTATAGGGTGTGTCCCAACACAGTCTCACACTGTTCAATCAGTTCTGTCAGTAACAGACTGTGTAGGGACCCACCCTGTTCACAATGAGTATGGTAGCACCAAATTGTCAATTTATTCATAGATTTCCAGGAGGTATTACAGAGGATCTCAAACTGTGCTGTTCGACATGATCCTAATGGCAAATTAAAGTTTATTCTTTGACTAAAACAGATTTATTTTGCCCTGCATTCCCACTATTCTGAGATAGACATACAGCAGCCTAGATCTCAGCTTCCTGGACCCTATAAGTAGGAGTTATGGGAATCTCTTACAGTTTATAACTCAATATGTGTTTTATTCTTTAGAATCTGTCATCCTCAGTAGTCAGATATTTAAAATAAAATAAAATAAAATCCTGATGCCTTTTGACTGAAAACATGATGAATGCGCCTTGAATTGTCATTCGTTTTAAACTTCTTTTAGCCATTGTGAACTCCGCAGAGAGAGCAGACATGAAAAGCGAGCCAGCCGAATACAGCACAAAGCCCACAATACAGGGAATAATTGTCAGTCACATAATAGAAGCTTTCTCATTTCTGTATTTTGTGACTTGCAGTAATATCAGGACTCCCATCATTCCATTGTGTTGGATGTATATATATATATAAAAGCACTACGCAAACGCTTCTCAGGCTGCTACCTGGCATACGGCACTTTGAAGAATTTACAGATGGTGCGGGACAGCTCGGTACTTCTAAATGTTCTGTGTTCTCTACTCATATAATATCAAAGTAATAAGATCCATCTGCACCGACACACAGAAACGCAAGTCAGAAGTACCACAGAGGAGGGAAAGTTGATATCATTTGTTTCTAAGTCAGACCTCAAATATCCTGACCTGCTTCTAATATAAACGTATAGGACTGAGGAGATACTACACTGTGACTGGCCATATCTAGTATCAGAGTCTAAGGGTATGATGACAACAATAGAAGATTCTATAGAAAGATGCTGAACTGACAAGATTCCCTCCTCCGGGTCTCTACTGCATCATTGATTTATTTTCCCCTCATCCTCTTGTAGGAGGCAATTACTAAACATCACTGGATGAATTCATTTTTTATAAGATATTATACCTACTGTGCCGTAACATAAATTTAAATGGATACAAGTTTCATGAGATCTTTCTATAGGACTAGGGATAGATAGATTATCTATCTATCTATCTATCTATCTATCTATCTATCTATCTATCTATCTATCTATCTATCTATCTATCTATCTATCTATCTATCTATCTACAGCACACAAGAAAATGGTGACAGCACACTGTGAACACTAATGTCACCTAACTCACTAAATAGAAATAAATATTCATTACTGCTAAATCTACTAACAATAGAGAGGTTCCTAGCGCACATTATGATCAAATTGTATGAGCCCACCTGCAATAAATATGCATTCGATTTAGCAGTAATGAATATTTATTTATATTTAGTGGCTTAGGTGACATTAGTGTTCGCAGTGTGCTGTCACCATTTTCTTGTGTGCTGTAGATAGATAGATCGATAGATCTATCTATCTATCTATCTATCTATCTATCTATCTATCTATCTATCTATCTATCTATCTATCTATCTATCTATCTATCTATCTATCTATCTATCTATCTATCTATCTATCTATCTATCTATCTATCTATCTATCCATCTATCCATCCATCCATCTATCTATCTATCTATCTATCTATCTATCTATCTATCTATCTATCTATCTATCTATCTATCTATCTATCTATCTATCTATCTAGTTAAACAAATATATCCAGCAGCACCAGTATACGGTGGGTGCAACTCCTCAAGAACAGACCACGTTCTAATTCCAATAATATCCAAAAAAGAGGCAGCACTCCGCAGAAAATATTATAAAGGGTGTATTTATTGCCCCCTGTGCGTGCAACGTTTCAGCTCTATCCTCTAGAGCCTTTCTCAAGCAAATAACATGTGATACATTCCAAGTATATAACATAGTGACAATTAAATCAGTGAATCAATAGCAATCAGAAAAAAAGTATATATCAGCATAATATAAATAGAGTAATAAATATATAGTGAAAAATAACACAATAATATCAAACATATAGTGTAGAAATAAGATGAATAATCAACAGTATATATGTCTAAAACCAATAGTACAGTTAAAGTATCCAATTAAAGATGGTGTCCGCACCTGTGCGTATCATGTGTGTGTATTAAAAACAAATTAAAACAGGAAATCACCTCTTGGGATATAGCATCACTGCGCCGCCATGGCGATATGTAAGAAAGCGCTATTGCGCATGCGTAGGAATTTTGCAATGTACTAGATATTACGGATATCCGGTATGTGAATCGCGCATGCGCAGAAGAGCGCAGACGCGACTCCTCCAAAGGACGGTTTATCTCATATCTATCTATCTATCTATCTATCTATCTATCTATCTATCTATCTATCTATCTATCTATCTATCTATCTATCTATCTATCTATCTATCTATCATCTTTTCTTGTATTAAGGATTAATAAGTTGGAGTTTAAACTTGGAGAATACAATAAAGAATATATATAGAGAATTATACAGGAATTGTACTTTTTGTGAGTGAGACCTTTGTATGTAATTATGCACCATTTCCGTGCCCTGGCATGTAGGTCTGCAGTGTGTTGTGCCATCCAAATCACCCGTTTGATTTGCTGATCAGGGGGCTTTAGTGCAGCAGAATGTATGAACACCAGGTGATGTGGTTGTTAAGTCAACATGAATCCTCCTTGAAGATACATATTATATCATGCTGATGGCTCGCTGAACATTCACAGTTATCTTTAGTGACAGTTCTACAGGGAGAACTTCCCCCTCTCAATCTTGTCATAATCCCCCTATAAATGTCATCTGGCAGTCCTACCTCCTGGATCCCCTCCATCATTGTGAAACAATATATATGGCCTTCCTTTAGGAACAGATTAGAATTACCTTTGTAGACATAATCAGATAGTAAAGTGTGTAACAACCGCGCCAAAGAGATAATAGCGGAAAAAAAGTTACTATACAATGCAAAAGTAAAGTAAAGCTAGGAACAAGGAACGAGGCCACTCATCATCCCATATTAGAAGAGCTCAGGTGTGGATGCTGTGAGTCCCAGATCATAGGCCTCTGAACGTGAGATGTGCCATGATAGAAATGAAAACGTAGTCATTGTATAATGAAAAGTTCTGCAGCTTTCTCATATACTTAGTGTTTCAATGCTTCAATATTTTCAAGATCTCTGCTTGCTGTCAGTCACAGACTGGAACAAGTGAGGTTACCAGAACTCCTCCAAAGGACGGTTTATCTCATATCTATCTATCTATCTATCTATCTATCTATCTATCTATCTATCTATCTATCTATCTATCTATCTATCTATCTATCTATCTATCTATCTATCTATCTATCTATCTATCTATCTATCTATCATCTATCATCTATCTATCTATCTATCTATCTATCTATCTATCTATCTATCTATCTATCTATCTATCTATCTATCTATCTATCTATCTATCTATCTATCTATCTATCTATCTATCTATCTATCTATCTAATCATCTTTTTATCTCAGTTTATAATGCAATAGAAATATAAAGCTAGGAATTTGAGCTCCGGTGTTGATGCTGAGTCCTGGGTTGTACTGTAACATTTGTACGTGAGCTTCTGTTATATATAGATATACCATTATTGAGATTACAGCTTAATACATGTATAATGAAACATTATATGACTTTCTAATATACTGTGTATTTCAAATTCTTATATTTTCAATCTCTGCTTGCTTTGAATGAATGATAATATTCTTCTTTACACCCAGTCTAGTCCTAATACTTCTCACAGTTAAAAATTGGCTACAATCTATTCTACACAGTCTGGAGTCAAGGATGATACATTTTATCTGCACTAAGGGCATGTTCACACGTGGCAGAGTTTTTTCGCTGCAAATGTTGGTGCAGATTTGGGGCAATTACGCAACAAATCTGCACCAACATTTGCATATTTGACAGGTAATTCAGACGTTGCAGAAAAGACAGCGGACTTGCCACAGATTTCAGTTTTTGCATTGCAAAGGCTGAAATCCGCAGTGAAATTCCGCTTCTTCTCCGCAACAGACAGTGCATGCTGCGGAGGGAAAAGTCCGCACCGCAGCCTATGGTCCGCAGCGGAGTTTTCCGCAATGTCTGAACTAATTTACATGTATTGAAACAAATGTAAAAACGGCTGCTGGAGAATTCCACTGCAATTCCGCCACGTGTGAACATGCCCTTAGGCTTTATTTACAAGTCTGTTTCATAAACAAACAATATTTTTTTGTATATTTATTATATCTATTATGTATTATTTATTATTATTATTATTATATTTATTATATCTATTATTTATTATTATCATCATTATTATTATTATATTTATTATTGGGTTCTGGGAATATTTATTTATTTATTTAGAGCTCTGGAACGTCACTGCGTCGGCCAATATTTGTGTTGATCAACTTTTACTTTAGAGGTTTTATGGTGACACGATGACCATGCCACAACTTCAATGTTTTTTTCCTTTTTTGGGAATAAAGTCCTATGGGGAACATTGAAATCACATCATGAGACTTAGCCTAAAAATAACACAGATTTTGGATGTTTTTGATGTATATACCTGCACAGGGAAGAATGGGGGGAAGAGATAATATACTGCAGCTGGACGCATGATAAATAAGGTCAGGTTACATGTGCAAAAGGAGACAAGTATGGCAGAAACAAATAACTCCGCTCCGTATATAATATGCTCCAGGTGTAAGGATTGAAAGGATCTGTCCTCAAAGGAAAGCATCTGAGATTAAACTTTATCCCAAGTAATATATCACAGAGGAGTTCATTCATTGCCTGCTTTCGTTGATAGCATGGATATACTTGAGTTTGAGACAAATTCCAATTTTCTGTGGTTCAACAAGAGTTCAGATAAAAGGTGCATGAGGACGATGACGATGATGACGATATACTAGATCTGTATGTGTGGTATTTAGTTTTTTACCAGATGTCAGGAAAATATAATTAATTATTTTTAATTGTCGGTTTTGCAGCCAGAGGGTCATATACTTTAATAATTAAATATAGTATTCCATTAAATGAATGTATCATTGGGTTTTGTCCGTTATTCGGGATACCAGAATAAAATGTCTCTGTCTTGTCCTTTTTCTGTTTAATTGATATATGAAGACTATAGACCTGCATAATGAAGAGTGGGCGCTATGGCAAGGGGGTCTCCTCCTGATGCTGGTTCATATGCCCAACACATGGGGGCCTGGGGCTTGTTCCCCTATCTTATCTAGGATCCTTGAGCCATATTACTCCCACCTGTTCAATGTGTTGCCTGTGAAGATGGCAGGGGTAGTCTGACCATTCGGGTATTAGGGCAGTGCTCAAAGCCCCATGGTTGGAAGGTGCCCACAGCTCCTGAGTCAAATGCACTAAAGTAAAAAAAAAAATTACTGAATCGATCTCCTCTCGTGCTTACCAGCTCTCTCCATAATGTAGCGCATGGGAGTCTGAACCTGACAAGCAATTTATAGCCGCCCAATGGGCTAAGTGTTTGCCTCCAACTCTCAGAAAAAAAACTATGGCACTTTCGATCCCAAACGAATGTTGGCACTGCGAGGCGGCAGGAGGAACGATGGCACATATAGGATGTGAAGTAACAAGTACTACTATCCCCAATACTCCTTAAGTTGTACTTTTGTTTATATTTAATATATCCCAATCTACATACAAAAGATCCCTCATCCGTCACCTCCTACAGGCGGCAAAAACTATTTTCCCACATTGCTGGAAATTCATAGATCCTACAACTCTGGAGGAATGGTTTGCGGAGAGCTCAAAACCAGCACATGGAAGAAATTATTTCCCAAACCCCTAGAGACACTCAGTGATTTAGCAATACTTGGTTTCACTGGCTTGTCTTCCAAACATCCGCCAACTATCGCACCCTTTTTAGCTAAACGGGTCCTGTTCTTATGGAACCCCTCATGGAGTACCCTTCGCCACCTCTTCCTCTTCTTTACTTCCTTGTATGTCCTAGATATCTGTGAGGACCTCTAGAGTGCCTCTCTTCAGCTCCATGTTTTCCACGGTCTCCTCCCTTCGTCTTCCATCCCCTTTTCTTTGGTGCGTATGTGTACATTTTTTTCCTTTAGGAGAAGTATGTATCCTTCTCTGTGCCCATACGCATGAAAGTGACACCACATTTGCCTGATCTCCGAGCGATAGTCCTCAATATACCTCATCAGGAAACAATCAGCTCTATGGGACTGAACCGATTAGTCCTCACTTTATCTGTCATGATATACTGAACCTGTCTAAGAGCACTTTTTCTTTCCATGTCCCTCTTCTCATAAGTATTTTATTATGTACCTTATTATTCTTACGCGCTCACTGACTCTTATGTACCTGGATTTGTTGTTTGCCTCAAGCTGTTTCTTGATGTTATGGTTTGCTTCTCTTATGTCTTTGTTTTTCATGACGAAACAAAAATACTTGAATTGAAAAAAAAACACAAAAATAAAATGTTGCTCAAAGGCATTATAATGACAGGGTAGGGAAACAGACAGGTGAGCCCCAATCCACCCGCCACTCAGTCCCCGCCTACCTACAACGGCCCGTCCTAGGCGATGGCGTACAACTGGGCAGCGGTCCCTACACTCAATAAGTGCACGACAGACAAACAGACAAGGATACACAGAATAACATAGAATACAGTTTTATACTGATTCAAACATCTCTCCCTGTCCTGGGGTTGCGCATGTTGCGAGTGAACTTGAGAGCCTCGCCCCGGTTCTCCGTCGTCTCCACGCTCGCACTGTGTCTGCCTGGTCTCCATGGACACGTGTCCTTGGGGGCACGCAGGCGCACTGCGGGCGTGACGACGGAGGACAGGGATCTCGCAGGCTTAAGTCAGGTTCCCGCGCATGCGCCGTTAGACCAGGAACCGGAGGATAGACACCGGAGTCCTACATTCTATAATCAATTTAATCGTATTTAAAGCACGACATGGACAGCACCTAAAACACTACCCCCTGAGGAAGCCAGATTGGCGAAACGCGCGTCGGGGCGCAACCTTTTCAGGCTGCAGTATGGGGAGTTTTACAATGGTCACTTTCATGGGTAAGCCTCCCTTCATTCACTTCTCTTGTCCTGTGTAGATTCTTCTTGATCTATACAGGCTATGCATATTTGATGGCTTTTTCCTGGCAACTTTAGTCCTATTACGACACCTTTGGTTTTGGTCTATACTTACATGTATACATATGGTTTCAGAGTGACTTTCCTCCCTATGCATACTTTGCTACTATTATTAACCCATAGTTACGTATTATACCATCTAGACCATACCACCTGTGATCTATATTCGATAGCGAACTTGTGCCAGAGAATTTTTTGTTGTGGTGGGCTCCATACCCTAACCCTTATTTTCTCTTGAAGCCCTTACACTGCGTTCCTTCTTTTATTCGGATCCTTCTTTGAATTTTATATGTTTGTATTTTTTATTGTATGTCCTTAATAAAATGTGCTAATTTTTCATTATATTTGTGGCGTACTGACTTCTTTTTTCTCTAAGTCTTCTAAGGATACACAGAAGCTAAGGGAAATGGGGCAGTCGCCCACGGCAACACAGTGAGCAACAAGAGTAGTAAACGAGCGGAGTCAAACCAGGAGTGCACGAGGTACAAATCGCAGAGCAGGAGCGTAGTCAGTAAAGCCAGGGTCAAAATGAAGCAAGGTCAATAACCATAGCAGGAGCAGCAGAGCCAGGAAACAGGAAAGAATCACAGGCACTGGAGGAGCAGGAAATGCAGGTATAAATAGACAGAGGGCGGGAGCTAGCTCCGTCTGGCCAGACTGTGATAGGTTCTCCCACTCCTCAGCCTACCAGCCTGACTGGTAGAAGATCGTGTCACTCTCTCAGACTTAGGAGCAGGTGCAGACTGATTACCCACGGGCGTTGACACAGAAGCTGTGTCTGGCAGAACCTTTACATTACCCCCCCTTTTAAGACGGGCCACTGGACCCTTTCTAGGTGGACCTGGCTTATTGGGGAAGCGAAAATGGAACCTCCTGAGCAATACCCCAGCGTGAACATCCCGGGCGGGTACCCAAGTCCTCTCCTCAGGCCCGTATCCTCTCCAATGGACCAGGTACTGGAGGGAGCCTTGGACCATCCTGCTGTCCACAATCTTGGCCACCTCGAATTCTACCCCTTCAGGGGTGAGAACAGGGACCGGAGGTCTCCTCGAGGGAGCCAAGGACGGGGAGCAGCGTTTAAGGAGGGAGGCATGAAATACGTCGTATACTCGAAAAGACGGGGGTAACTCCAGTCGGAAGGAGACAGGGTTAAGGACTTCAATGACCTTGTACGGCCCTATATATCGGGGAGCAAATTTTTTGGACGGGACTTTAAGGTGCACATTTTTAAAGATAACCACACCAGATACAAGGGGTTAGCAGAAAGTCTTCTATCTGCCTGAGTCTTTTGTATGCTCTGGGACGCCTCTAGGTTCTTCTGAACCTGGGCCCAGACTGTGTACAGTTCCTGATGAATGACATCTACCTCGGGATTGTTGGATCTACCAGGTGAAACGGAGGAGAACCGTGGATTAAACCCAAAATTACAGAAAAAGGGGGAGACCCCTGACGAGTTACTGACCCGGTTAATAAGGGAAAATTCGGCGAGGGGAATGAAGGAGACCCAATCATATTGACAGTCAGAGATAAAACACCTTAAATATTGTTCTAGAGACTGATTAGTCCTCTCAGTTTGGCCATTAGTTTCAGGATGGAAGGCCGAGGTGAAGGACAGATCAATCTCCAACTTTTTACAGAAGGCTCTCCAAAATAATGAAACAAATTGTACCCCTCTGTCAGAAACAATATTGACAGGAACCCCATGGAGACGCAGGATGTGTTTGACAAACAAGGTAGCTAATGTCTTAGCATTGGGTAGTTTCTTGAGGGGCACAAAGTGGCACATCTTACTGAGACGGTCTACTACAACCCACACCACCGACTTGCCTTGAGATGGAGGCAAATCGGTGATAAAATCCATGAAGATATGGGTCCAAGGTCTCTGGGGAATGGGCAGAGAACATAGTAAGCCCGCTGGTCGGGACCTGGGAGTCTTGGACCTAGCACAAATTTCACAAGCGGCGACGTAGGCCTTAACGTCTTTAAGCAACCCAGGCCACCAATAGTTTCTGCCAATGAGATGCTTGGTACCCAGGATGCCTGGATGGCCAGATAGAACAGAGTCATGATTTTCCCTGAGTACCCTTAGCCGGAATTGCAGGGGAACAAACAGCTTATTCTCAGGAAGGTTCCCGGGAGCTGAAACTTGATCAGCCGCAATTTCGGAGACTAAGTCAGAATCAACAGAAAAACATGACGTCTTGCATTCATTACCCCATTTGGTAAGATCCCCAGTATTCCAGTTAAACGTGGGATTATGCATCTGCAACCAGGGAAGGCCTAAAACCAAATCGGACGATAATCCCTGCATCACCAGTACAGAGCACTGCTCCAAATGCATGGAGCAAACAAGGAGTTCAAAAACAGGGGTATGCTGTGTAAAATAACTATTAGCAAGAGGAGTGGAGTCGATACCCAATACCAGGACAGGTTTAGGCAAGTCAATCAATGGCATAGCTAGAGACACAGCAAATTCCACAGACATAATATTAGCACAAGACCCTGAATCCACGAAGGCACTGCCGGTGGCAGACCTACCCTCAAAAGAGACCTGAAAGGGAAGCAAGATCTTATTAGGTTTCATATATACGGGAAATACCTGTGCGCCCAAATGACCTCCCCGATGGTCACTTAGGCGCGGAAGTACTTCCGGCTGCTTATTCTTACGCCTAGGACAGTTGTTCACTTGATGCTTGTCATCCCCACAGTAGAAGCAGAGACCATTCTTCCTGCGGAAGTCTCTACGTTGTTGGGAAGACACGGAGGCCCCGAGTTACATAGATTCATCCGAGTTTTCCGTGGAAGAATGAAGCAACGGAACCTCGGGAGCCATCATGGGGGGGTCAGAGGGGAAGGCACAAAAACGTTCCAGTCGTCGTTCCCTGAGACGTCGGTCAAGACGTACCGCTAAAGCCATAACCTGGACTAGGGAGTCAGAAGAGGGATAGCTAACTAACAGGTCTTTCAGGGTGTTCGACAGACCCAATCTAAACTGGCACCTCAAGGCAGGGTCATTCCACTGAGAAGCTACACACCACTTCCTAAAGTCAGAACAGTACTCCTCAACGGGTCTCTTACCCTGACGTAAGGTCTCCAGCTGACTCTCGGCAAAGGCAGTCTTATCAGTCTCGTCATATATGAGCCCGAGAGCAGAAAAGAGAAGATCAACAGAGGAAAGTTCAGGGGCGTCAGGAGCCAAGGAGAAGGCCCATTCTTGGGGCCCGTCCTGGAGCCGGGACATAATTATACCCACTCGCTGGCTCTCAGAACCTGAGGAGTGGGGCTGTAAACGGAAATAGAGCCTACAACTCTCCAGAAAGGAGAAAAAAGTCTTCCAGTCCCCTGAGAACCGGTCAGGCAACTTGAGGTGGGGTTCAAGAAGTGAGGTGGGGGGCACTACCAGAGTAGCATCATGCTGGTTGCCCTTCTGAGCCAGGGCTTGGACCTGTAGGGAGAGGCCCTGCATTTGCTGAGCCAGGGTCTCAAGGGGGTCCATAGTAGTGTCAGGGACCAGGGTAGAAAAGGTATATGGGCCTGTGATTATGTAATGACGGGGTAGGGAGACAGACAGGTGAGCACCAATCCACCCGCCACTCAGTCCCCGCCTACCTACAACGGCCCGATAAGGGAAATGGGGCAGTCGCCCACGGCAAAACACAGTGAGCAACAAGAGTAGTGAACGAGCTGAGTCAAACCAGGAGTGCACGAGGTACAAATCGCAGAGCAGGAGCGTAGTCAGTAAAGCCAGGGTCAAAATGAAGCAAGGTCAATAATCATAGCAGGAGCAGCAGAGCCAGGAAACAGGAAAGAATCACAGGCACTGGAGGAGCAGGAAATGCAGGTATAAATAGACAGAGGGCGGGAGCTAGCTCCGTCTGGCCAGGCTGTGATAGGCTCTCCCACTCCTCAGCCTCCCAGCCTGACTGGTAGAGGATCGTGTCACTCTCTCAGACTTAGGAGCAGGTGCAGACTGATTACCCACGGACGTCGACACAGAAGCTGTGCCTGGCAGATCCTTTACAGGCATTGTCTTAACCTGGCTAAAGTGTACTATAACTATGGTGGTTGTAAGGAGCCCATGACAATTATTGGTGAGTGCCCAGACCACACTCAGTCCACCCCTGAGAGATAAGAAGAACATGAGATGTTCCCTTTAGCTGCTCTCATTTTTATCTCTAGAATTTACACCCTTGTGAAGAGCATGGATTAAAGTTAATCTTGGACATAAGATGAAGGTCTTAAATATTTCATGATTTCCACAGTTTCGGCAAACTATCATGTGACATTTTAAATTGTTATTCCTGAAAGTGACACTCAATGAATATCTGGAACAAAAAAATACTGAATCAATGGAATTTTCTAAGATGTTTGTAAGTGAGATTGGCTACTTTCTTATACTTTCTCAATGGAAGATGACCTTTCTGGTAAAGCCTGTATACGTCACAATGGATAGTCATTAATGGGATGTTCTTAAGGAGTCTTGGCTTAAGGACTGGGTAAAGAACTTCTAAACTTCCCTCTGATACCATTGGCCAACATGGCACCATGGTGGCATTAGCCAAGATGAGGAACATTGAGCTGACTAAGAGAAGGGTTGATGGAGGAATTGTTATTGGTGAAGGTTGTGGACTCTTCACATAGGTCCTAATAGACTCCCTTTGTTCTTGGTCGATGCCTCCTTGGTGCTTCTAACTGGTCCAACCTTCATATCTGTACACATTTGTATATTGAGATAATTCTTAATAAATCATTGTGACCTTATCTTGATAAGTCATCTCATCCCTTATCTGCACCATCTATCCATAGGCAGCATGGTACCTTCTAGAGTTCTGATTGCAAGCTCTGCAATCCTTAATACTACAAATGCTTCACCTCAAAATAGAATATGGCTAATGTAAGACCCATAAGTCATTTTCTTGTACATAGCCACAGACGGTCTCTACTTCTTGGCTGTTCTGCATTGCCTCTCACACAATGCTCGGTGGATAACAAGTTTGAGATCTCTCCGTTGTCTGCAGAAGACATTCTTCTCATTGATTACATGAGCTCAGTGACTTTAGACTTATTGGTTCTTGAAAGCTGCAGTGTTCTGGTATGCTGCTCGTGGATCCAGCTTAATTGAAAGTAATGCAGCGCTGCAGGCCTGTCAGAAATGTAAAATCATTGGCAAGCAGAAAGATCCTTAGCCCAGGCTGTTAGATACGCGGTGCCCTGTGTAGTAATGCAGCAGTTTTAGAGCCCACAATAGATACACATAGGAGAAACATCTCCTCAATTATACATGTCTTTTTTTGGGGGTCCTCTCTGGTACTACTTGGATGAAGCTGCATCCCCTCAAGATGCAATGGACCTATAATATGCAATGGACCCTATAATATGCAATGGACCCTATAATATGCAATGGACCCTATAATAAGGTACTACAAAAATTCTGTGCAATATTATCAAAGTGCACCATCCATGAGATAATGTTAGAACTTCTACGTTTTCCTGACTACAGGGGGCACCATTTTGACAGATATGCAGTCGATCTTTTCCTTTTCGCATTTATTATTTAGGGGAAAGAGGTTCTAAAAATTGCATTTCTTACCATATATTGACGGCTAGACTCTCACAAGGTGTGTCTGACTACACCGTCCACTGATATTAGTGAAAACCCTTAGAGAAAACTTTTGCATTGATAATTCCTGGGCTGGCTTGATAATTAGTTCTGGAATAGGTCAAGGAGTTTGGCATCCTAAGTATCAACTGTGCTCATCCCTCCAGTCCTTTAAGTGGTCACTTAACTTTCAGCATAAAACTAAAGTACAAGCGAATATAAGAAACTCTGTAAGATATATTATTAGAGAAATATGCCTCTTTCTCCACATATCAGACTCCTCTCCTCCCCCTGTTTCCTGCACTGATTATTCACTTTAAATTCACTGCTAAAAACCTCTGAGGGATCAGTTTACATGTGGCTCATTGAAGTTTATGGTGAGGGGAGGGGCAGGAGGGAGCAGGGGAGCAGGAGCAAAGTGAAAGAGTGGCAGAGAGATGCTGCTACTGCTCATTGTAAGTGTTCTTATACTCCAGTGCTGGATTCACAGCTACACTGCTCATTACTGCTGTATAATCTCAATGCTGCTGCAGTATATATATATATATATATATATATATATATATACATACATATATATATATATATATATATAAAATAGATTAGCTCAGATAAAACTGAGAATTAGAGGGGGGAGCCTGCAGAGGGGAAAACTGCTAAACAATGCAGAATATAAGTCATAAAATGGTCAGATATAGTGTTATGTACACACATCTAACAGCTTCTTCTGAAAAGTCACATGAAAGGTTATGTACCCTGTAACATTGTGTGTATACATATATATATATATATATATATACAGGGTGGGCCATTTATATGAATACACCTAAATAAAATGGGAATGGTTGGTGATATTAACTTCCTGTTTGTGGCACATTAGTATATGGGAGGGGGGAAACTTTTCAAGCTGGGTGTTGACCATGGCGGCCATTTTGAAGTCGGCCATTTTGTATCCAACTTTAGTTTTTTCAATGGGAAGAGGGTCATGTGACACATCAAACTTATCGAGAATTTCACAAGAAAAACAATGGTGTGCTTGGTTTTAATGTTACTTTATTCTTTCATGAGTTATTTACAAGTTCTGACCACTTATAAAATGTGTTCAAAGTGCTGCCCATTGTGTTGGATTGTCAATGCAACCCTCTTCTCCCACTCTTCACACACTGATAGCAACACCGCAGAAGAAATGCTAGCACAGGCTTCCAGTATCCGTAGTTTCAGTTGCTGCACATCTCGCTATGCTGTCTATGCTGTGAAGATACGAGATGTGCAGCAACTGAAACTACAGATACTGGAAGCCTGTGCTAGCATTTCTTCTGCGGTGTTGCTATCAGTGTGTGAAGAGTGGGAGAAGAGGGTTGCATTGACAATCCAACACAATGGGCAGCACTTTGAACACATTTTATAAGTGGTCAGAACTTGTAAATAACTCATGAAAGAATAAAGTAACGTTAAAACCAAGCACACCATTGTTTTTCTTGTGAAATTCTCGATAAGTATGATGTGTCACATGACCCTCTTCCCATTGAAAAAACTAAAGTTGGATACAAAATGGCCGACTTCAAAATGGCCGCCATGGTCAACACCCAGCTTGAAAAGTTTCCCCCCTCCCATATACTAATGTGCCACAAACAGGAAGTTAATATCACCAACCATTCCCATTTTATTTAGGTGTATCCATATAAATGGCCCACCCTGTATATATATATCTGATTCAATTTTGCCTGGACTAGCAGTGGGGCAATAATTCCACAATAAGGATCAGTTTCGTTTAGCCACAGTCAGTCTCCGAGACCTTAGTTCGGATCAAAGCTTTATATGAGATCCACAAGCACAAGAGTAAAGATCTCTATGGATAAAGGGGGATCGATAATGAAGCATGGTGATGAGTTTATATAGTGGCCCCCCCATTGTCTCATTGATCTTAATTCATATGTTTTCCATTTTGTACCTGCAATGGCTATCTCGACACACTCATTTAAATATATATGTTCGGATAATAGATTATCTTAAAAAAAAGTCCTCCAATATAAAAAAAGATCTTTAGAGTATTCCTCAAAGCCGGCTGTGTGCTGTGCATGCTGTCACCCAGGGCTTTACTAGGTTACTCTATACATAATCTTCTCTAATGGGAAATGAGACAAATAGCAAGTCTCCATCTTGGGACCAGTCCAAACTTTAGTCATGAGTCACCTTACTGCACGTCCTGGAAGATTAAACCCATGTATAAATTGACCTGAAATATCGCTTTATCTGCTTTGCTTCCATCAGCAGTTCTGCAAGAACCATAATTTAGGTGGAGTGAAACTATCCGTATGACATCATCCTTGACAAATCCGTATTTTTTCCTTCCTTCCACTGTCTCCTCCAGGCACAAGGACATTGCTGAAAGCTTTAATGAGATGATGATTGTTTATCTGTGAGCAAAGTGAGGGACGGTCCTCGCAGCGAAGAAAGACTATCACCATCATAAATGTGTCCCATTCTTCATTGTTATTTTCCACCATTATACGGTTAAGAAAATATAATTGAATTCCAATTACAGATAGGAAAATCCACTATGAGAATATAGGGTAGATTCAGCTTCAGCTGCACCTGATGACATTCATATCCATATATTGCCATTATTAAAGATAAATTGGCTGATGATTTGGGCTCTTTTTGACACTGTTGTTTGGACACTTTCTGACAATATTATACATATGCAAAATATATGGAATTTATAAATTGGGTACTGGATGGGGGTATTATTTGGCACTATATGGCAATTTTATTTGGACCCACAGACCTCAATCAAGTCCTAATTAATCATACTTTATACCTAAGGAAGTTTTTGTGATGTCATTAAAAAGTTGGTGATGTCATTCTCAAAGTTCAAGTATATAATTTGTAATAGGTTATCATTTGAATGTATTTTTTTGGTGTTTAAAGATTAAAGAGCGAGCCCTCAAAACAATCTTCTCTAGATTTTTCACCAACCTTCCTTTGAGTCCTGAATTGCCAATCTACCTAGTTTCCTATATCCAGTTCTAGCGCATCTCGGAAAATGTGCATAACTTTGTAGAACTGCAGGATTACTACCCTATGAGATTCCATTATCTGAACCTATTTGTGGTTGACCCAGCAACAAGGCATCCCGTTATACCAAGATTTATATGTTTTTTTCTCTTGTTCCTCATCACAGTGTCAGAATCTACCATTCTTTCTATTGCTAAGATGGTAGCCTATAGAAAAGTGTCCTGGTGTCTTGTGGTCACTTTCCTTCCCCCATGGTCCATTATTATTTTATGAATTTTATGGGTCTTTTGGCCCAACAAAAGCTTATATACTTGAAGACGATGGCTACGAAGATGGATCTTGCCTTCTTAAGAACACTACCACTTCATGTTCATTTGACTTCCTCTCGGCCATCGGAGGCTTTATCATTTGCTGGTCATTCGGGCTATTATAATACAACGTTATTTTCTAAATTAAAAGCTTGACTGAGGGAATATCTCCATAAATATCTATATAGCGGCAGTAAAATGGAAGAGAAATGTATGTTATTAGTTCAAAAAAGGAACATTTGGTGGCGAGCCTCTTTGCTGTTGATTAATTTTTCGGCTAACAATTCAGGGGAAATTTAAATGGCCGCCCCGATTGTCTATTGATATTTAAAAATAAAAAGAACATATTATTCTGTACATTACATTGTGCATATGTCAGATCACCTTGTCCTGAAAATATTAATGCTCCTATTTTCCCCGGATAAAGACGCGCACTTACACCCGTTCATTATCCCTTTTTTTAAATTTTCTTTTGATTTGAAATTGACACACAAATTCCTCTTGGCCACACGCGTACATCAACAATTTAACATCCAGGTGAAAATTATGGTCATTATGCAAATGTGGCTTTAAATGAAAACGTCGAGTACAAAATCCCTGTTTATATTTAAATCTGGCAGTCCAGCAGCTGAGCCGCAGAGCAAAAGGATAGGGTTTGTTTGCTAGAGAATATCTTGTAATTACGGCACAGGCTTATTTGGAAAGGGCAAGTTCCCAAAATGAACAGGTGGTGGAGCACTTTGGCCCCAGGTGGATGAGGATTTTTTGGCAAATGTTATCCCCCCCCCTTCCACCTCCTCCCCAGTTTCCATTATATTCCCCAAAAATAAACAGCTGTTGCTTCATTTACTTTTTTTATGTGCCAAAATTAATGATTTATTTGTTATGCTTAATCGGAGTTTAATTATTGCTTAATGACAGGAGCATATTTATTGTCTGCTTCAGGTTTATAGTCATAAAAATATTCAGTACATAGGTGTATGACTAGGGTGCTGATGGATACCATGGCTTATTCAAGGTGCATTGATCCATTAAAGCTGAATACCTGGTGCTACAGCCCTACTGGACCGATGGAGTCAAACACTTTATTACCACTAGACCACAACGAATCAAGTGCCATATTACTACGGGAGCAAATGGAGTGAGATACTGGATCAACACTGGATCACAAGGAATCCAACATTGTATAACTCACATTTTTCACTAAAGAAGTTTATTCACTAAAATGGGCGCTGGCTAGACTGGGGTGCGAAGTCTAAAGAATCTCTCTGTTTTACACCCTTAACTGTTGTATGGAGGTATGGACTTTCCCGGTTGGATTCCCAGGTTGCGGTCCCCAGAATAGTCAGCGATTGGTGGCATATGTGCTGTAACAAAGAACTTGTAGCAAAGTCAGAAACAAAGCCAGAGGTTGTCAACGGATTAGCGGTCACGAAGTAGCAAGCGGGAGGATGAGATAGAACCATAGTCAGGATTCGATGACAGGAGTAGAACCACAAGAGTAGAACCACAGGAACAAGGCAACAAATCCAAAAGGCGAGACATGGCGTAATCTTGGAACAAGGTCGAGGTCAAGGTCAGGATTAGAGTCAAAGAACTATAGAAACAATAGTCAAACAAAGGATGTACCTTGACCTGCAGGAAGGTCATAGGCTCCCTTTAAATTTTGTCAACTCCAAGAGCAGGTTGTCTTGGAAACCCGATGAGAGCGTCCGAGCAGGGAAGGATAGATCGCCACAGAAACCATTCGAGGTGATTAAAGGGGTTATGTGGGGACTTAAAAGTATTAGCAGTCACTGCAGTATGTGAGTACACTCGCTAATATACATTCCGGTCCCTCGTCGCGCTGATTAAGAGATTTTAATAGATTTGTATAGCGCTGGTGGAGGACCGGAAGTATAGTTGCACCGTTTTTCTTCATGATGACACGACTCCTCGTCATGTGAATGGCTCCCCTGTAATCTATGTAATCACTGTACTACTGCTGCAGCGAGTGCAAAGGGTACATCAGGGCTGGTCACATGACGAAGAGGCATGTCGTCATGAAGGAAGACTGTGCCACTAGACTTCCGGTCCCCCGCCAGCGCAATAAAAAGCTATTAAAATCTCATAATCAGTGCGATGGGGGACCGGAATGTATATTAGCGAGTGTACTCATATACTGCAGAGACTACACTGATAATACTTTTCGGTCCCCACATAACCTAGGGCTAATTCTCTACTAGACCCCAGGCACTATATCACCACTGGACCACAAGGGATCATGCACTGGACAAAATGAGTCAGACACTTTAACACCAATGGACCACGAAGAATTAGGCACAGTATCCTCCCTAGATTACAAGGAATAACGTGTGAGGTCACTACTAGGATACAAAAAGTAAAACAATGTATCACCTGGGAATGCTGGGAACAATACTAAGCTGATCAGTAGGGTATAGATGCCACACTACATCCAGCTAACTCTCCTGTGTAACCCAGGCTTTCAGCAATATCAATTTTTCGGCAGAACAATCATTAAGCAGTTATTAAAACGTTTCTTTTTACCTTTTTGAAAGCCTTTTCACTGGTATGAATGCAGCCCTAGGAGTTGGAAGGCGAGGCTGCGCGCTGTAAAATCAAGAAACTTTTTGTATCCTTTAAAGATAATTTCACCCAAAGTGTTGAGCTCCGGTAGACTTGTTAGTTTGTAAGGTGGAGGGCAAACAGCAGGAAAGTTAAAATCTAGGCTGGTATAGAAAGATTGGGAAGAGGAAAGGTCAGGAAGGTGGGAAATTCAGATATAAGAGGCTTTGTGATTAGAAGCAATGTTACAAGGAGCAGGAGAGACGAAGCAAGGACAAAATCTGCAGCTGCGGACAGACATGAGCGTAAGGCAGAAAAAAAAGGCTAAATCCGGGCAGACCAAGTAGAGAGGTAACGGCCAGGAGAGGACAACCGGCTACCGGGAAGGGAAGAGTCATTGTAAGGCTGGGTTCACACACACTATTTACGGACGTAATTCGGGCGTTTTAGCCCTGAATTACGTCCGAAAATGCGGCTCAAAAGCGTCGGCAAACACCTGCCCATTCATTTGAATGGGTTTTACAATGTTCTGTGCCGACGGTCATTTTTTTTACGCGCTGCTGTCAAAAGGTGGCGCGTAAAAAAGATGGCCGCGTCAAAGAAGTGCCTGTCACTTCTTCAGACGTAAATGGAGCCGTTTTCCCTTGACTCCATGAAAAAACAGCTCCAATTACGTCCGTAATGGGCGCAGTGAAAAGCGCCTGCACTTGCCATTACGTCTGAAATTGCGGAGCTGTTTTCTCCTGAAAACAGGTCCGTGATTTCAGCCGTTACGGACGTGTACTTGTGAACATACCCTAACAAGACCCCATGTCAGCTGTAAAGAGCTGTTTCACTTTTTATCAACATTAACTCTATAGTCTGCAAATATATAATTAAAAAACTTTGTGATATAAATTCTCTGAAATATAAGAAAAATATTTCCTGTTGCTATATGGAAACAGTGAATAAATTGCTGTTTATAGATCTGTTGTTCCTCTTATTTGCCCTTATTCAGTAGTTTGAGTATACAATGGTTTATCGATGTGAATGGTCTGCGGATTGACACGTGAGAGGAACACATTGGTGGGAGTCTTTGAGCTGAGACCCTCCAATGGTAACCTAATTGAACAGTGACTGGCACTGATTTAATGCATATTGACCCAAAGGGGTCCAATCTTTCGTCAAGGAACAGTTGGTGTCTTATCTTCGGGACCCTTGCCAATGGGTTATCGGCTTCGTTCACATCTGCGTCAGTCGACTACGCTATTGATACCATCAAAACGACTTAACTCTTGCGCAATGGGGACAAACGAAAACCATTGGCACCGGATCCGTCACCATTGAAATCAAAGGTGATGGAAACGGAAACCTAAGTGTCAGTCAGGTCCCGTTCTGACGGAAAACTCAGACGGAACGTTGGAAAGGGACGCTGTTGCAGATGTGAATGAAGCCTAACTGGGGTCAGGAAATAGTACAACTTTTTTTTGGGGGATCCTGACTTTTTCTGAACTTTTTTTTTGTGATGGAGTCGATGATAAATAGCAACAATTTCAGCATAAATGTTTATCTATTCTGTATCACGGTGGCGAATAGATAACGACTTTGAAAACGATAATCACCGAAGAGAATCAATTCTGATGTCTTCTACTTATTTTTTATTTCACTTTAGAAGGTTATCACTGACAAGAAAAAAATATACCAATTTGCTGCTTGTAGGTCAATTTGCAAGAAACAAGATTGGTCTTAAATATCCCGGGTCCCTGCTGTGCATCTCGTGTTGATGTAACCAATACTCTTCACAAATATTTCGGGGAGTTCTCATTTCCCAAGATTACTGCTTACTGCAAAGAAATAACAATGTTTGCCTCCCATCCAATTCATTTCTAGCTCCAGCCTAATGACAGCAGACAATCAGGAGATAATTCTCCATGTCTCCGTACTTCTTACCAGGGACATGTTAACTTTTTTGACAAACAATAACCTGAGGAGCCATACATAACCCTCCGGCTTCAGATATCAAATATTAAAGGAAATCTATTTTCCCAAAAATTAGCACATTATTTTGTCTGTATATAACATTAGTTGGGGAAATCTTCAGTTTTCCTAATGAAATGAGAGAGACATTTAAATTTGGTTTCTCATTACGTAGGATTGGAAAATCTAACATGAATAAGCCTTCTTTTATTTGCTAAAGCTGATAGAAAGACTACACTGATGCAGCATGGCTTATTTGTTCATTCTGAACTTACTGATGCATGAATAGAATTCCAGAACTACAGTGTGGACTGACACTTACACAGATAGAACAGTGCGAGAGTGGGAGAAGGGTATGTTATGAAATTTAGTGCCAATGAAAAGCTTTATGACAACCTTTATAAGCGATTCGAATACTGGTTTCCACCTTGTAACTGAGAATTGGATAAATAAAATATTAAAATACGTCACACAAAATGATGTTATTATTATTATTATTACTATTATTTTTTTAATTATTATTATTATTTTTATAATTATTTTTATTATTATTATTATTATTATTATCACTGTTATTATTATTATTATTATTATTATTATTTTTATTATTCTTTTTAAGCCATTTTTCAGTTGTCCTGTGACAACTACTAAGGCCATGACCAGACGTGGCGTATTTCTTCCGCCACTGCCCGCATCAATGCCGCACATAATCTGCGTTGCAGATTCTGTTGCGGCTCTGCTTAAAATGGCCATTAAAGTGATGCAGACTAGCTGTTGCGTCTTCAGGTGAAGAGTACTTCCCTTCTCTCTATCAGTGCAGGATAGAAAGAAGGGACAGCCCTTTCCCTAGTAAAAGTAAAAGAAATTCATACTTACCCGGCCATTGTCTTGGTGACGCGTTCCTCTCTTGACATCCAGCCCGACCTCCCTGGATGAATCGGCAGTCCATGTGACCGCTGCAGCCTGTGATTGGCCTGTGATTGGCTGCAGCCGTCACTTGGACTGAAACGTCATCCCGGGAGGCCGGACTGGAGGAAGAAGCAGGGAGTTCTCGGTAAGTATGAACTTCTGTTTTTTTACAGGTTGATGTATATTATGATCGGAAGTCACTGTCCAGGTTGCTGAAACAGTTACTGCCGATCGCTTAACTCTTTCAGCACCCTGGACAGTGACTATCTCCTGACGTCGCCTAGCAACGCTCCCGTAATTACGGGAGCCCCATTGACTTCTATGGGCCTGAACGTGCCGTAATAACGGCCCGTGAATACGGGCGGTTTTACCTTAAGTGTGCATGGGGCCTCAGTCTGGCTGTAGACCTAGAAATTCATAGGTCCAGCTAGAATGAAGAAATGTCATGTTCGTAAAACAAACACGCTCCGCAGCACACATAACATCTACATAACATCTGCGGACTTCATTGCGGAATTTTGACACTCCATTGAAGTCAATGGAGAAATTCCGCAATGAGTCCGCAACAAGTCCGCTACACGTCCGCAACAACCATTGTATGCTGCGGACACCAAATTCCGCACCGCAGCCTATGGTCCGCAGCGGAGTTTTCCGCCACGTGTAAACAAACCTCACTAAAAAGCTGTGGAAAGCAATGGAGAAACGTGTACGCTGCGGATTTCCGCAGCGGACTGTCCTCAGTGGAATTCCAGAGCAATTCCGCCACGTCTGGTCATGCCCTAATAGAGAGTGCCCATAGTGGTTGTCACTCAGTGTATCTATAAATTTCTATACAGAATTAGATTCCATATTTCTGTCATTACTTTGCACACGTCCGTCTTTACTGTCATTCTGCAACCTATTAGGGCAGGTTCAGACGTGGCGGAATTGCTGTTGAATTCCGCCTCGGACAGTCCGAAGTGGAATTCTGCAGCAGCCGTTTTTGACATTTGTTTCTATACATTTTTAGGAAAGTTAGTTCAGGCGTTGCAGAAAATTACTTTGCAGGAATTAGGCTGCGGTGCAGAATTTTCCCTTCGCAACAGCTCATGACGTTGCCGAGAAAAAGCGGAATTTCACTGCGGATTTCAGCCTTTGCAATGCAAAAACTGAAATCTGTGGCAAGTCCGCTGTGATATCTGCAACGTCTGAATTACCTGTCAAATATGAAAATGTTGCTGCAAATTCGTTGCGTAATTGCCCCAATCTGCACCAACATTTGCAGTGGAAGAATTCCGCCACGTCTGAACGTGCCCTTAATGAAGCAGATGGCTCAGGATGAGCAGGATTTATCAACTCCACCCAGTGTTTGAAACTGTATCCTGGGAGTATACAGAACAAGTTACTTTACATGTTAAAGGCACAGGATAGGTGATAAATATTAGGCTGGTGGGTATCTGACCGCTGGGACCACCACTTATCGTCCCCAGTCACTTCCCACCACTCGACTCTTTTCAGGTCTTGATTGAAATGGAAGCGATTGCAATAATTTTATATTAGGGAATTGCTACACCAGCAATTGCCATGGGTAAACATGTGAAGGACTTTTTAATACTCAGATATTACTGCTCTCCTATAACTGGGGACATAATATTCTGCTTTGTTACGTGCAAACCCATAATCATTTATTCTGCTGCAATATAAACCGCACAAGGCAAATATTATCATTTCAGTTTTAGATTTATGGGCATGAGGGAAACTGATAACTTTGTGAAAAAAAATTGTGTTTATTTTTATATGGCAATAATACTAACTTCCTAAAACTCTGCTGCCAGTGGTATTAGGAAAATCAATGGTCAGATTTTCTGACTATATATAATACAGGTTATAAAGTGACTGTCCATTTTTTAATACCATCTCATTTTTATATTTAACATTCTGTGCTGATTCATATCTTAATATATCTTTATAGCGGTTGGAGCTTGGTTTTCTTGATAAAGAGCTTCAAATCTCTTACATAATGTGAAATGTTTACTTTCTGTCTGCTTGCAGTCACCACTAGGGGGAGTTTAGGAGATTACTGCATACTGTTTTATTATTGAGTACAATGCAAGTGTGCAGTAATCTCCTAAACTCCCTCTAGTGGTGGCTCCAGGTAGCAAGAATTTTATAATTTCACTCTATGTCTATGCAGGAGATTTGGAGGGCTAAATCAGAAAAATAGGTACAGTCGCTAAAAGATATATAACACAATTAATTGACACAAAATTTTGGACCTGTTCAGATAAAAACAAATGGGGTTCAATGGTGGATATTCACTTGAAGTAAATATAATTCTTTCAGTTGTTCTCAGGTCAGTTCCAAGAAAGCTGTGTGACCACGACATTACAAAGATTGTCACCCACCTTTCCTAGTGTCTTGAATAGCATCTAATTAGGCAGTGATATGGGGGACAAGGTAGGTGCTGCTGCAGATTTGTCACTCAAGAGCCTAGTAAATCTGAGTTATAACTAGAAATGAGCAAATTAATTTTTAAATAAATCAAATTTCGTCTGAATTTCCCAAAAGTTCCGGATTCTGCGAAATCCGAAACTTTTGTGGTTCACGGTGCACAAATCTGCCACAGTTTTACAGCTTAGAAAAGGAAGAGGGGAGAAGAGTGGATAAAAAAAATACCATACTCACCTGGTTTCCTGTAGCAACGTGCCTCTGCTGGCCTCCCAGCCATCACAGGCTGCAGCGGTCACATGGGACCAAACTAAGTCATCTCAGGAAGCCGCCGGGAACACGTCGCAGAAGCAGTCACATGGAAGAAAAAAACATCATCTCAAGTATTTTTTTTCATTCCCTCTTCTCCCCTATTCCTTTTTTCTAATCTGTAATACGGTGACCGTTTCGTGCGCCGTGAACCAGAAAAGTTCCGGATTTCGCAGAGTCTGACAATTTCGGTAAATTTTGAGAATACGAAGTAAAAAAAATACTATACTCACCTGGTCTCCCGTATCGAAGCGTCCCTGGTGGCCTCCAAACATAGGCTGCAGCAATCACATGGGGTTAAAAACAACGTCATCTTAGGAGGCCCGCGGGGACAACGGGACACCAGGGGAGGCGAGTATGGTATTTTTTTTATTTTAGGGGTGGAATCGCAAGTGCCCTGTTTGACTCTCTGATGTCTTCTAGAGCTGTATCCAACTTGGATACCGTCCTAGAAATCAACAGAAAGTCATACAGGGCAATCAGGGCACCTGCGATTTTTAGCAAATTTATTTAGAACAAATTGAATTGGATAGCCGATTCCATAGAACTGGCCCCGAAGCAAATTTTGGGAAATTCACTCATCCCTAGTTATAACCCCTGTTGGTTGAATGTCGTTTGTTACCCAGCTTTCCCAAAAGATAACATAAAGTCTTTATTTTAAGGGGAAATATTCCTTAATTTTTTTTTCTTACTTTACTAATTATGAACTGATCTTCATTTTCTGAATGCTCTCTGTGCCCTTTATGGATATAGATGAGACTGTGCGAAGGCAGCGAGTGAGACGTCTTAACAGACTGTAAGCGTGACAGTATCAGGTCCAAGAGGGACATACACGGATAATGACTATAGAAGTGTATTACAGGGCACAAAGGAAACATCACATAGATACAAGCAGCTTCTATGAGACAGCAAATGTCTTGCTATGGTCATCCAAGCAAAATAATAAGGGTTACGTCCAGTCCACTGACCGCAGTGTCTGATTCTTCTTCTGCACCCATAATGCCTACTGTTTCCCAGCATGCACTTTGTGCAGGGGACCGTGTCCTTATTTCACTCAAAATCATCAAATATCTAATTGCTTTTCTTTTAGGGGGATTTACTGTAGTCAGTTATAGATGATAGTACAGGAATTACCAGCAAAGCTATTTCTAAATAATAATAAAAAAAATGAAAAAGATAGATACGAAATAGATAAAAAATATATTTCTGCTCCAGTCCACACTACCATGTTATCATGGATGACACGTCATTGAGCCAGAATATAAACATCAGGGTCGATGGAGGACGATGGAGAATTTTGAAGTTAGATATATTACTACGTTTATTCTTTCTCTACTCGGTCCAAGTGTGTGAAGGCTTTTTAGGAAAAGATGTGAGTCTAATTAGAATTTATTTTTTGGATGAAAATAATGTTACTCCAATAATATTACAATCAAGAGCCTAAATATTACCACCATACAGTGACAAGGAGCCGTACCTTATAGTGCTTGCATAATGCTGCCATGTTTTCCTATGTAAAGTAAACATGTAAGAGTACTATACAGTAAAAAGAGAATACTGCAATACAGTACCTTATGGTACAAAAATAATATTTCTATAAACTGCAGTATCTACAAAATAGTGTTATACAGTGAACAGATAACAGATATACAAACATAATACGTAAAAAATAGTGTCATACAGTGAACATATAACAGTACCATACAATGCAAACATAATACTGACATATACATACAAAAAAGTATCATACAGTGAACAGATAACAGATATACAAACATAATACTAACATAATACATACAAAATAGTGTCATACAGTGAACAGATAACAGTACCATACAATGCAAACATAATACTGACATATACCTACCAAAAAGTGTCATACAGTTAACAGATAATAGATATACAAACATAATACTGCCATATACCTACAAAATAGTGTCATAGTGAACAGATAACAGTACCATACAATGCAAAAATAATACTGACATATACCTACAAAAAAGTGTCATACAGTGAACAGATAACAGATATACAAACATAATACTAACATAATCCATAAAAAATTGTGTCATACAGTGAACAAATAACAGTACCATACAATGCAAACATAATACTGACATATACCTACCAAAAAGTGTCATACAATGAACAGATAACAGATATACAAACATAATACTGACATATAATATATAAAAAAACAGTCATACAGTGAAAAGATAACAGTACCATACAATGCAAACATAATACTAATATATACTACCTACAAAATAGTGTAAACCAGATAAAGTGCCATACAGTGCAAAACATAATACCAACAAATAGTATTGCACTTAGTGCCCAAATCAGTGGTATCCAACATCTGTCTCTCCAGCTGTTGCAAAACTACAACTCCCAGCGGGCCCTGGAAACCTTTGCATGTCAGGGCATGATGGGAGTTGTAGTTTTTTTTTCAATAGCTGGAGAGCCATAGGTTGAAGACCACTGGCCTAAATAATGCTACAGCTGGTGCCATGACATACAGTTAGAGCATAGTAGGGATAAGTTGTAGAGGCCCCTAAATAATAGAGACTTCTTGACAATTTCCCCTTTTGCTTATGTTATAGTCCATAAAAATATTGACCTTTACTAATATTTCAAGGTCATTTTTGTCAAGTTATTCATTACTGGGTGCAGAGCAGAGGTTTTGTCTACCAGCCTTATCCAGCAGCATTTTCTGAAGTAGAAATTTAAGGATTAACTTTCTAACTGGAGCTATATCACATGCAAAAGACTTAGCTCGCATAATAAATTAGCAAAGTATAATGTTAATTTTTACAAATAGCTAAATCTGTAACATGATTTTTGTCTTCTCTGACTTCAGATGTAGGTCAAATCCTGTAAATAACAGTTTATCAAGAATATTTTTTATGTATCATTTAAATATATACAGATGCTGCCTCAGGGGTTGACTTATATTAGAAGGCATTCCAGAGTATTACAGTCCTGTACTTGTCCCATACCCTCCAACTATTTGGACCAGTTCCCCCTCATTGTGGCTAATGCTGCGGTGCCTACATGGATGACCAACCAAGTCCATATTGATGGGTTATGAAGCCCTATTTTCACAGGCCCCATTAGCACTGCCTCTTTGTCTCACCTTTTGAAAGATGTACAGATGTAGCCGTCTTTACCTTGACTTTTAACGCATTAAATAAACAATGGCTAGATCTCTTATCTTGACTTTTTCAATGACTTTTCAATGGCTTTTGTTGTGTGATATCACGCTGCAGCAAGTTATCAGTCAAGATAAAGATGACTACATTCGTAGGTACAGATAGTACTGTCTCCCTGTCTTGCCCTATAAATTATGTACTGCCTTGTTTCTCTCACTGCAAATGATGTAGATACAGATAGTACTGCCCCGTTGTCTGTCCATGTAAGTGATGTAGGCACAGGTAGTACTGCCTTCCTGCCCTTACTTGTAAATAATGTAGGCACAGATAGTACTGACTCCCTGTCACTCCCGGTAAATTATGTAGGTACAGGTAGTACTGCCTCTGTTTCTCTCACTGTAAATGCTGTAGGTACAGATAGTACTGCCTCCTTGTCTGTCCCTGTAAGTGATGTAGGCACAGATAGTACTGCCTTTCCCTGTAAATTATGTGGGCACAGATAATACTGACTCCCTGTCCCTCCCTGCAAATTATGTAGGTACAAGTAGTACTGCCCCCTGTCTCTCCCTGTAAATGGTGTAGGTACAGATAGTACTGCCTCCCTTTCTCTCCCTGTAAATGATTTAGGTACAGATAGTACTCCCTCCGTGTCTCTCCCTGTAAATGATCTAGGTACAGATAGCACTGCCTCCCTGTCTCTCCCTGTAAATGATGTAGGTACAGATAGTACTGCCTCCCTGTCTCTCCATGTAAATGATGTAGATACACATAGTACTGCCTTCCTGTCTACCTGTAAATGATAGAGGTACAGATAGTACTTCTTCCCTTTCTCTCCATAATCATGATGTAGGTGCAGATAGTACTGCCTCCCTGTCTCTCCCTAATAATGACATAGACACAGGCTCAACCTATCAAAGCATTTATTTCTAGCAGGCCCTGCAGATATGTGAGCAGCACATTATCAGGACATATTTTCAGCATCCGAATGAAAACAATACCACTTCCATTTGCTGACAGCAAGCAGAGATCTTGAAAACAATTAGGAATTAATACACAAAGTATATAATAAAGTTGCCGAACTTTTCATCATGTGATGAATAAGCTTTATTTACATTTACAAACCAGAAAATCACGGGAGGAATGGCACTTTGGGATCATTTCTCTGTTCCCTATGCGGGTACCCATGTTTGCTGTGGGTGTGCAGCCGATACTGAAGAAACCCTTGTAAGATATGTGTATTGCAGCTCTAGAATATAAGGATGGCTGATAATTCTGTAATACCTATTATTTTCAATACCTGTTTTCTTAGCCTTAGGAAAAAATAGAAGAAAAATAAAACAAAAAGGCAAACGGTCGTCTGTATATTAAAGCGATTCTACATGGTAGTTAACATGGACACCTCACTATTATATTATTGTAATGAAAAACAATGGCTGCTTATGCTGATAACGTAGTAAAAATAGCACTTCAATGCTTCTACAAGAGACATAAGCATCCCACAGGGGTCATGTAACTAACTTATTATTTTGTGTCCTTCGTGCACGGAGTATAATGGGATCCATTATTGGAAAATGTAATGTTTTCCTGGAGTTAGGATAAACATGGATAATTGTGTGAAAAGTCAAGTGTTGGAGATCATGTCAAACATTTATAATTAAAGTAAAATGTGTCTATTTGGTTTATTGCTGCACGCTATAATGTTGTTGTTTTTTACATCAAAGCTATGACATTTTATCTTGTCAGTTAAAGAGACGTGTCAGGTCTGGGAAATTGGGGGCACTCATTTGGAAATGTCTTCATACAGCTTCTGCTAACATTAAATCTGAACTATAGGCCACATAAACTTTGTATTGACTTGGTAATTTCCACCATTCTGAATAATAAAGTTGCGGTTTTAATTCATTCAAAATGGACGTTGTGGCTTAAGTAACTTCTGTACCATGATTGGATTGAGGCAGGCTACAATGGGGTCAAGGAAGCCCTGGTCTTTACCCTTAAAGGGGCTGTCTTTTGAACTTATAAACCTCATTCCCAATGAAGCTGGATCAGTGATCAACTGACCGTCATGGGTAAGGTCTCTGAAAACCTAGGTGGACATCTCACATTGCCGGGGAAGTTGAGGCTGGCCTTGTTGTTTTGTCCATGTAATACATGGACAGGCCTGGTCTACCAAGGTGAAAGGCGCTCTTTGTTAGCGAGCAAGCGGACTCCCCTCTATGATGTTCATATAGTCTAATAGGTAGTGGCGGATTAAGTAGACCATAGGCCCTGGGCTGTTACCTCTTCTCCACCGCCGCCCTGCCGCGCCGTGTCTATTGTTAAGAATACTTTTTTGTGCACTCATTAACAAATGGGTGTTAAGATTCCCCTTGTCAAAGGGCTGTGTCCGTACATACTGACAGTCTCCAACATCACTGTCAGCATCACACTGTGCAGGGAAAAATGTTCCTAACCAGGGGAATTGTTGACACCCATTTGTCTTTTAGTCCTATCCTGGACTACATAGACTTCTTGTGAAATACAAGAATTCTTATAATAAACATGTCAGGAGAGGTGACAGAGTCTCTATAAATCCAGTGACTCACAGGTAACGTCTTCTCAGATTCTATTCATTTTTTTTCCTTTTTTCTCCTCCATCCAATCCAGACCGCATGACGACTTCTCCCGGCTACGCCCTCTTTTCTGCAGAATTTGCCACTCAGATGTCTTCAACTCCTCACTTTTCCAACATTCCCACACCTATAAACGAAGATAAAATTCTCATGGTGCCACACACTGTGACCCTAAATATAATGGTGCCATACACTGTGCCCCTGAATATAATTGTGTCAAACACTATAAAGTAAAGCACCAGACACACACACACACACACACACACACACACACACACACACACACACACACACACACACACACACACACACACACGCACACAGTGCCCCCTGTATAAAGTGCCTCTCACAATGCCCCTGTAGATAATGCCACCCCTCATAGATAGTGCCACACAACCCAATGTAGATAGCGCCACACATCCCCCTCTATAAATAGTTCCCCACACCCCTTCTGTAGATAGCGACACACACCCCTGTACGTAGCGCCCCACAACCCTCCTGTAGATAGTGCCACACACAGCCCCCTGTAGATAATGCCTCACGCCCCCTTGTTGATAACACCACACGCCCGCTGTAGATAGTGCCACATAGCCCCCCTTGTAGAAAGTGCCACACAGCCCCCTGTAGATCGCGCCACACAGCCCCCTGTAGATCGTGGCACACACAGCCCCTTTAGATAGTGCCACATAGCCCCCCTTGTAGAAAGTGCCACACAGCCCTCTGTAGATCACACCACACAGCCCCCTGTAGATCGTGGCACACACAGCCCCTTTAGATAGTGCCACATAGCCCCCCTTGTAGAAAGTGCCACACAGCCCTCTGTAGATCACACCACACAGCCCCCTGTAGATCGTGCCACACACAGCCCCTGTACATAGCACCACACAGTCCGCTCTGTAGAGAGTGCCACACACCCCTTGTAGATAGTGCCACACAGCTGCCCCTGTACTATATGGTGTATATAATTGGGTGCTGTATTGTATGTTTATTTGGACACTGTATGACCATACAACATATTGAAGGAGAGGGTGCCAACAGAAACAAATCGATTATTATTAGTTATTGGCACCTTTGATTTGTTTGTATCTAATTGTCTTCCATTGTGTGAGTTTAATAATGAAATAGCAAATCCAAACTACAAGCTTTAATGTTCTTTTAATTATTTGGTTATTATATATGTTGTCCCCTTAGCCTCCAGTGTAATACAATGTGTCTACCTAAATTTAATTTTCACTTTAGTTATAGACATTGATGTTCAATAATGCTGCACCAGGAGATATCACGAGACGTATATCTTGGGCCGTGATCCTCTATATGATGTTTATTTTCTTCATATCTGACCTCCTGCAATATCAGCTGCCTCCTTGTCGATGGATAAAAATAGTTTTTTCTTGACAGAGACAGAAGAGGACTGAGAGGGTTACTGAGTGGTATTTGTCATCAACTTTTCCTAAGAGACAAGAAATTAATCTGACTGAAAATATTTAGTGAGTTAAAGGAACAGTGTTTTATTAAAAACTTTTATATTTATTTGTGTGTTTGTGTTTTACATTTTTTTATTTTTGAACTTTTTCTTCCCTATGGGGGCTGCCATTTTTTTTTTCCATTTCTGTATGTGTCGATTAACGACACATACAGACATGGAATACGGCACATACAGTCCCATAGTGAATGCGAACGGGGCCCGTTCCATCCACTATGCTGTACGCCGTTCCCACACAGTCCAAGTTGAACTGTGCGACGTCCGGCGCCATTTTCCTGTGGACCGGAAGTCGCGGTCGGACAGTAAGATTACTACTTCCAGTCGCGGCTTCCGGACTTGTGCACTTGGAGCGGGAGGTAGCAGACGGAGCGGACGGACCGGAGGGAGCGGCGGCGGCTGGAGCAGGTAAGTTATTTCTGTGTATGTAAGTGTTTTACTGTGTGTTTACTACTGTATGTAAACCTACTACACTGTGTGTTAGCTCAAAAAATGGCGACACACAGTGTAGGAGGTTTGACCGTTCAATCCCCTCGTTTCTCCCGGCACTAGCCAGGATAAAGGAGGGGGGGATTCTGAGAGCTCACTAGAGCGAGTGAGTTTTCTCAAATTTTGCAGCATAAAGCAATGTGGTTGCTTTACCACATGCAATGCTGCAATTTTGGGAATTGCTCCATCTAGTGCCCAGCGCTGGGAAATATTATAAATTAGAATCTAATTTATAATATTTCCTGACTCGTGAAAAAAATTTAAAAAATTAGAACAATGTTTAATCACCTATACACTAATTGTTTAACTAAAAAAAATATAAATTTTTTTCTCGCGTCACATTCCCTTTAAGCAATAATTAGGAAATTAGGAAAACATTTATTAAGAGACTTTTAGATTATTAAAGTTATGAAATTTCTGGACTTCTATCCTGTATATCTGTGAGAATAGACTGTAAAGATGATAGATATAGATAGAAGATAGATAGATAGATAGATAGATAGATAGATAGATAGATAGATAAAAAATAGGTAGATAATAGATAGATTGATAGACAGATATGAGATAGATAAATAAAAAAATAGATAGATAAAAGATAACTAGATAATAAATAGATTGGTAACTAGAGATATGAGACAGATATAAAGAAAGATAGAAAGATAGATAATAGATATGAGATAGATTCCCACTGCTTTTATAGCGCCGAAATATTCTGCAGCTCTGTATAGAGATTGTTACCCTTTATATCAGTACCCATCCCAGCTCACAATCTAATTTCCCTATCTCAGAAATTCACACTAGGGCCAATGTAATGGGAATTTAATTAACCTATCAGTTTATTTTTGGTGTGGAAGAGAGCGGAAGTACCCGGAGAAAATCCACGCAAACACGGGGAAAACACACAAACTCCATGCAGATATTGTCCTTGGTTAAAATAAGCATCACATGAAAAGGTTTTTTCTAGCCCTATCCTTACCTGGAAATACATGTCCCTAAGTTGTCTTCTTATGTGAAATCTTCTCGGTCTTCACCATGTATAAGAAGATGTTTCATGGCAACAGACGAGGCACTTTTTGGAAAGTCAGTTGAAATTCAGGTGTTCTAGTGCCTCTGGATACATGACCAGTGGCGGATCATCATAAGGGCGGTTTAGGCCGCCGCCCAGGGGCCTAAGGCTCCCAGGGGGCCCATGGCTGCCCAGCCCATAACATTTATGGGCTGGGTGGCCGGGAACCCCTCATGCCCTGTGTTGTCGCTAGCAGCGACGGGGGCCCCGATGCTGGCGATACTCACATTCACTTGTATCTACGTCCTCAGGACACAGATACAAATTAATACTATAGGCTGCAGGCCACGTTAGTAATAATGACATCACTGCATCACGCTGGTCTGCACAAGAGTCCCACCTGGAGGCTACGCAGCGCCCCGTCCGTCACTGGAACGGGGCAAGATAAGTACAATATTTTATTTTTTTGGGGGTCTATACGGCAATATACACGGGGGGATTGCTGTGTAGCATTCTATCAAAGGGGGAGCTGTGTGGCACTATATAGAAAGGAGCGGCGCTGTGTGTCACTATATACAAGGGGAGGGCTGTGTGGTACTATATACAAGGGGGGGCTGTGTGTCTCTATATACAAGGGGGGGGGCTGTGTGGCACTATATACAAGGGGGGCTGTATGGCACTATATACAAGGGGGGGCTGTGTGGCACTTTATACATGGGTGGCTGTGTGGCACTATTTACAAGAGCGGGTGGTTGTGTGTCACTATATACAAGGGGGCTGTGTGGCAGTATATACAAGAGGGGCCATGTGGCACTATATGCAAGGGGGGCTGTGTGGCACTATATGCAAGGGGGGCAAGGGGGGCTGCGTGACACTATTTACAAGAGAGGGAGGGCTGTGTGGCGCTATGTACAGGAGGTCTGTGTGGCGCTATCTACAATGGGTCTGTGTGGCGCTATCTATAGTTGGGCTGTTTGTGATGCTATCTACAGGGGGACTGTGTGGCACTATCTACAGGGGGCTGTGTGTGGCGCTATCTACAGGGGGCTGTGTGTAATGCTGTCTATAGGGGGCTGTGTGTGGCGCTATCTATAGGGGCTGTGTGTGGCGTTATCTACAGGGGCTGTGTGTGGCGCTATCTACAGGGGGTGTGTGGTGCTATCTACAGGGGGTGTGCGTTTGGCGCTATTTACAGCGACTGTGTGTGACGCTATCTACAGGGGGTATGTGGCGCTATCTACAGGGGCTGTGTGTGGCGCTATCTAAACGGGGTGTGTGTGGCGCAATCCACAGGGGATCTGTGTGTGGTGCTATCTACAGGGTGTGTGTGTGTATGTGGTGCTTTACTTTACAGTGTTTGGTACTATTTTATTCAGGGGTGCAGTGTATGGTTATTATTATATTTAGGGGCACGGTGTGTGGCACCATGATAATTTTATCTTCGTTTATAGGTGTGGAAATATTGGAAAAGTGAGGAGCCGAAGACATCTGAGTGGCAAATTCTGCAGAAATGGGTCATGCTCGGGAGAAGTCGTCATAAAGTCTGGACCGGATGGAGAAGAAAAAAGGAAAAAAAAATACTAGAATATGAAAAGTCGTCACCTCTCCTGACATGTTTATTATAGGAAATCCTTGTATTTCACAAAAAGTCTTCAGTCCAGGACTGATAGACAATTGGGTGTTACCATTCCCCTTGTCAGGAGGACGTGTCCCTGCACAATGTGATACTGTCAGTAGGTAGGGACGCATGCCTTTCACAAGGGGAAATGGTAAAACCCATTTGTTATTGCCTGCACAAAAAGGTAGTGTTAACAATAGTTATGGCGTGGCAGGGTGGCGGTGGAGAAAGGGAGCCCAAGTTTGGGTATCAGCCCAAGGCCTATGGTCTACTTAATCCACCACTGTACATGACGGTGACCCACCATTTCTACCCCTAACTATACACCAGGACCCGTGTTAAAATGATTATAGCTAGGGGTAGGAGTGGTGGGTCTGGTTACCCAGGGCGCTGCGAGCCAGGAGTGAAACAACAAGCCAAGGTCAGTTACCTAAGTATCGAGATACAGGATTTGTCAGCGAACTGAATCTTTGCACCGGGTGTAGGAACGCCTAGCTACGGCTCTGCATGGGGCACATTATTTTACTATGACTAGAGGTGTAATTCCCACTTACCCATTAGAGTACGGATCATTTTAAACTGTAGGAACTTGGTCCTTTTGGGACTTTTTCAACTCAATGATGTCAGGGGGAAAGTGCATATCTCAAACTGTCTCTTTAAAAAATCTTATTAGCCACATCCAAGGCTATGGATGAAAATGTCTCTCTGACAGTGACGTTTCCGGCTGTCCCTCAGGAAAGCAGTTTTGCTCTATAATTCATTTTGCCAACCACATTGATTTAAAGATCCTCGCATGCTGCTTCCAAAGTAATTACATTCTCAAAATTAAAAATAGATAAAATTGTGACCTATCTGTAGAAATCCCACCAAGACATGTTGGCACTTGTGCTGATCAATTTGCGTTTAATTATTGCTGCTGTTAGCAATGGGGTAAACAGCAGAAAGGCAATTATGGCGGATACAAGATATGTTTACATTATTGTGACTGGTAACATGGGCCGCCTCGTGGAGTAGAGCGCTAATTATCAAGTTACATTACGGGGAACGTTTCACACCTTCCATTATAATATCATATCAGGTTTTCTTATGAACGGGATGAATGGAAGAATTCTTGCAGAGATACGGCACATGAAAAAGATAATTAGGGATTACCTTACAAAGCGCAAAAATTAGGAAGAGTTTTAATCTGCACGTCTGGGGATAATATACAGGTAAACCTCTTACCTGTAGGATACAGGATTTTTATATAGATTATTGGATTGTCAGAAAAACATGATCTCTTTGGCAAAGGCAGAGGACGGCTCTAGTACGCAGGGGCTTCTGATTGCAGCATTTTTAAAGCCTCACTGTACTCAAGAGCGGACACACCAGAGGCAGCCCATGTGGCTAGTATAGGAGACTTGGAGAGCCCTGGTTGCCGCTATTTCCTCTGCTATTGGATTGCAGAACTCCCCACTTAAGAGGAAATGCAATGTTAGGAAACAAGGGGTGGAGAACTGGCTCTAGGGTCATTGAAAGGGTAAGAAAAAACAGGTCCTTTTATCCTGGATCGCAAAATCCGACACTATAAGGAGGGAAATTTTGATCTTTGAAATGGGCCCCTTCTTTTTTATGTATGCCATTGTGCCGAAATGTACTACCCCCGCTTCACACTTGCATTAAAGGGGTCTACCCAGAATCAACATTTATCACCTATCTACAGGATAGGTGATAAATGACTGATCGGTTTCGATCTCTGGAACCCCCACTGATCAAGAAAATGGGCTTACCTTGCCGTTCCTGGGTGCCTCTTATGAATGGAGCGGTACTGTGCATCCTTGGCCCCCGTTCCATTTAGTTCTCTGGGGCTGCTGTAGATAGCGCTCGGCAACCCCATAGAAATGAATGGAGCCGTGGCCGATCATGCGCAGTACCGCTCCATTCAAATGGGGCTCCCAGGTAAGGAACATTCTCGTGATCGGTGGGGATCCCAGCAGTTGGACCCTAGCCGATCAGATATTTATCACCTGTCCTGGAGATAAGTGATAAATATTGATTATGGGTAAACCCCTTTGAGCTGAGATATGGGATGCTTGTTGGGGTAATCACATTAGAACTGCTTTAGTTCCCCCGGTGCCTGCCTGTGACGTGGGGGGTGTGGTATCACCAGTTGTTTTCTTTCCCTGACTAATAAAGCAGTGGCTCTACAGAGTCATAAATGACATAGGATTTGTCTTATATGAACATTTTGGGGCCAGATAATTTTTTTTGCTGTAAATGTGCTCAAGAAAATGGTGCATAATTCTAACAGAATCAGAATGTCTAGTACTTATTTGATGAAAGGTGTTCTCTGGGCATTTTATATTGATGGCCTCTCCTTAGGAAAGGTCATCAATATCAGATCGGCGGGGGTCCGACTCCAGGCATTCCTGCCGTTTAGCTGAATAAAGTGGCTGCAATGACGAACGCCGCAGCCTATCCATGCTTCATAGCGTACCAGGCACACCGCCAGACACATCCATAGCGTCTGTGCCTGGGATTGCAGTTCCGGTCCCATTCTAGTGAATGAGACTACTGCCCAAAAAGAGATAACGCATAAGAAAACTGTTAGTGCGGTGTGTTTTTGAACAGGCTGTCTGTTACCACCGGCTGCCATCCATTTACCTATACCCATATACGTTGCATCACTTTGACATGACTAATGCTGTCTTGAAATTAAGGAGCTTGAAAGAGGTTGAATACAGTCTTAGAAGACCTCAGAGTGTCATATCGACTTTTCAATGTAATCGGGGCACTTTTGATTTGCGACAAATCAGATCTAAAATCTCTCTCTGGTAGTTGCATGCACTGAAATGCTGGTCACCCAAGTAAGGAGCTCAGTGGTTGCTAGGCAACCGGAGTTACCTCAGACTGTAGGAAGGGTGTAAAGGTACAATAATGGATTCAAACATATTTCCTCAAAGTATGTTTTAATAATTAAACTAGGCAGTCATTTTTATATGAAAATAGCTGAAATGGAAATACTAGTTATTAAAAAAACAATTTCTGTACTTTAATTCTTGGGAAGATCCATTTTCCTTCCAGCTACTGCTGACAGCGTATATATAAAGATCAAGGTTAATTTAATGTGATGTGGGTCACATAGCAGACTCGATATTATCTCTCCCTACAGGTAGCCTGTTAGAGTCTAATGCCTGCCTGCAGGGATGATGTGGCATTGGTCTTGTTCGTCTAGTGGCCTCACATGTATCTTCTTGTTCCATTCATCCGTCTTAAAACAGTCGAGGATTAGAGCTGGCGCAGTACCAAGCGTACCAGACATATGAAGAATTGCCAAAAGATGCCTTTTCGGATGAATCCAGCTTCTTGCTGTTCAAAGCAAAACTGAAAAGGGAAAATATTATATTATATTCCCTCAATATTCAATTGTCAACACCCGGGGAGACTTTTAAGAATGAACCACAAATTGGATGATGTCACCAAGTTTTTTTTTTAAGGAATCGCCCACACAGTACCAGCATAATGCTATACAATGCCAATATGAGCGTGCCAATTCAAAGTTTATTACGATGCCAGCATGGAGTCATGCGGGGCTTCACAGAGGAGGAGAACAGTAAGCCCCTGTCAGTCTTGGACCTATCACACACATTTCTAATTTTTAAGCCACTGCTTTCTTCCTATGGGACAATGTTTTTTTGTGTGTGGTTCTTTATGGTACACATACTGTACCTGCATTATTCACCTAAACTACAATGACTGAAATAAACTTTTTTTTAGGTTCCTACAGTTCTTGCATTGGGGCCCAGAAGATTCAAGTTACATCTCTGTATCCTTCCTCTCAGCTGATGTTTGTTCATATACAACTACAAACGAAAGCCAGAATGACTGAAGATGAGTGGACGCCTTATCTATCTATCTATCTATCTATCTATCTATCTATCTATCTATCTATCTATCTATCTATCTATCTATCTATATCATCTAGCCCTTCCAACCGTCCCGGATTCAGCGGGACAGTCCTGGTGGTGTGTCCCGGACTCCCAGTGTCAACTGTATTTGTGTCCTCAGGATGCAGATACAGTTGAACCCAATGCTAAAACAGGGAACCATAAGCTCCCTGCTTCAGCATTAGTACAGAGGACTCCCCGGGCACAGCACTACTTTAAGCGCTGAGCCCGGGGGAAACCCTTGACATCACTGTCCATATATGGACAGTGACGTCAGTGGCTTCCCCAGGAGTGGAATCCCCTGCCAGAACGTTGCCGGCGCTCTCACCGGGGATTCCGCTCCTAGAGGGAATCCCTGTTGTCACTGTCCATATATGCACAGTGACATCAGTGGCTCCTCCTGGAGCGGAATCACAGGGTGGCTGGCGCTCTGGCTGGGGATTCCGCCCTTAGAGGGTGTCCCAATGGTTACAGTTGGGGCATCTGTGTTGTCTTTATATTGTGGCAGGTATGGGGGCATTATACAATATGGTGGCAGCTATGGGGGAATTATATTGTATGGCGGCAGCTGGAGGGCATTATACTGTGTAGGGGCAGCTATTTTTATGGGCGGGGATTGGGGCATGGCTTAAAAGGAAACTTTTGTTCACTTGACAAATTTGTGGGGAGTGCTGCCTATCTCTTGGATATTTGAATGTGGGACTGGAAGTCGAGGTCCTGAGGCTTGCACACACAGCATTTTAGAGATTTTTCTCAATTTTTGCGCTGCTTTTATTTTTACTAAATACTGGCCCGGTGCCCCAGATCCCAGAGTGACTGCCACATAATGGCGTAACTATAGGGGTCGCAGCGATCCGGGCCCTGTAGCAATAGGGACCCGCGGCCCTCCCCCGCACCATGTCCATAAACAGTTGCTATAGTAACTGGGCCTATATAATAAACTACACGGGCCCCGGTTACTATAGTAACTGACAGTATACTTACCCTCCTCATTCCGGAGAGCAGCGTAGGTCCTGACGTCTTCTCGCGTCATGACACTGTGCGGCGCAAACAATATCGCAACGCGGGATGGCGTCAGGATCTCTGCTGCGTCCAGAGCTGAAGAGGAGGGTAAGTATAGCGTTACTGTCTGCTGGGGCCCTGTATCCAAGCCTATCTTGTGGTAGGTTTAGATACGGGGTCTAACAGACAGGATAACACAAGGGCCCTGTATCTAAGCCTAACACGTGTTGCTAATGTTTTTTTAATGTTTGTGATTTTTTTACAGGTTTGGTTGTTGGACTACGTCAGACTTGAGGACCACTTAGATGACGTCTATTTTCATTTTCAATCAAATGGTTAATGAGGGTTGTGTGTTTTTTTTTATTTCAATAAAATATTTTCCTTTGTCTTTGTATTTTTTTTCAAACTTTATTACTACCGCATTAGTAATGACCGCTGGCTGATTGACAGCGTCCATTACTAAGACAGGCTTAGCATTAGCTGGTGAAAAGGCTAACACTAACCCCCATTATTACCCAACACCTCCAGGGGTACTCGGAAGAGCCGGGTGTGATCCAGTACCCGACCATCTGTAGTGATGGTAGGGCACTAGGGCGGCCGGCAGGCTGGTATTATCAGGCTGGTAAAGGCCGGAAACCTTGGTACTTCCCACCCTGGTAATGCTAGCCTGCTGCTGCTGTGTTGTATCTGCTGGTTATGAAAAATGGGGTAGACCCCATGTCATTTAAAAAAAAAGAAAAAAATTACAGATACAACATAGCAGCAGCAGTTTAGTATTACCAGGGAGGGAAGGCCCACTGTTTTTGACCCTCCGCAGCCTAATAATACTAGCCTGCGACCACCCCCTTGCCCCACCATCACTACGGATGGTCGGGTACTGGATCATACACGGCTCTTACCGGCACCCCAGGTGGCTGTGGGTACCAGGTTAATAATGGGGGTTAGTGTTAGCCTCGGCACCGGCTAACACTAAGCCCTGCCTTTGTAATGGACGCTGTCAATCAGCCAGCTATTAATAAGGTGGTAGTAATAAAGTTTAAAAAAATACAAGGACATAGAAAAAATATTTTACTGAAATAAAAATAAAAAACACACAACCCTCATTAATCATTTTATTGAGAATAAAAAAAATGGCGTCATCGATGTAGTCCTCGAATTCGACGTAGTCCAACAACCTAACCTGTAAAAAACAAACACACAAAAAAAAAATAGTAACATATAAAAAAGCAATTATTATCTTAGATTTCCTGGGTCCAGCGCTGGAGCCGCAATGTCAGCGAGCTGGGCCCTGTATCTAACCCTATCCTGTGTGATACTGTCTGCTGAGCCACTGTATCTAATCCAATCAATTATGATACTGTCTGCTGAGACAATGCATTCAATTCTATCGAGCAGTGCAGCTATAGGAGCCTTAGTCTTATAGATATGCTATCTCCGATATGTATGCAAAAATATGAATTTTGTTTTTGCAAGGGGGGGGGGGACGGGACATATGTCTCGAGGCTTGTGCCCCTTATCTTTTAAGGCCCTAGCAACAACTCTGTATCTATCTATCCATCCATTTATCTATCTCTGTATCTATCCATCCATCTATCTATCTCTCTATCTACATTGATGTTTCTCTGGGATAGCAGTGGCTTCAATTCTACCTTATAACTCTTCTATGAGTCTCATTTTTGCTTAGTCCTAAATTGTGGAGTAATGACCACTGACGTTGTACGAAGATTAGGGACCTGCAGTTCCCCTCCGTAGGTTGTATTGTGATGTCCTGGAGGAGCTTCCTCTTACCAGTCTATACATCTACAGTCCTTGCATATCTAGACCTCCATGACAGATGCTCTTTAATGTGTATCCTCACAAACAGAAAAAATGGGACATAAATATCAAAACCACAAAAAAGGCCATACTCACTAGGTAGGTGGGTGGGTAAAAACCCGTTCCCATCAGGACGCAGACGGGTCAAAGAATGCTGCAGAAGGAGTGTGCATTAAATAGTGATAGCCCCTCCCACTAGTCTTGAGGGGAGTGGCGGACTAAGTGCTCAAAGGTGTGCGATAAATGTGTGTCAGTGTAGTGCTAGGGTGTGAATGGATGGTAAAAAATAAATATGTATGTATGAAAGTGTCAGAACTGTGTAATAATGTAATAAAAATAAATACATAAAATAAATGTGATGAATAGGGGTCAGTGCTGTGAATAGTACATGGGGTGTCAGTACTATGTGTAATACGTGGAGGGATAATGTGCTGGTCGTCAGGCATGGCGTATCTTGCCGAATAACAGCCTATTTGTAACGCCGCTAGTGTTAGCTAAAGCGGGCTGCTCTGCATTCCAAACCAAACGCCAGCACATCATGCCCTCCCAGCATATAAGACCCGGCTGCGTCCTGAAAAAAAGTGTAGTATACGTAGTAAGAAATATCCATGAAACATGGGGTATTAGTTGTTATTTTGGCCAAAATACGCAAAGCTCGCAACCCAACGTCAAGGGTCCCCAGTGCCTTGCGAGTCCCTAACCAGAACTTTTCGTTCCTAATTTAAAAACACAAACAGAAAAAATGGGACATAAATATCAAAACCACAAAAAAGGCCATACTCACTAGGTAGGTGGGTGGGTAAAAACCCGTTCCCATCAGGACGCAGACGGGTCAAAGAATGCTGCAGAAGGAGTGTGCATTAAGTAGTGATAGCCCCTCCCACTAGTCTTGAGGGGAGTGGCGGACTAAGTGCTCAAAGGTGTGCGATAAATGTGTGTCAGTGTAGTGCTAGGGTGTGAATGGATGGTAAAAAATAAATATGTATGTATGAAAGTGTCAGAACTGTGTAATAATGTAATAAAAATAAATACATAAAATAAATGTGATGAATAGGGGTCAGTGCTGTGAATAGTACATGGGGTGTCAGTACTATGTGTAATACGTGGAGGGATAATGTGCTGGTCGTCAGGCATGGCGTATCTTGCCGAATAACAGCCTATTTGTAACGCCGCTAGTGTTAGCTAAAGCGGGCTGCTCTGCATTCCAAACCAAACGCCAGCACATCATGCCCTCCCAGCATATAAGACCCGGCTGCGTCCTGAAAAAAAGTGTAGTATACGTAGTAAGAAATATCCATGAAACATGGGGTATTAGTTGTTATTTTGGCCAAAATACGCAAAGCTCGCAACCCAACGTCAAGGGTCCCCAGTGCCTTGCGAGTCCCTAACCAGAACTTATCGTTCCTAATTTAAAAACACAAACAGAAAAAATGGGACATAAATATCAAAACCACAAAAAAGGCCATACTCACTAGGTAGGTGGGTGGGTAAAAACCCGTTCCCATCAGGACGCAGACGGGTCAAAGAATGCTGCAGAAGGAGTGTGCATTAAATAGTGATAGCCCCTCCCACTAGTCTTGAGGGGAGTGGCGGACTAAGTGCTCAAAGGTGTGCGATAAATGTGTGTCAGTGTAGTGCTAGGGTGTGAATGGATGGTAAAAAATAAATATGTATGTATGAAAGTGTCAGAACTGTGTAATAATGTAATAAAAATAAATACATAAAATAAATGTGATGAATAGGGGTCAGTGCTGTGAATAGTACATGGGGTGTCAGTACTATGTGTAATACGTGGAGGGATAATGTGCTGGTCGTCAGGCATGGCGTATCTTGCCGAAGAACAGCCTATTTGTAACGCCGCTAGTGTTAGCTAAAGCGGGCTGCTCTGCATTCCAAACCAAACGCCAGCACATCATGCCCTCCCAGCATATCTAGACCTCCATGACAGATGCTCTTTAATGTGTATCCTCAGTGGATCTACTAGAATTATCCAATCTTTCATTTACGATCCTTCAAAGAGTTAACAGACTGGTGCATAAACTTTAGTTAATTCATTTTCTGTTTTCCAGTCCCGTGATTGACCATGACTAGATCTGCCATCTCTGGTATTCATATCTCTGTCACTTAACAGTCATTAAAATATATAAAAATAACATGGTTGTTACCAGGCTGATAATGCGTGCGCGCCGGATTCATAAAATGACAAAACCACATCTGTCAGCCGTGTTTATTTTCCTTACATAAAACTAATTACCGTATATGTCGCTCATATAGAATTTCTTGGCACATCGCTCCTCTGAAGGCCGTTTAAAGATGCTTGTGCAGAAATCTATTGCGTTATTTCTGTTTTGTGCAATAATAGGATACGAGATGAGGTGTTACCGAATTATGTCTGCATGCTTCAGTAAAACAATATGGCTGAAGTGGAGCCATGTCAAACATAACAATAATGAGAGAGTAAAGGAACCGATCCCCTGGCAGCTTGCCTGTAATATATTATTAATGAATTGTGTCTAATCCTAGTGAATTCATTCCCTGTATCTTTATAGTCAATGTAACACAGCACAATATGGCGGCCTCTATGATGCATAGGGCTGGATTAAGGTTAGTGGGGTCTCCATCCTAAATCCAGCACTGTACCCCCTGTCGTAGCCACATATAGAACAGATGGCCGCACATGGCTCTTTCCTTTGAAGTTATGGAGACAAGGACTCCCTTAGACTTCATAAGACAGAGACACACACATGCGTGGCCACTTTTCCACATCTTCTCGGCTGGATAGGATCGCCGTCAGCCATCAGAGGAACTCTCTCTTTCTAAAAAGTGGGGGTCCTGGAGGTGAGCAGTGTATACACTACCCAAATAAATTTAGATTGCTAGGGGTGTAACTAGAAAAAATGCTGGGTAGAAGATATCGGAAGAATTGGCCTGGGCAGGGAGGGTGGGTGACTATGGCCCCCTAGGTTCCCAAGGTGGTATGTGGCTTATGTGCCCTCGTTATAATCTGGTCCTGATGACGCATACTATTACTATGGAATTAAAATGCTACATTCTATAAATCATGAGATGTATACTTAATGGAACACTCCAGGTAAAATTGTTAGACCGTGTCAGGGTTGGATTTAGGGGTGTGTGATCTGTGCAGGGCACATTAGCCAACTCTGATAAAGGGTACCCCCCAGATGGCCTGGTGCCTGAGTGTAGTCACCACCATGAATCTTAAGGATAACTAAACTTTAAAAAAACTTTTGACATGTCAGAAGTTTTGATAGGTGGGAGTCAGAGGACAGGGACGCCCACCGATTGCTAAAACAAAGCGGCAGAAGCTCTCGGGTGAGCGCTGTGCCGCTTAGTTTCTGATCAGCTTTCCTCAGAAAGTAGAGCGAGTGGTGAACGGATTCATAGACTTTCTATTGACCCCGTACACCACCAGTCAAAACATCTGACACGTCATTATGACATGGCAAAACCTTTTAAAAGTTTGGTTACTCTTTAATTGTATAGCAGTACTAGACATTGTATTGTACTGTTATTAGATCAATATTATGTATGAAGCTGTTCATTGTATGTTGGTATTTGAGTACTATATGGTGGTATTTACTTAGGCATTGTGTGGCACTGCTACTTAGGCATTGCATAGCATTTTATTTGTGCAGTGTTTTGTGGTGGTGGCAGCATTGTATAGCAGTATTATTTAGGCAAATGCATAAAAATTGTATTTAGTCTACGTATGGCACTTTTATTTGAGCAACATACTGCATGGCCCTTACAATTATGCACTATATGGTATGGTTATTTGTACATTGTTTGATGGTAGACCCTGCAGGGGGTATAGAACGTACCATACATGGCACTACCCAACGTACACTAGTGCAGGGCTCATTATAGTACAGCGGTCAGAGGTTTGTATTGTAACATACTGCTTTAAATCGGTTATATCATCACAGATAACCCCTTGAATATGGGAGCTGCCACAGTGATTAGCTGATCCCTACAGATCCAAAACCCCTGGAATATAGCTGATGTTGCTAAGGTACTTTTCCGTCAGTTGCTCATTTTCCCTGCAGAGGCCGACACAGGGGAAATGTAGTATTACATATGGCCATTTTAATGAAAGGCTGCTCATGGAATACATGGATGGACTCGGTCTACTAGAATGTGGGCTGCTTCTCTGCTCTAGCTAATAGAAGGGGTCCCAAGAAAGGACCCCCCTCTAAGACGTTGATCTGCCCTAATAGGTCAATTAAAATGGGTTTTTGGGATGCGACAACCCCTTTTAAGACAATAAGGGCTCAATGATTGACAAACTCAGCTCTTCTGCATCTGTGTGTTGCAAGGATTGTGGGTAATTCTGCGCGCGCACTTGTATCTTTAAGCTGTATCCTGTTATTAAATATTGTACCAATACAAATCCTTCCATAACCTCCTAGATTACAAATAATTTATCGGTCATTTTCTCATTCGCTTTGTCCCTGTGTTTGTTTCTTAACATAATACATCTCAGTAATGTAATTATACAACAATTTATGCAAACACTTGTCCCTTTGCTCCCACGGAGGCCAGATCCTCTGCAGGCTGACAAATCCATTTGGTGTTTCCTTCTTCCCAGCGTTCCTCCACAAATTGATTTTGCCGGTGACCTACAGTAATGGAAAGGAAATTGACTTAAGAACAGACAGTTGCATATTTATCTATTCATTAACAGTATTTTTTATAAATTGCCCTTAATCGTCAGACGTGGAGAAATCTTTATGTGAATAAAGATTCTATAATCAGATTTCTTACAAGAACTTCCGATACAGAATAAGATGGCCTTAAGCCTCTGGACTGGGAACAGTGATGTCATCATACGTGTTGTGATGTAATCTCTTTAAGGGGAACTGGTAAGAGCTGGGTTTCTCAAGTACTTCATTAGGGCGCCTTAATATTTTTGGTGCGCTGTTTGCTAGGCAGCGTTTTAATGTGTTGAGGCTGTTGCCAAGCAACAGCCACAGCAGTCAGCAGGAAAATTTGCTGGATCTATTTGCTCCTATGGAGACTGGGGTAGTCACCAAATATTCTGCAAAAGACCTGGCGTGGGCATTCTGGTATGAACATTATTTGGTCACTAATCAGTAAATTGGAACATGAATCGATCTAAGAATTTTTCCATTAAACATACACTGTGCCTTGATGGTCACTTATGCTCAGGACCCCAGTACAGCTGGCGCAGGCAGTGTGTCTACTCCTAGATGGGGGTCCACATACCACTGAGAAGGGGCATACATACTGATATAAATATACAAGAACACGTTTAATTACCAGTCGCCAATCATCTGCTGATGGGGTGGGGGAGGGGTGGCTTCTCAGTATTGCAACTGCGTACATGAAAGGCTTCCTAATCATAAATATGCCAGTCTCATGTAGCGTACCCTGGTGGCAAGCAGCCTATAGCCCAGCGCATTAAATGCACATAAATAGCTGTCACTCAAGTCTACTCCACCATCATTAGCACCTTGCACTCTCAGTCAAAAAGGAAGACTTTATCACACTCACAAGATTTAAGTAAAAAAAGCGCAGAACACAAATAAATTAGCCAATTGCCCGACCCTGGATTCTTAAGCCCCGGAAGAAGCGGTGAGGGTAAAACGCAGGGTCGGGCAATTACATGAGATGCCTCGAAAGAAGATGAGAGGGGAAAACACAAGGTCGGACAATTGCAAATTGAAAATCTTGTTAATGTAATAACATTTTCTTTTTTAACTGAGAAGTGTGACATTTTCGCTATGTTGGACACTCCATATAAACCACGGTTCTAGGTATTCAAGCACCGACACCGACTACTTTGAGCTATTTGGAGTGGAGCACTGGGAATTTCCTTCACAGGAGTACAACCAGCAACATGTGCACTTCTATAGTAGTATGGCACCTGTGCATCTTCTGCGGGTGAAGGAGAGGGGTTCGATGAATGCTTCCCTTTAGTGTGCCAGTGGGCAATTTAATGAATGATTGTCATGTTGAAACTCAAAGACCGGGGGACGGATGGATGCGTTGAGACCAAGAGAGCTGTTCCTGACATTACCAGTATCTAAATTCCTTGGCATATTTGCAGGTCCCCTCGGCACTCAGGACACAGGGCATATGCCCCGCCAACCTCAACTAGCTACCATGGGGCAAGGTATAGTTTTCCGGGGTCAGTAAGCCCTTTTTTTTGTCTTTTCTCCAGGCAATTGCAACCACTTCAACCCCTATTGCTACACCACTGAACGTTATCTCTGTGTCCTCTGGCAGTCGGTCAGTGCGCCATCTGCATTAATCAGGGTTTTCTGAAGAATGAAATAAGTGTTAAATCCTTTCCAAAATTGAAAGACGTTTCACCTTCACAAGACACGGTTTCGATAATTTAATTTGTGGATCGTTCCTTTCTTTTTCCTGCCAAAACCACTTTTAATCTCGGCTTTTGTTGTTTTGCAGGAGGGTGTTTGAAAGATGACCCAATGCTTGTTACAGTACAATGGGTTTCTAATTAGGAGCTGGTCACACTCGTGTAGACAACCTCTCTGTTTACTGAGTTGTAACGGCGCAGCGATTCACACCTTCTGAGACGGTATTAAGATTCACGTTTTCTTTTATTTCCATCCCACATTTATCATCGTTAAATTTCCTTTAATCCATTTGCATCACTGTTAAGGTTTAGCATGTAAATACCAGAATTGCCAACGACTATATATCAATTTTTATATGATTCCCTGTCTGGATTCAGGGTAATATTAAGACGTATTGTAAATTAACGTTTTCTACTTCAGCTCTTGAGACCAACTCACTTGATAGGGTTTCGGGATTTCTTTAATTAGCAGAAATTCTTTCAATTAGCGTGGCATTAGATAATGTTTTAGACCAAGTTTTAGAGGAAATCTCCTTAAACGGAAAATACACTTTTTTCTCAAATTGGCAGTGAATAGATTGCAACATCAATGGTGAATATTCAAATGGTTCTAACAACAACCACCCCTTTCCATATGCCCTATTAGGGCCCTGCTCCACGAGCCAGAGTGGAGAGCAGCAAACAAAGAACTTACTCTGGTGGCGCCGGCCCGCCCATTAAAACGTCTGGCATGTAATTCTACTACTCTATACCCAGATGCTGCTTCATTTGACAGGGTCAGTTCGTTAGGGAATTCAGACCCGTGATGTTCAATGGGTCGGCTTCTATTTACATAGAGTCTTTTTGTGACAGCTCCTTTAAGGGACTGCATTACGGGGTTACTGGATAACATCTAGGGAGAAGGGGTAAACGTGGCACCTGGGGTGACCATAGGGATAATGACTATTTGTCTGATACGACCAATCACAAGATTTGATGATAATTTTTTTTCTATCTTTTGGGACCAATAATCGGATTCAACCAATTGAATTTTTGTACCATTTCTTTGAATGTATTGTTCATTATCTAGTAATTGGGTCTTGAACTTGGCAAACTGACAATTGCTTAATTTTCGATGCATTTAATTGGTATTTTCACTGATTTTACAATAGTTTTAAAGTGGCGCTCCACCCTATTATATTTTAATACAAAACCTTTCTTGCCTTTTCTTTGCCCCGAACACAGGACAATACAAACATAACCTATAGATCTTAAGTGCTCTTGCGCACGACTGAGATCGGGCCGTGAAAAACGGTCCGAGTGTCGGCTGGATTTCCCAGCCCGACCACGGTACAGGTGAACGGGACTTCTGGCATCATAGACATTTTATGATGCTAGGCGTCCCTGCCTCCCCACGTAACTGCTGTTCCGTACTGAACAAAATGATATAGTATGGAATAACAGTTCCGCGGGGAGGCAAGGACTCCTAGCTTCATAAAATGTCTATGATGCCAGGAGCCCCATTTGTTTTTCACGGCCCGATCTGGGTTGTGTGCAAGAGGTGTAAAGGAATCTGGGACAGACATGTTACTAGGGAATCTTCTGCCTGACAACCCCATATAAAAAACTGTAGCTCTTAGGCCTCATGCACACGAACGTATTTTTTTCCTCCCGTAAATACTGTTGCAAATACGGGTCCTTTGTCCCACGTATTCGACCCGTATTCCACCAGTATTTATGGACCCGTGCCCGTAAATACGGGTCCGGTGTCACTAGTATTCCACCCGTATTTACGGACCTGTTTTCTTTGCACTAATCGGCAGCCCCTTCTCTCTATCAGTGCTGGAAAGAGAGAAGGGGCAGCCCTTTCGGGCAGAGTTTCCGCAGCGATTGAAGGTAAAAGAAGTTCATACATACTGTTATCTTGGTGACGCTTCCCTCTTTTGACATCCATTCCAACCTCCCTGGATGACGCGGCAGCCCATGTGACCGCTGCAGCCTGTGATTGGCCTGTGATTGGCTGCAGTGTTCACATGGGATGAAACTTCATCCCGGGAGGCCGGACTGGAGGAAGTAGCAGGTAAGATAACTTTTAATACTATTAACTCCAACGGTAGTCCCTGTCCCGGGTGCTGAAAGAGTTACTGCCGATCAGTTAACACTTTCAGCACCATGGACAGTGACTATCCCCTGACGTCGCCTAGCAACGCTCCCGTATTTACGGGTGCACACACGTAGCCACCCGTAATTTGTGGAGCCCCATAGACTTATATGGGCCTGTCCGTGCCGTTATTACAGCCTGAAATAGGACATGTTCCATATTTTTCAACGGCACGGGCACCTTCCCGTAAGCATACGGGAAAGTACCCATGGCCAATAGAAGTCTATGGGCCCGTAATTACGGGTCGTAATTATGGGCGTTCTTATGTTCATGTGCATGAGGCCTTAGACTGTGTTTCTAAAGCAACCGGTCTGTCTCATATTACTCAGCTGTTCAGCTTAACTGCTTCAGGACTGATGCCGAGTACGAGCGGCAGGCAGTTGCTGCATCATGACAAGCATAGTCGTCATTCTGATCTCATGGAAAGCATTTAACCAGCGTTTAACCCTTTTAATGCCGAAATCAGCACTGATTGCAGCTTTCAAAGACAAAGACTGAGGTCGAAACCCTCAATGATCACGTTGCAGGAAATTTCTGTGACGCAATCGAGGCCCATACCTAGTATAGGCAGACAGCCCAGGGTCCATCAAAGAACCCCAGGCCTGTCTGACAAGATTCTTAGGTATGCCTGTGTACTATTAGTTAAAATGAAAAAAATAAAAAGTAATATTCACTGGAATGCAAAGGGGAAAAATGCAAAAAATTGTTCTGATCCTCAAGGCTAAAATAGGCCCAGTCTTTAAGCGGTTAAAAATGGATTGATACTGTGTCGAGAGAAGGGAGAGTTCAAAACAGCTTGGCTGGAGTCATGTCATGTCATTCCTAATCTCAACATGCATTATTAATCAGATTTTTCTAAAAATATATTTCGGTGGGGAGCCTGTTTATTGAAAATTAACAGCCAAATTTCAACGGAATTCATATTGTTGTCATGGAGACAGTGTAGGACTGAAGTTTCTTGGGCCCATCAGAGGAAATGGCTCCGAGGGTCCACCCTCTATCTATACAGAACATCTACACATTCATTTTTAGTTGCAGTGCAATCTTTGTTGTTATCATTGTACACACAGGATAAATCATCAACAAGATCTAATACGTTATTTGTGAGGCATCCCATAAGAAATAGACCCTAGTTGCAAATGATTGGCGCCAAAGTCAGATCTAAAGAGAGTTGTCTTCTGCTGGACCGTTGAGACCCATTATTGGGTCACAACAAAGTCCCATCGGAGGATCCTTTGTTACTCTGGTGGGCCAGTCTGACCCTGCGTGGAGGTAGGGGTAGAATTGATCAGCCCCCTTGATCATACTGTGCATCAAGAGACCTGCGGATAAATGGTTACATAACACATTCAGTACATCTCTTGTAATTAACATTTCACGGTCTATTAATCCAAGACATCCAATGGCAGAGTATACACATTTATACTGGTAAACATGGATTTTATACCATCTCTCTGGATTCATCTGCCTGTCGTTGTCAGTGTTGGGTGATTTATATCTCACTGCATAGTATTGATCAGGGTGTGAAAAATCAATCTTGGTGTAAACCATTTTTGTTGTAAATACATTTATTCAAGGGCTGTAAAACTATTACTAAATAAAAAAAATAATATATATATATAAAAACGAAATGTGGCCCTTGCTGTAAGGGCAGAAGTTTGTCTACATATGCAATATAGATACAGATGCATTACTAATGCATAATAGGATATTGATTATAGGGTAGAGGGGCAGGAATGTGCTCGTCATGGGTTAATCAATGAAAGTTTCGAGTTTCCATTAGGCTATATATACATTACATCTCTTCACAGACTATTTAATTGATCAACTCATCATAAGGTTATTGAAGTTATATTACTTAAGATATGATTATGGAATCGCCAATGTTTAGCTGTAATCGCCGCTATCGCAGGGGAAATTTAATATTACATGAAGGCCATTCAAATTAATAAGCGACCATGTAATACATAGACGGATCTGGTGACCAAGAGCAGGAGCCGCTCTTACTGGGGGGCAGGGCGGGGGGGGGGGGGGTCACAAGCAGCTGAGAAGAGAGCGGCGGGGCAGGCTAGAATAATAGGACATCCCTGGATTACACCCCAGGAAGGTTTACATGCTAGCCCAACTTTAGGCTGGATGTGCCCTGTGCAGAACCCGCTCTTCCATGCCTCGTAGGACACAAGGGTGGTGGGACTAATGGGCCATTTCATTTCTCCTTTCCAAACTGGAACTTTTGCTTTTCCCGCAAGCCTTATAGTGGTAGCCAGTAGTACGAGATATACATCTCAGGAGCATATAGGCAAAGATTATCATGCACCTATAACCTGGAGTCTATGCACCTAATATACACACTATATGGACAAAAGTATTGGGACACACCTCTTAATCATTGAATTCAGGTGTTTCATTCAGTCCGATTCCCACAGTGTATAAAATCCAGCACTAGCCATGCAGTCGCCTTTACAAATATTTGTGATTGAATAGGTCATTGTAAAGAGATCACTGAATTCCAGCGTGGTCCTGTAATAGGACGCCACCATTGTAACAAGTCAGTTCCTGAAATTTCTTCCCTCCTAGATATTCCACCATCAACTATGAGTGATATTATTGTAAAGTGGAAGAGGAACCGCAGCAACTCAGCCACGAAACTCTAAAGCGGGGGATCATAGTGCTGAGGCGCATAGTGCAAAAAAGTCACCAACGCTCTGCTGACTCAATAACTGGAGAGTCCAAACCTCCTCTGGTATTGACATCGGCACAAAAACTGTGCTCCGGGAGCTTCATGGCATGGGGGCTGAGCAGCGGCATGCCAGCCTATCATCACCAAGCACAATGCCAAGCGTCGGATGGAGTGGTGTAAAGCAGCCGCCACTGGACTCTGGAGGAGTGAAAACGAGTTCTGTGGAGTGAGGAATCACGTGTCTCTATCTGGAGTCTGATGGACGAGTCTGGGTTTGGTGAATCCCAGGAGAACGTTTCCTGCCTGACTGTATTGTGCCAGCTGTACAGTTTGGTGTAGGAGGGGTAATGCTATGGGGGTGTTTTTCACGGTCGGCTTCGGCCCCTTAGTTCCAGTGAAGGGAAATTTTCATGCTTCAGCATAACAAGAAATATTGGACAATTGTAGCTTCCAACTTTTTGGGAAGAGTGTGGGGTTCGTCTCTTTTCTGTTCCAGCATGACTGCACCCCAGTGCACAAGGTCCATAAAGACATGGTTTGTTGGTTGGGGGAGTTTGGTGTGGTAGAACTTGACTGGCTGCACAGACCTAACCTCAACCCCATCCAGCACATTTGGGATGAACTAGAACGGAGAGTGCGATCCAGACCCTCTCCCCCAACATCAGTGTCTGACATTACAAATGATCTTATAGATGAATGGGCAAGACTTCCCACAGACATTTAAAAATCTTGTAGAAAGTCGTCCCAGAAGAGTGGAAGATGTTTTGTCTGCACAGAGGGGATCTGCTCCATATTAATGTCTATGGATTTAGAATGGGATGTCCTAAAAGCTCTTGTTAGTGTAATGTGTAGGTGTCCCGATACTTTTGGCCACATAAAGTATATCTATTTATCATACAGTAATTTGTATTATACAAATGTACAATAAAGCAAAAATATACCTGGGTCCTTTGTACATGACAGAGGTAGCTGCTTTGTAGATAGGACCATTAGAAATGTAAGTAAACTAGATGGGACTTCGTCTCTCCCACAGTAAATGGGCACCAATATGGGCAGCGATATGGGCAGCGATATGCGGCCTTTATTAGACTGTGATCTGAGCAGATGGGATATAATACAAAGCTTAAAAAATGCTTATTCTCTGTCTTATTTTATAGGCCTGTTGTGATATAAATTGAAGAATTGCAGAATTGGCAGGGAGCCCTGTGCCAAGGGAAAGTCTTCAGGGGCATCTGAATTTATGTGAGTATGTCTGGACACCAGTAATGAACTGATCATAAAAAACAACTTGTTTCTAGAGTGCATTCTGCATTCAATTTAGCAGCTTAGGAAACCTTTAGCTTCATGTTGATTAACGATTTTTAACACTATTTGTTGACCTACAAATGTAAATTTCAGTTTCGAATGAAGGTTTATGAGTTCTCTGTGGCTTTCCATGCTACGGCTGGCTCAGTTCTCTTGCATTTAATAGGACTATAAAATAAAGGAGCCGAGATATTTCGTTGTACACACCTGCAGCAACAGCTCCCGGAACGTAATTTTCCCTTCTGTTTCCTGGAAGACTTTGTTTGGACACCTGCGTGTAACCCTTTCCAGATGAGAACGTGCCTCTCCCCCGTCCCATCCCACCACCCAAGACGAAGAATAATAACACAGATTTTTGGAAGCTGCTCTATCATAAGGATTGGTTCCAATGAGTTTGTTGTGTAATTTAAGCCACTGTCAATCCTCCGACGAGCCTCGCGATGGTCCTACAACTTGGACTTCTTTTTTATATGGCGTCCAAAAATCCCCTTGGCACATGGTAGGAAAGAATTATAAGGATGTGTGTGTTCTGTGAAAAGCACTTAGGAGAACATCCGTATGTCTCTGGAAAGCAATAAACTTGCCTAGCCCCATCCTCACATAACGTACCACGCTTTCACCGCAGCCAAGGATTCTGGGAAAACGCATGCAAATGCATACTTATAGCAACAATTTATTCTAGGCTGTATCATACATTAGAAGTAGATTGCTCGGTAATTCTTGTTGATATCAGAGGAATGAAGGCAACAATAAAATGAATCAACCTCTCAGGGATTCTGGTCTAGTAATGCATTGTCTATGGTTCGAGCACATTTAAAGGAAAACTGCCATAAGTGTTATATAAAAATTCATTTAGATTTAGAAAGTTGTCCACATTTTTGTAATAAATTATTAAATCTTGATTATCTGTCGGTCCTCTACTCTATTGGCGTCATGACAGTAATACCCGATTTTTTTCTTTAACAGTTCAGATTTGTCAAAGGAATTTTGTATGGGTATAAATCACCATCCACATCAATGTTCACATAGTAACTGGCTTGAAGAGAAGCATTTGTATGTATATTTGTGGACATTGATGTAAATGGTTTTTAAGATCCACAGAAAAACCCAGATGAAAAGGCTGAATTGCCAAAATGTAAGACAGGAATTGGAAATGTTGTCATGGGAACACTAGAAAATAGAAGCTCCTGTTGCCTCGAAGAAGACAATGGTGAATCCCTGAAAGGTCACCAGTGAGATAAGTGCAAGCTTGATGTAGGGCTTTATAGCTCTGGTCAAAAGCTGAAATTTCAGATTATCATTTTAAAATAATCTATTGGTGGAATGATCCAATATTCAGTACCACATGAGCGCTCTAAGCACATCTCAAAGGCCTTGGCCTAACTAAGTACAACTGCCCATGATGACTGTGACTCCCTCTTCTCACCGATGGAGGTTAGGTTACTGTTCAAATGAACCCACTAACTTCTGCTTGTTAAAGGCATTGTCAAGTTTAGAAAACCCATTGTATATACACTTTAAGGAAATTCTTATAAAAGGGGGGTTTAACTGTTCAGGGCCGTCATCTCTTGGCCGGAGTGAGTGGAGAGCAGTTACAAAGAGCGTCTCCCACTCTGGAGGACCTGTCCTGTCCTGCATTACACAGACAATCCATTCATATATATGGAAACTATGTAATGCTTAACTTCTCCTGTGGTGGCGCTGCAGGGATATTGAACACTTACTACCAGATTTCCCCACAGATAACAGTTGATCACTGGTGGTCCGAGCACAGGGACACTTTGTAATCAGCTTATTGTCAAGGGACCCTTCCAATAAGTACTACAAAGTGGGAAACCCGTTTAATGTATAAGGCCTAACATTTTCTAGGTATGAATACTTTTGCATTCTTACTTATTTTTTGCTGATATTTTCCTGCATGTTAACTATACTTCCAGAATGGAGCGCAGCATCTGTATTTTTCTCTACAGTCACTAACTCAACGTTTTGTACCAGTAATGTAGAGCAGTACAGTATCTAGTAAAGCCCCTATTACACCGGACAATTTCGTCGATCGGCGCTCGTTTGCTCCTGTCACAAGGAGCTGTGGATGGGGACGAACGGTTGTTACCCCGATCGCTCATCCCCATATATTATTATCATGTCGGCAGCGCGTCTCCCTGTTTACACAGGGAGATGTGCTGCCGACAACGATAAAATTTTACTTTTTTAAAATTATACGATCAGCAAATGATTGGGCGTTTGCTCGTTCATCTGCTGTTTACATAGGGCAATTATCAGCAACAAGCGTTCTATGAAGGCTAGTGTGCTCGGTAATTGCCCAGTGTAAAAGGGCCTTTACTTCAAACTCCAAACAACTTGTCCATGCATTTCACTACCAGCACAACACTGCCAGGTTACTATCTATCCACTCTTGGATCTACAGATCCCTTGTGGCTCTCCTTCCGGCTCTCCTTCCATCTTATTGTACTACCTTATGGATCTCCTTTCTTTTTTGCTTTCCTCTTCCATCTGATTGGCTGTCACAATTCAAATTCTTCTTACAGATTCCCTTGAGTAGGCAAAATCTTGCTCTGTAGACCTTTCGATTTACTAATATTTCGCTGTATTATTGATCTGGACGTATGGTCATTATTGGAGATGTAACCATGTAACTATGAAATTGCATATATTCTTAGGCAAACTTACAAAAATGTCTCTTTTAGAAGCGCCTTACACAACACATAGAGGGAATATCATGGTGGCATTTGCAAGTGTAAAACTAAGTAGAAGTATTGGGAAGAAAAAGCCTACAGGAGCACTTCGTGATCAATTTCTACAAAGGTACAAAATCATCGATCCTTCATCTCCAACGTCAGGGAAGTAAAATACATTTAAAGTTCTCGGCATGACTCCGAATATTTGTAAGTGTTTTGTTTTCTCAGCTATTGAATGAACTATTTAGCTTCCTCTTTATAAACTGTAAGTAATAAATCCTGGCACATAACAGACAATCAGATAGAACTGTATCAATAACAGGTCTTCAGGAAGGAGATGGGAAGAACGGTAACACCCGCATGGCAAATATATATACAGATGTAGCAGAGCTCATTTTGTCATGTCATTCCATAAGACTGCAGGTAAACCGGGATGGAGCTGACTTTGATATGCAAACATTATAATGAACATGTATGACGATTAGAATGGTATGTGACACATACATTGCAACTCTTTAGTGCTGACACGTCAAACACTTTTTTATGAACAGATGCAACTTGTCAAGTGTTTGGCTGCAAATATGTGGACAGTTTTCCCTTTAATGTGACAGAAGCTTCATTTTTTGCCTAGTATTGTAAGATTTTATTATGTATTTTATTTATTTCCCATAATTTACATGGCGATAACAAACTCTTCAGCATTATACATAGAATGAAGCCAATCACCTGGGTTCCTATCTCTGGAAGGGGTCATTGCACTAATACTAGATTTGTATATGGGGACTTCATTTTGGGACAGTGGTTGATGCTACTTTCACAGTCACATTGACACAAACTGCACCACAATAGGTGATCACTGTCATTCTCCAGACCTAAAATTTTATTTGTGCTTTACCCTTACAAATCCTGCACCTCCCTGACATTGTGTTCCGAGGTTGAATCCTGTCTGACTTGCCTGCCAAACTTTTCCTTCCGACCTCAACCACCTTGGAGGATGTCCAGTTCCCCTTTGGACTATCTTTCCAAATTAATTGGAACCAAATAAGGAAAGAGGAGCAAGAATAGCCAATTCACAAACCAGGAAGAATCAAAATGTCCATCAGATAGGACTGGTCCACCATCCTAAGTAGAAAGGAACAAGGTGTCAGCATGCCATCAAGTGGTCTTTTATTGGGACAAACATAGTCTCCCAGTTATATTTTGGCTCCAACTGAGTTGGAGAAAGCCTCCAGTTGGAGCTGAGTGTCGGTCTGTGGCCCAAAAAAAAAAGAATACTTGATGGCATGCGGGTCTGTTATAATCCCTCCATTAGTGTATTGGTAATATCTCCCACTCCGATTTCTGCCTTCCAGATTGTTTGCCCAACTATGATGTTGTTCATCTTCCTAAATTATTTCTGTGTTCCGTAAGGAAATTTTATTGTGGTTGTATTACGTAAAATGGTGTGTCTATTCACTTAAGAATAAGTCACATTTTTGGAATTATGGCACCAAGGTAGAACCACTGCAAGCAAATTCTCTGATCATTACCACCATAGAAACATGGTTACATCGAAAGCCCCATTGGGCCCACGGCCAAAAAGATGGATCATCCCATCAATCAGGTATCATTGTCTGGGACAATCATGTTTTCAGTTCAACCTGCAGACAACTGTGTTATATTTCTATATGGTCTATAATATTGACCATGATGGAAGTATTATAGCCAGTCGTTTTGAGTGATTAATAAAATTATGAAAGGACGGAATATGAACGGCCAGAGGTCAGCACAGTGGTCCTGATAGATGAACCATCTCAAAAAGGATTCAACAAGCTATGGATATAAGTAACAGTTTAGTATCTTCAGATGAACCCAAGGCACAGTTGCGCTTGCAAGTATCTGACTGACAATAATAAGTCCAATTAAAGTAATTCAATTTATTGGATGGTCTTCCATTGACCGGAGATGAAAATCAAATAGTAGATATGGACAGAGCTTCAGGCCACCATAGATTGAGGGTCTTCAGTCATAATCATCTTATCGATATCTGTTTTACATCTCCAATACTTGCCCTATGACTTCTATTCGAGTATGATATTGCTTGGACTTGATTTTATTTTTTAATAAATAGATTCTAGATCCTGACAGACAGGACTGGTCGGAAATAACAGAGATTTTCTTAACATAATATTATAAGGCGCTGCTAGCAGAGAAGAAATGGATAAATGAATGGGAGGTCTTCTTCCAAGTGTTTATTAGTTTGACAGTGCTGTAAGCACAAAGGTTTGGAGCAGAACTTCATCCTTTCCCAGGCAAATAGCACTATTTGACCGATATTAGTCTTCTATACTAATGAAGTCACACAGTATAATCCAGGTCTTCACTATCTTGAGTAGGCTTCTACCAGTGTCTACCAGTGTCAAATAGTATGATGGTCAGAATGTAGATGTTATTATAAATGAGACAGAGATCTGTACTTCTGTATAGAATTTTTTGAGGCTTCTGGTTCCGGTGCCAGCATGTGAAGAAGCAGGAGACAAGTGCTCAAGCCACGGCTCACCTACCACACAACGCAACTTTAACCTCTCCGGGTGACTGCCTCAACCCAGCTGACATTACATACCGGAGGGGATGCCATACCTCCACAATAATAGGAGAAGATGTCCCCAGACCATGCGCACTGACAAGATGGCGGAAGGCCGTTCCTCCTCTAGCAGAGAGGCTCCTGATGATGCCCCTTTAGAATCTGAGGACTCTAAACTGGGCTTGTAACACCTACATATTGACTACAAAAAGCTGGCCATAAAAGTGGCAAACAAGATCTCTCCGGACCTAAAAACAATGTTGGCTACAACTATTACTGAGTCCCTTCAAGATCTACAGTGAGAGATTGCCTCTCACTCTGCCAGACTAGACAAAGCGGAACACCGCATTTCCACCGCAGAAGATGGCATGGTGAAAGCACATACCCATATCAGGGATCGGTTACGGGGAAATAGCCGCATTTTGGAAAAAATAGATGACCTGAAAAACAGGTCCATACTAAGCAATCTCAGGTTAGTGGGTGTTCTTGAATCAGTACCCGCCATTCACATTTGTGCAGTCCAAGTACCTTTACTTCTTGAACTAGAAGGGCCATTTAAGGTTGAACGGGCTCACCGCATAGGCCCTGAAAGTTTACAGCAAAAAAACATGCCTCTGACTAGAATTCAACCTGACAGACCTCGTCAGGTCAATGTCAAATTCCTAGATTACTCTGAAAAAGAAGCCATCTTAAGAGCTTATAGACGCAGGGCACAAACCGTAAAGGTGCATATGTATTATTGTTTGGAGAACTACTTTGTCGAGCTTACATGCAAACGCAGAGCTTTCAGCAAGACTTGTACAGCTCTGCATCAAAATAAATGGCGTTTCCAGCTTCAATACGCAGCGAATCCACGCATTACCCGTCCAGATGGCACTACACAGACCTTCTCGGATCCTGAAGAAGCTGAGACACATCTATCAGACCATCTAACCACATCACATCCTGGAAACTACGCTACTGCAGCTGCTAGTCGAACCCGGTCATTTACTACTAACACCACAACAGCGAAGACTGCATTGAAAAACCGCTAACGGACAGAATCTACATGGGATTCAACATAATTTCGAATCTGCTCCTGAGAGACATGTTCAGACACTTCGCATGTCGATACGATATTTCAACTTGGATGGGTGCTTTCTCCTTTTCGACACCTGGTGACTGAGTGAGTACATTGTGATCCGCTACTTGGGTAGCTTGATATATTACCTTACTAAGAGTTTTTTGATAGTTTGACATCATTATTATACACCCGTGTTATTAACACCTTCCAGTGTGCAACCACTTATGCTCAATACTGCAGATGCCCACTGACTATCCATATTTCTACATTCTGCCATTGTACATACTGAATCCTATGGACTATCCTCTGGACATAATGGCCGAACGGATACTCCACTCGTGAAGATCATTTATGGGAAAGTTTCTCCTACAGGACATGGATGGACTATTTGTTGTTATTATTGTTTTTACTGTTCGTTTTATGTATGCACTTATAGTTGGAATCCCAGACTGACTTCATCGTATTTTCATTACTTACTAATATTGTGGACACGAGTCACGAGTGGACAGGACCCACGAGCAATGAACCACATGCAAGTTTATTCCCCCCCATGAAGATAGTGACGTGGAATGATAAGGGTCTATTACCTCCTCATAAACGTTCCCTGGTGCTTAAGCACCTAAAACGCTTAAAAGCTGCCATTGCTCTTTTCCAAGAGACACATTTACGTGAAAAGGATTTCTTTCGAATGAAAAAGTATTGGGTGGGGGAAGTATTGGGGTCAGCCTCAGATGACAGCAAAGTAGGAGTCCTCATACTCTTGAATAAATCTCTAGCTTTTAAGATAAAATCTCAACATTCAGACACGGAGGGTAGGCTCATACTAGCTCGTTTAGACACCTAAGCTGGGGAACCGAGCGTATATAATGTATATAGACCGAACAGAGTTAACAAACAATTTTTTTTAATCCTTACAAACCCAAATAGCTTTAGATGTGGCAGGAGATGTCAACACGGTACTATCCCCCACTGAAGACAGGAAATGCTCGAGAACATCTACACCGATGGTTAGAACGTCTGACAAAATACTTCAATCCTTCACTTCTGACCTACAGCTAGTAGATGCCTGGCGATCTTTCAATCCTGATGGGCGGCAATACACGCATTATTCACATACTCATGGGTCTTGGTCCGGAATTGTCTATATCTTAATGGGGGTCTCACTGCTGCCTCGCATTTCCAAGCCAGTCATAGAACAATTACTACTCTTAGACCATGCACTAGTCTGCTACGACAGAGCAGATATTCATATTCGTGGCACTGAGATTTCTTTCCAATCTAGCTAGGGGATCTAGACTGTACACCCACATAACCAAAATTGGGGACCATGTTGGCAGAATACATACAACCCCATCAAGCATTATGCATACCTTTGAACAATTCTGTCTCCGTCTATATGACGACTCTTTGACACAGACCTTGGTCGGCAGTAACAAAGACTACTGGGTCGAGGTTACAGGTGTAGATTTGAACAGTAACTTTGTTACTGCCGACCCGAGCTTTTGTTATAAAAAAAAAGTACTCACCTGGAACTTACACATCATTTGTACTAACCTGATGAAGAGGCCAGTTCGGCCTTGAAATGCATTGTTTTTATCTGTGCAAATAAATTTCCTTTGAACTCCATCTGATTTTGCTCTTCATGGTTTAACATCGTACCGACATGACAACAGAGAAAATAACCTACGGCTGCACCCTGGAATATTCCACTTTTCTTTCCTTGATGTACAATAACTTAAACAGAGCATTCACTAGAATTTTTGGGTTAAGTGTCATGACATTTTTTTCCTCATGGTGTTATCTTAAAGGGGTTCTCCACTTTGGACAATCCCTACTTGTTAGAATGGTCCCTTTACAATGAGCTGATCACAGTGTCCCCCTGCTGGGAACCCTAGCGATCATCTGTAATCTGTGGGAGTTCGTCTGGCTGCAAGTGTTCAGTTTCCCTGCAGCACCACCGCAGGGGAAATGAAGCATTACACAGCGTCAATTCATATTAACGTGTTGTCTGTGTAATGCAGGACAGTCAAACAGACTTTGTAGCCGCTCTCCCCTCTGACCAAGCGATGAGGATCTTGAACAGGGGACCTCCCTCTATTAACTCAGAATTCCCTAAAAGGGTTTTCTACACTGGACAACCACTTAAAAATATGATATCAAGTTATCACAAATATGACAAAGCAATTTTTTTTACCTTCTCAAAAAAGGCTCTAATTCTAAATCGCATTTACTTATCTCATGGGATTTTGTTATGCAATTTCATGTGAGATCACATTTAAAAACATTGCATGTGATGAATTTCCATGGAAATAAAAGGCATACTGGCCCCCCATTGCTGGCCATGAGGGCTCACAGATTGTTGTGCAATGCATAGCACACATGCCTTAAAGGGACCTACCTCCTGACAGATTCCCTTTAAACACAGATTATTAAGATTTTCATGACATTTTGTTTCCTTTCATTTTCCTTCCTTTCTGAAGAAGAAAATGAAATTTAAAATACTCTAATAGAGCATCCTAAGTAAATAGAGGCGTCCCTCATTCAGAAACGTAGTGGAGAATAATCAGAGCAGCTACCAAGAGCATCTGCCACTCTGGAGGACCTGGCATGTCCATACATTGCTTTCAATAGGCCCCATGTAATACTCAAGCTTCCCTGTGGTGGCGCTGCAGAGAAACTGAACACTTGCTGATCATTCTTCCCACAGAATACAGCTAATCACTGGAGATTACAGCAGTGACCAATTTATTTTTTGAGGCCCTTCTAATAAAATAGGAGCGTTTAAATTGGACAATTCCTTTAAGAACATAATATACCCCGATATACAATGCAAAGCCTAGAATAACACTATATAATAAAGTACAATAATCCCTGCTCATATTTATTAGCGATTTATAAAAGGAAATAAAATGTTTGTATCATATCCTGAAACCTTTCACATTTACATTGGCGGCGCGGGGTGATGAGTCCCCATCTGGCCTGTAAATATACAAAGAATTCAGAATTTAGATATTTATAATTGATAACTTGTGCCTCTTGCAGTAGTGTTTGTCAGATCCGAGCTGAAAATGAGCCAACGCGTCTTTGCTGAACATGTTGTTTTCCGCTCGGAGAGGGCGATATGAATATTTATGTATCTGCTTGATAAGATCTTTATTAAGAGGTTTAGCATTTCTTGGAATAACATTTCTCCACCTTGTGTTCAACAACTGCTGATTTTCTTTTTAAGTTTCCTAATAGACTTTCCTTTTCTCCCGAGTGTTTACGAAAACCCTCCGACTGATTATCTATCAAAATACTAAATATACAAACGCATCATAATGCTAATTCAATTATCGCCAATTAATACCCAAAACGGGCATATGGAAGCCGGTCGCCCGGGGAATGGGAAGTGAAGATGTTCTTGAGCCAGATCAGATATCTGAAGCACCAGGCAAAAACCTAAATGCTTAAGAAGCTTTCGGGATACAGCAGGATTTGCATCTTCCCCAGATCATACATTGTGACTATAAAGTAGATGTACAGTTTACCGGGGTCAAGTATTTTTAAATATCACTCATTGGCTGCACTGTCTAATAAGCGTTTAAGGTAGCCATCTCCTTTCTTAGAGGTTCAGGCTTCTGCTTTTCTCCCATGCTTTATACTGCAGCTCTGCTTGTTTTGAGATTAGTTGTTCTGTATGCGTACTCTATGTCCTTTTGTGGGTCCCGATCTTACTATTAGCATCCTGAACTGTAAGTCTGTAAGAACTGTAAGTCTGCCTAGTGATATAGAAAAGGAGATTGTATGACTCCATAATTTGGTATCTTTGCCATTCAGGAGTCTGGGAAAGCTGTCATGACCCCATATTAGGGACTCGCAAGTCTGGGGATCCTTGTCGTGGATTGCGAGCTTGCGTCCTTTTGGCCAAAATGATCACTAATACCCCAGGTATTTTTCATTTTTACGTATATTCGCTTCTCTTGGACACAGCCGGGTCTTTCATGCTGGGAGAGCATGGTGTGTTGATGTTTGGCATAGCAAGCAGGGTAGCCCGCTCTATGAACTATCAAGGCGTCACAAATAGGCTTCTACCTGGCTATACACGTTGTGCCTCATGACGTACACACTATCCCTCCATGTCTCACACACTTGCACCCCATTATCCATTTATTTCTATTGAGGCATTTCACTCATTACTGCCCCCTATATTTCACTTATAGTATTACACTGCACACACACTATTCATTTATTATTTCTTACTACACATCCCATGCGCCACACACCACTCCCCTCAAGACTAGTGGGAGTGGCTATTATTATTTAAAGCACCTGCTCACTCTCCTTCATCAGCGTTTCTGACCTGGCTGTGTCCATTTGTAAGTATGGCCTTTTTCTGTGTTTTTGTATATGTCCCCTTGTTTTTATCGGTTATGACCCCATATTAGTAATCACACAGCTTTCCCCAGAAACAGATACATCTAAAAAGTTCATCATTTGAACTTGCTAAACCAACGGTCCTTAAATCAATATTAATGAGCAGATATTTCTGTTCGCAGTTTGCCGCAGAGACCTCCATCTTGAAACATAAAGCACTGCAGTTCATAAGTACAGGAGTGAAAAGTCGCTTTCATATACAATGTAATTTACATAAATATCCAATATGGGATCAAATCATTAGGACTCTGCATTTTATACCGAACCCACAGATGTCACATTTAATTGGTCATGGTGTGGGGGCCTGTATACTTATTACGAGGTATATACTCTGTCATACTTTATTGTTTTAATATGACTCCACTTGCAGGCTCGATATCACGCTGCGATTATATTTTGCGTTTGAAGGCAATCCAGGAAGAATAATGAAAAGCATTGTTTTATTGGCTTTAATGGGGCTTTCCTAAGGCTACAGCCGAACAACTGGGCCCTGCATACATGTATTTAGTTAAAGATACATAAGGGGTAATTAATGTGGTCACACAAACAGCTTGTAAGTTTTTAAGCTTTACCCATCTGCCTGAGGGAAAAATGAGAGCGGCGTCTGCTGAGACTGGGGAAAAAATACAACAATAGATTGATTTTGGAGAGGATGAGATGCACAATGCCTGATGATAATTCATGAGTAGTAGTCTATAATTCTAAACTTGGCGGCCGGGTGTAGAAATGACGGCATCATCTTATCATAAAGAAAAAATTGATCACGGAAATGGCGGTCAGATCTCACCATAGTACTTACACCATACCATAGGGACAGACCACCAAAACGAGTAGGAATAACCACTGGACACCGTATGTGCAAAAATACTAAATTATGTTTATTACGTATTATAAATCAGTTAATTTACTACTATAAAATCTGCAGAGAGACTCTGATGGGGACAGAGGGCAGAAGAAAGGCAAGGTCTGTGCAAGGCATCACCTTCAGAAATAGTGAACGATCCTGTCAGATGGAACCTCATCTTTTAAGAAGGGACCCCAGGGAGAATCTGGAAAGACTCGAAGATATTTATATAGGGCGCCCACCTAAACTACAGCATTTACCTCACAAATCCTGCATTTGACCCTCTATTACACCCCAGAATAAATACAGACCCCTGACCAGACCCACATAATAAATAGACCCTAGACAAGACCCCTTAAATAACTACTGACCCTAGTCTAGACCCCCTTAATAATTACAGACTGCAAACCAGACCCCCTTAATAAATATAGACCCTAGACAAGACTGCTAAATAAATAAAGACCCCAGACCAGACAGACCAGCAGATACTGACCTCTCCCCGTTCCTGCAGTCCTCTTCACTCCCGGGTGTAACAGCAGACAAAATCCTGATGCCGGCTCCAGCGTTAGGACGTGGTCTATGGTGGCACCCAGGAGAGGAGGGTATGTTGTGAGGATGTGGGGCAACCAGGAGATCTCCCCTTTTTCCTGAAAAGTTTGCAACTGTGACACAGTTATACAGAACTCTGTCAGCCTCGCTGTATACATACGTGTAACTTATTCACCGCCAGTGACCTACATTATACATTAGTGGTTTCCAATCTACAACTCTTCAGATGTTGCCAAACTAGACTACATCTCCCTAAAGCCACCTGCTGTCAGGTCATGCTAAGAGTTGTAGTTTGCAACAACTGGAGAGTCTTCTGTTAATACATTGTGTACTTATCTTGTACTGATCTTAAAGGGGTTGTCTGGTGACAAACAATTGATGGCCCATCCTCATCATAGGCCATAAATAGCTGATTGGTCGGAGTCCAACTCTTGGCAATCCTGCCGATCAGCTGTTTAAAGGGGCCGCTGCTTCCCCTGCATTGCTTACACAGCTCCGCACTGCACAATGCGGTCACACTTGTAGCTCCTGTGCACAGTATTACAGCAGCCCCTACAAACAACTGATCGGTGCCAAGAGTTGGACCTCAACCGATCAGGTATTAATGCCCTTTCCTTAGGATAGACCATACATTTTATGTCACTTGATAAACCCTTTAATTTATAGCCTGTATTATACTCCAGAGCTGCATTCACAGTTCTGCAGGCTTCAGAGCTATAATCTCTCAGCATTCCTTCCCTCAATGTCTTCACAAAACGTGTCTTAAGCGGCTGAAGTTTGTTGGTTGTGTCTCTATACCTCCATTTCATTTTAATCCCAAATCGCAGAATCTGTCCCTACCCACCCAGTAACGCCCCACAACTGCATATATAAGCTCCTGTTTATGAATCACTTTTAGATAACCTAAAGACAATAAAAGAGGGGGCAGATGAAAGTCAGTAACACAACTTCAGGATCAGACTACACAGGTTGTATGTAGTCTGTCGTCATGGAGAAACATAGGTCTGCACAGGAGCTGTATACCCAAAACGGTAGTAGGGTTACATGGGCACTTTTCCATTACAATACTCTTCCCGAATTGGTGTCTTTCGATTTTGATCAATGCTTTATAAGAAACATGCAATTATATTACGATGCATCACACAGATACAGCGTTGTGGAACGTTGTAACCAGACAGAAACAATTACAAACATCTTGCCTTCATCCATCTTGTGCTCGAGAACATGTTTTCACGCTACTGGCATAAATATATTTCCCTCAGTTAAATGTATTTAAAGACTATGACAGAATTTTTAAATTTAATTTACGTTCATCTAGTAAAAAAAAAAACAGGAGATGCATTATAAGATATTAGATATCGTCTGGGGGAACGCAAACTGATGATAGACGATGTGCACGAACTGATTAAACGGTTGTTTTGTTTCTCGTAAATTCACACCTGTGAGTGGTTTATTGGAACGGAAGTAGAAATTGATGAATAAATTCAAAAGAAAATATATAGCAATCTGTCAAATCTTCCCTCCCGTAAATATATGAGAACCATGATAAAGAGTTGTCAGGAATAATCTTATTTATGTAGATACATTGATGGGTTAGATTCATGTATTGTATTTAGGCCTAACATAACACAGAAGATTCCTATAGTTTAGAAATGTTTACTAGGAATACTTATGTAATGCCAAGGACCTTAATCCTAAACAGGGTATATCCTAATGTCTACGCAGGGTATATCCTAACCCAAATCCCAAAGCCTAAGAAGGGAATATCCTAATCCTAAAACCTAAAGTCTAATCAGGGTATATCATAATCCTAAAGCCTAAACAGGGAGTACTAATCCTATTCCTAAATCCTAAACAAGGAATATCCTTACCCTAATCCCAAAACCTAAACAGGGAATATTCTAACCCTAATCCTAAAGCATAAAGTCTAATCAGGGTATTAACCCTAATCCTAAAACTTAAAGAGGGTATATCCTAATCATAAGGGCTAAATACTTGGGTATATCTTTTAGGCAGTTATAAAGCGTAAACTGGGAATATTTGAATCCTAAAAAAAATGGAGGGTATATCATAACCCTAACCATAAAGCCTAAGCAGAAATTAGTCTAACCCTAATTCTAAAGCCTAAACAAGGTATATCATAATCCTAATCCTAAACCGGGAATATCAGAATCCTAAAGCCTAAACAGAGAATATTTTAACCAAATTCCAAATCCTAAACAGGGAAAATCCTACCCGTAAAACTAAAGCCTAAGCAGGGAATAGTTTTACCCTAATCCTAAAGCCTTTTCAGGGTATATCCTAATTATAGTTCCTAAACAGATTATATAATAATCCTAATCCTTGAATTCTGTAATATGATCCCTTATACTCTCATAGTCAGAGGAATTCAGAGATTTTCTTCAAAATGAATTTCCTCAAGCAGATGTTATTCACACCCATGATGCCCAATCCACCTCTTTATGTGGACAGGCATGTTACTGGTATAGCTTTTGAACCATGATCTCCAAGCTACATGTAATGTCTGTGGTCGCTGACCACAAACTCCTCCCATCCAGTCGACACCCTTCTCTCCAGAGATGTCTGCACATGCGGCCATTCTGTTCCACAGTGACCACCAGGGTGCGCTCGTGAGCTCAGTCCAGACAAGGAGTCAGGTCGCCCACAGGTGAGAGATTGAGATGATTGCTCCCAGAGCACCCTGGACTATATGAAGTGCTCTGCCCCTTCCTGCCATGCCTGAGCCTTGTTGTCGTTATCCTAGTATGTCTATGCAAATGGTCTCCTAAGTGTTTTCCCCGTTCCTGCTACCTGTAACCTGTATCCTGTGCTATCCTGGTCAAGTGCCGTGTTGAGCTGAAGTCGTGCTGTGCTGTGTACCACGCCTGTTCTGCTGCGCCACGCCTGGGGTCTGCCTGCTGCCTAGTCCCAGCCGAGCCTGTCCTGCTACTGTCTGAGCTACCACAGGTACACTATACGAACTATAGAGTGTGACCTGTGTCCTGTTGGCCAGCTGCCATACCGTCAAGGCGGTACGGCCCAGTGGGTCCACATACCCAACATGACACTGCAACTCTGATGAACACTTTATCTAGGACTGAGAAATTGTCTTCTACTGAAATGTTCTGTCAAGAATTTGCATGATAAGATAGAAGAACCTTCCATGGAGACATTCTTGAGGTGACACAACTCACTCTACCTTCAGTTAGATATTCCCAATGTGATAATGTTTATGGTTCTTCTGACGTTTCCATACAATAAAATATCATTCCTGATTCTGGTGATTATTACTGCAGACAGGAGAACCGAGCAGACAGAAAAATAAAGTTTCATGTAAGGACGTCTGGGAACACTGTGACCTAAGGATTTGGGTGCACTGTATGTGACACTTGATATGCAGCTGATGGGACAATTGGGCAAATTCAAATAGTGCTGTCCTCACCTCTCTGACCGGGTCACTTATCTTTCGTGTGATGAAGGAATCTGTATAAAAAAATCAATGTCAGTATAAAAATAGGGAAAAAACAAATGCCAGAGGCAAAGAAGCCCTGTTTCCCAGCTACCATAGGAATTGTTAAATTATAAAAGGTAATCTTTATTATGCTAATTCAGCAACAAGACAAACAGACAGACCAACATAAATGTTTAAAATTCTCAATGCAGGGATCGGGTCAACAACCATTAGTGGTTGTGTCAGTATGCACATGTATTTGCCGTCTATGTCTTATAGACCGGCAGGGTCTGGAGAACGTGGATGGCGCCAATGGACTCCTGAGCAGTTCAATTGTTAGATTATTAGATTATTAAGCCCTAAGATCCAGCATGTATTAAAATTGAAAGGAGAGCCCCCCCGACATGTTTCGCTACGAATGCAGCGTCCTCAGGGGTTCACGGGGCTACTGACGGCGCGCCGAGAAGTTCTCACTGTTATCGGAATCCTCAGTGACGTATTAGGGGGTGTGTGTGCAGGTAGAACCAATCATAATAGGGGTGGGCGGGAAACTCCGACCTCAGTTTGTGGTTGGATTATCGAATTAAGTATAAACGCAACACTTACGTATCCGATCGTGAGTGGTCCCGAGTATAAGTACTAAATGAGCCCTAGAGCGCATGCGTGAGCCTTCTTGCTCAGCTGCCCGGGCCTCTTATTGTCTCATTGGCAATTCCACCTGCCACTCAAACTGACATCTTATTATTAGCGATATTTACTTTCATATCACTGATCCCTTTATATAATTAATAAACTATTCACATCGCGTATTTTCAACTACTAAAGTATATATCCAACATTTAATTTTAACACCAGTGATCTGTGGTTGTATTATCGATCTAAGTATAGACGCAACACTTACCTATCTGATCGTAAGTGGTCCCGAGTATAAGTACGGAATGAGCCCTAGAGCGCATGCGTGAGCCTCCTGCTCAGCTGCCCGGGCTTCTTACTGTCTCATTGGCAGTTCTATCTGCCACTCAAACTGAGGTCGGAGTTTCCCGCCCACCCCTATTATGATTGGTTCTACCTGCACACACACCCCCTAATACATCACTGAGGATTCCGATAACAGTGAGAACTTCTCGGCGCGCCGTCAGTAGCCCCGTGAACCCCTGAGGACGCTGCATTCGTAGCGAAACATGTCGGGGGGGGGCTCTCCTTTCAATTTTAATACATGCTGGATCTTAGGGCTTAATAATCTAATAATCTAACAATTTAACTGCTCAGGAGTCCATTGGCGCCATCCACGTTCTCCAGACCCTGCCGGTCTATAAGACATAGATGGCAAATACATGTGCATACTGACACAACCACTAATGGTTGTTGACCCGATCCCTGCATTGAGAATTTTAAACATTTATGTTGGCCTGTCTGTTTGTCTTGTTGCTGAATTAGCATAATAAAGATTACCTTTTATAATTTAACAATTCCTATGGTAGCTGGGAAACAGGGCTTCTTTGCCTCTGGCATTTGTTTTTTCATTGTTGTATCTGGCCTGCCAGTTACCAAGGGTCCAAACCATATCTTCTTGCAGTATAAAAATAGGAACGCAATCACTGGTTGTCAACTAAACCAACCAAAGGTGTCATTTATGGTGAGCGGTTGCATAATAGTAATCATAGCCCCGGAGGTGATATCCTCATTAGTGTCCGCACTCTCATTTGCTTCAGCAGATGTTCAGGGGTCATAGGCGAAAAAAAGGAAAAAATAATCTCATTTTTCCTGAAGTTACTAAATAAGAAAGATTAAAAAAATGAATATGATTTAATAGTAGAGGATCTTGTCAGAAGGGATTCCCGTTGCTTACGTACAGTAACATTAAAGACTATATCTACCTTTGCAACTATTTTTATTTGCTCCAATGCATCTATAATAAATATGAAGCAGCTATCCAAATGGCCTTTATTAAAAAAAAAAAAAACTTCTACCGTTTTATATATATATATATATATATATACAGCCCCCTATTCAGATCTTATTTTAGATACATTGGAGCTGTAAAGGATCTGCCAGGCACAGCTTCGGGGTTAACGCCCATAGATAATCAGTCTGCACCTGCTTCTATGTCTGTGAGACTGACTCCATCTTCCACCACTCAGGGTGGCCGGCTTAGGAGTGGGAGAACCTATCACAGCCTGGCCAGACGGAGCTAGCTCCTGCCCTCTGTCTATTTATACCTGCCTTTCCTGTTCCTCCTTTGCTTGTGATTCTTCTCGTTTGGTTTCCTGGCCCTGCTGCAGCTTCTTGTACTATTTTCCTTGCTTCATATTGACCCCGGCTTGCTGACTACTCTCCTGCTCTGCGTTTGGTACCTCGTACACTCATTGTTTGACTCGGCCTGTTTACTACTCTTCTGCTCTGCGTTTGGCACCTCGTACTCTCCTGGTTTGACTCGGCTTGTTCACTTCTCTTGTTGCTCACGGTGTTGCCGTGGGCAACTGCCCCTTCTCCCCCTAGCTCTGTGTACCCTTGTCTGTTTGTCTGTCGTGCACTTATTGAGCATAGGGACCGTCGCCCAGTTGTACCCCGTCGCCTAGGGTGGGTCGTTGCAAGTAGGCAGGGACTGAGTGGCGGGTAGATTAGGGCTCACTTGTCTGTCTCCCCACCCCCGTCATTACAGGAGCAATAAATAAAATGGTGGCACAGGTGGACATACCCTTTAAGCCACTCAAAGTAAAACCTGAGACTAAGGAGAAACTAAAAATTCACTTTTGTGGAAGGTTCTTTCTAAGTCTGATATCTTATTTTGGAGGTCCTTAAGGTGGCCATAAACATAACAGCTAATGCTATCCTGCCAATTTCGGCGAGACCCGCCGACCGATCATCTATTGTGTATTAGATGTTCAGCCGACGTTTGATCGGGAAAAATAAAGGTTCGGGCAAGTTGAATTTCGACCTGCCTGATCCTTTGTTTTTATGGGAGAAAAGCCGCCTCCTGTTTAGAAGCTGAATTTTCACAACTATGTGTTATTTTTGGATGGAGATGAAACATATCACCGGTAACACCGAGTCCTGCAGATACTCGAAAATCCATATTTAGAAAAGAACGAGACCCTAATAGATTTCCAACTTGTCTTCCAAATGTCTCCCGTAAACATCGAATTAACTGTTGGTTCTTTTGGAGTTTTCTGTTTTTCTTCTCTGTGATGTTTGCAATTTATTTTCTTTCCCTTATTGACTTAGCTAATTGCTGTACAGTGTGTGAATATGTAATGAACTGTTTTAGAGTAATGATGATGCTTCACTACTAGCAATGAGTTGCTGCTGATTCTAAAAACCTGCGTTTTGTGCAGAGTATTAAAATATCTACATATGGGGCATAGAGTAGGTGTCACCTCCGAATCATGAGGAACTTCAAACTGCCCTGTCTCTTTTTCCACAACATAAGGGACTGTGGCAATGGGAAGAAGAACAAGAAGTAGAAGAAGAGGAAGTAAAAGTAGGAGAAAAAGAAGTAGTAGAAGAAGAATTAAAAGTAGAAGATGAAGGAGAAGAATTAAAAGTAGTAGAAGAAGAAGTAGAAGAAGAAGAAGAAATAGAAGAAGTAAAAGTAGAAGATGAAGAAGAAGAATTAAAAGTAGGAGCAGAAGAAGAAATAGAAGAAGTAAAAGTAGAAGATGAAGGAGAAGAATTAAAAGTAGTAGAAGTAGAAGAAGAAGAAGAAGAAGAAGAAGAAGAAGGAGAAGAAGAAAAAGAAATAGAAGTAGTAAAAGTAGAAGATGAAGAAGAAGAAGAAGAAGAAGAAGAAGAAGGAGAAGAAGAAAAAGAAATAGAAGTAGTAAAAGTAGAAGATGAAGAAGAAGAATTAAAAGTAGATGAAGAATAAATAGAAGGCGAACGATCCTCTTATTTTTACCTAAGTGACCCTTAATGTAAGACTTATTTTATGGTGACATTTGGGCCATCAATTTGAATGTCCTCTGGTGATAAGCAGGTTGTCCCCTTGATGAGTAGAGGCCGCTGCTTCGGACAATCTTTAAACATGACCCATTAGTACATATCATGGAAGAAAAGAAGGATTGCTTGACTGGTACCACCTTTTTTAGGGCGGAGCAGCAAAAGCCAAAGAGTGGTTCTGGGGGACCAATCTGGAGGACCCATGTGTGTCCACGCTAATTGACTTGGGTGCTAATGTCTTCATATGTATCGATATTGGTGCTGGTGCATTTGTTATCAATAGAGGCCAGTGACGTAAAATATGGGTGTTTCCTGCCAATAGTGGTCCACCCTAATGATGTCAAACACAGCCCTCACCCTACACTAAACATGTAAAGTGTGCACATCATTTTAGATTTAATAAAAAAGTGGGGACTATAAGATCAGAGGCATAACTATAAGGGGTCACAGGGGCGTAACTATAGGCACTACGGATGATGCAATAGTTCCAAGATGCTAGATAGCCTCTTTGTCACATGAGAAGATACCTACTATAGATGGCATGTAATGGTTGAGCTTAAACTCACACATTTGTCAAGAGCGTAACCAAAGTGGATGCAGCCGAGCCCTGGAGCCTGAAGGGCCCAAAATGTCTCTCTGTCCCATATGCGGAGGTCGGTACTATAAATAATGCATACTATTTGAAGGTCCTGCTAGAGATTTTGCAAAGTGACCCAAAAACTTTACGTTTAAGAACCCTTTAACATTTGGGGTGCTGCAGAAGTTGCAAATACACCTGGGCCTGGGTGCCCAAGGGGACTCAAAGGTTCTTCTTACCCCCTAAGAAAACACTTTCACTATAAATGGTGCACAATAGTAGGGGGGCCCTGTTATTAATTTTACATCAGGGCCAAGGGGCTTCATTAAATGATACAGAGAAACCAGCACCTAATTAGGGTTTGTGTACATTTAAAGGGCGGTACAACATTAGAGAAAAGGGTCTGCCTTTTATCTCTAGAAACAGCGCCACTCTTGTCCATGGGCTGGTATTGCAGCACAGCTTCACACACACGCACACACGCACACACACACACACACACACACACACACGCACGCACACACGCACACGCACACACACACACACACGTGTGCTCTAATGTTGTTGTTTGGGTTTTTTTTTAGCACTTTTCGTCATTTTGTGAGACATGACAGGCAGACAAGCTGTAATCCAAAAAAGCCACGCAGCGGCTTTACACCAAGATAATGATACATCTTGTGTGCAAATCATGTTTACTTTGACTTTTATAAAGAGGTAATTTGCAGGAGAAGGGATAATCCTGGCTATACTTTATAATTTTAATGTCATTTGAAATATGTGATGGCACAGAGCTGATTACTCACCGACTCCTTTTACAAATTAATCAGTATTTAATCCACGGACCATAATAAAATGAAATGAAAATAGCTAAAGTGTTCTGGGATTCATTGCGTGTATTGTTAAATGGCTTTGTTAATGTTTTACCTATGGTTATTTCAGTATATGTGTGTGTTTTATGGATTTAATTAATGTTTAAGTCATAACAATAAGTTGCAGAGATGATGAGTTATCAAAGCAGTTTGCAAATAGTACAAAAATTCAAACTGCGGTAACTTCTAATATCCTCTGGAAATAGATTATGAATGAAAATAAATTTCTCACTGGGTGTAGTGAAATATCTGACCACTAGATGGTGCAATATATAACTCCAATATGCTGTATACTGACCATGTGCAAAAATTAGCACTCTACAAATATAAGGGCACCTGAATATCAGAATACCACATCCATATATGTTTGTTGAACATCTTAGTCTAAAAGTATATTATGAAGAAGACCCTCCCTTTCGCTGCTGTAACGTCCTGCACCCTTCTGTGAAGGCGTTCCGCTAGATTCTGCAACATAGCTATGAGATTTCACATAATTCCGCCACAAGAGGGGGGTTGGTACTTGTAATAATACCATTATTATAGTTTATTACAAAGGTGTTCCGTGGGGTTGAAGTTCAGCACTTCAGTCAAATCCCTCACACCAACCCAACAAATCTCATGGATCTCCTACGGCCCTTTCCCAAATATTGTGTACAAACTGGGCAGCACAAAATTATTTAGAATTTTATTGTTTAGTGTAGCATTATGGGTAAGAGTGATTCGTCACTCTGGAGAGCGGGTTCCAAATGCTGGATAGTCCAAAGACAGTGAGCTTTACACCTCTCCAGCCTACACCTGGCATTGAGTACAATGAACTCAGGGCTGTATGTGATCTGTGCTTTTCGACCATGAAAAGGGGCAATTTATTTTAGAATTTTAGAATTCACCGTGTTCTCTATTGTTTTTATACGATTGTTAAACCTGAACACATTAGAAACAGTCTTATCTGGATTTTCGACATCCAGGAAAGTCCAATGTGGTCGACAATTTTAGTTCTGATAGGTGGATTAAAAGTCTGCAGAATTCAGGGCTCATATTTTTTCCCAAGTACAGAGCTAGGGAACCCCACCCCAAAACACCCCATAATAAAGGGATGATTCTCCTTCCTAAAGGGTTATCTTGGTCGCCCCCAAAAGTTCACAGATGCTGGATGACAGCCACTAATGACAGCCATATGCAGTAAAAAGAGGGGCTACCATCCAGCTTCTCATAGACCTAGAATGGTATATAATCTGCATTATTATATAAAATTACATTTCCTTTCCTTCTGTGTCAGTCTTCACTGTAATTCTGGCATTTTAGTCATGAAGCAGTGAGTGTCGGCATGGGATAGCAGAAGATGTTTAATGGTAAGTATGTTAGACATTATTTTATCTTTTACAGGTTTATGCCAGTATGAAGAACTGTCTAATTCTTGGAAAGCTTTTCTAAAAGGTTTGTTCAGAATTAGAAAATCTTGACTGCTTTCTTAGGCCTAATTCACATGAGCGTATTTCACGTTCATGTTACGCGCGTTGAAACAACGGACGTGAAACGGACCTATGCGATTCAATGGAGCCATTCAGACATTCGTGTGTCCGCCGCGTGAAACTCACTTCATGTCCTATACTTGTGCGTTTTTTGCGCAATACGCACCTATTGAAGTCTATGGGTGCGTGAAAAAAACAGACAGCACACGGGCGTCATCCGTGTGCTGTGCGTGATTCGCGCAACAGTTGCTAAAGAAATGATGAGGAAAAAAAATCCCACCTCCTTCAGTTTATTTTGCTGATGTAAAAAATGCGTGATATACGGATGACATACGCGCATAAAAAACGCAGACACGCACCGTACACGGGTCACACGGAACGTCAACGCAAGAAAAACGCTGTGGTTTTTACGCGCGCAAAACTGACACGTTGGTGTGAATAAGGCCTTACTAACACATCACCACATGTGTCCACAGGTTGTGGGTTGTTTTACAGCTCAGCCCTATTCACTTTAATTAAGCTCAGCTGCAATACCAAACACAACCTATAAACAGGTGTGGCGCTGTTTTTGGAAGAAAGCCGCCATGTTTTTCTAAACATGTGCAACCACATAAGGGCATCTCCTATGTTCATTGCATCTGAAAAACCATAAAAACAATCATGTGTTATGTTTTTTTACTGTGGTTCTACCAGGATCCTGTACCCTCGTCTCCTCTTACAGAAGCCATTCTAGAAGTCACGTGGTCAATGGGGCAAAAATCCTCCAAAACTGCCAGGGATGGGGCATGCCATTGGTTTGAAAAGATCATAGCATGTCCTAGAAACCTGTAGGGCTCTGGGCCCTATTGTGTGAGCGGGATTTTTCAACTACACAGCGGATCTAACATGACAGAACCAGAGCTGAGAAGACACCACACGTCATATCGTCAGAAAAACCGCAGATGAACAGTCCAAGCAGTGAAATTACAGCAGACTCCGACGCCTGTTGTGCCATATGTGGCGGTGTAGTTTTCCAGAACGGTGTCATCGGTACGGAGGTCTCCGTTAATCACAGTCACGCAAACGCTTGGCAGCATTTTATGATATATCAGAGTCAGACCCTAATTGGCTGCTTTACGTTGTTTAGATGAAGTTCTCGGAATATATTAGGTCAGTTTTCTGCTGTTTACATGAAGGAAAAACACCAAAGAGCCAGGAACAGCTGTCAGGACCACCTGCCGAGGCTGGTAAATGATGGAGCACAGGAGGGTAATCTTTCTGCAATTGCAAGATTTCTGCATGGGGTATTCCAAATGTATGATCAGTTTACAAGTCAGGAAATTCATGATATTTGCAAAACTGCAACGATAAAGCTTCTAGTAATAATCCCATGGAAAAGTCCCAGTGCGCCAGTCAATGTCCTGTGTCATTTACACCTATGCAGATAATGTCCTTCAGTTAAAGGGAGGCTCCTTTATTGCAGTCATATTTAGAATATAATAGGTGATTGCATATATAGTTCCCTGTTATAATGTTATTGTCAGAATTATTCATTCGAGCTGCAGAGCATTCTGGTAATACAGGGTGATTCAAAAAGGATGATGGAAAATGATAGCCTCAGTATTCATAGGCTAGCCTCTGTATTTATTAATGATAGCCTCGGTATTCATAGGCTAGCCTCTGTATTTATTAATGATAGCCTCGGTATTCATAGGCTAGCCTCGGTATTTATTAATGATAGCCTCGGTATTCATAGGCTAGCCTCGGTATTTATTAATGATAGCCTCGGTATTCATAGGCTAGCCTCGGTATTTATTAATGATAGCCTCAGTATTCATAGGCTAGCCTCGGTATTTATTAATGATAGCCTCGGTATTCATAGGCTAGCCTCGGTATTTATTAATGATAGCCTCGGTATTCATAGGCTAGCCTCGGTATTTATTAATGATAGCCTCGGTATTCATAGGCTAGCCTCTGTATTTATTAATGATAGCCTCGGTATTCATAGGCTAGCCTCTGTATTTATTAACATGAAAAGACGCACTATCTATCCAAGTTTTATCTATACACTACAATTCTTCAAAGGGATTTCCATTGGTGACACGGCAGATGTCTAGGCGGTAGTCTAGTTCTGTCCGGACGCGTCCAGCATATCCTCAAATATGGACTCCACTGTTTCAGTGCCTTGTCTCAGGTCGTGCGTTGTCTCAGTCCTTGATGTAGCCTCACAGGAAGAAGTCGCAGGGTGTTAGATCTGGCGATCATGGAGGCCAGCGCAACATTGGTGAATTGTTGATTCCGGTGCGGCCGATCCAACGTTTCGGTAGAGTTTCATTCAGGTGTCGACAAACATCCAAATGGAAATGTGGAGGTTCACCATCCTGCTGATAGACTGCGTTTGGCAAATCTTCCTCTATCTGTGGCATAAGCCATTCCTCTAACATGTCCAGGTTGGAGCGGCCAGTGACGGTATCCGTGTCAAGAAAGAAGGAACCGTAGACTTTACGCCTGCTCATTGCACAGAACACGTTTACTTTGGGTGAGTCCCTCATATGCTCGATAAGGGCACATGGTTTTCTGAGACCCAAATTCTAACATGGTGGCGATTGACCTTCCCACTGAGTAGAAAGGTCGCTGAACATCATCAGCCTGTAAGCGAATTCATCCTCTTCCAATCGACTCTGCAAGTCAATACAAAATTCACGGCGTCTCGGTTTGTCGTCTGGTTTCAGCTCCTGAAGAAGATGTAATCTGTATGGCTTACAACGCAGACGTTTTCGTAAGATACGCCATCCTGTGGTTTGTGGCACCTGTGGTCACATACTACTCAGCCTGGTCGACTTTCTAGGACTTCGCTCGTACACCGCTTGAATCCTGCTCACTGTCTTTTCTGAAGTCTTTTGGCGGCCCAGACTTTTCCCATGACATAAACACCCAGTGGTTTCGAATTGCTTCACCCAACGCGAAATGCAGTTCTTATGCGGAGCACATTTACCAATTTTATTCTAAAAGTTTCGCTGTCCTGTCACAACAGACCCCGTTCTTGCAAATTCCAACACGCAAAAATCTTTTTCTCGCTTTGATGTCGCCATTTTATGTCACACTATATAACAACATTGCTACTTTGGCTCCTGAAAATGAAAGCTGGGCTGTGATAGGTTAATATGGGCACCATCCTTTTTGAATCACCCCGTATATACTGCAGGCAAATCATCATAGCCAGTGCCGGCCCACGCTCCGGTCAAATCACAGCTATTCATTTTTAAGAAATATTTTCAGAGAGAAACTTTTTTATTTTTTTATCAGCAAGCCCTCCCAATAAATACAGGCTGAATCCCATAATAACAACAAGAGTGCCCTCATAACAGTGCCGGCTCAAGTATCCTCATAAAAAAGCCAAAGTGCTCATATAATAGTACCAGCTAATGGGCCTTCTTAACAGAGCCAAAGCACCTTCATAATAGTGCCAGAAAGAGTGGCTTCCTAGAAACACTAGACTGTTTATATAACACAGCCAAAGTGTATATACAGCTAGTGTGCCTCCATAACAAAGCCAGGGTGCTCCATAACATAGCCAGAGAATCCACATAACAGTGCCAGCCAGAGTGTCCCCATACCAAAGTCAGAGTGCTCATATAACAGCCAGAGTGCCCATATAAGAGAGCCAAAGTGTCCATATAAAAAGGACAGCTAATATGCCTCCTTAACAAGCCAGAGTGCTCCCATAATAGTGCCAGAAAGAGTGTCTTCATAACAAAGATCGATTGTTCATATAACACAGGCTACATGTCTATAAACTGTAGCTAGTGTGCCCCCATAACAGACAAAGGGTGCTCAATATAATAACAATGACAGCCAGTGTCCCAGCCAGAGTAGTCACATAACAACCAGAGTGGTCAAATAAATTGGATCATTCAATGTACCTCCATAACAGAGCCAGAATAGTGCTAGCCAGTCCCCCTATGAATAATGCTAGACCAAGTTCCCCCGAATGATTTGTTTCAGTCTGAGTAACCCCAAAAACTCCAGCATTTCTGTTCTCTGCCGAGAAGTGATGTGATGGGCACTCACAATAGGTTTCTCTTAGCACAGATATGTTTTGGAGAATGCTATGCGTCAATTGGGAGAGGTCACCGACTGACCGTTGTTGCAGAACAGACTTTAAGCTTTGCGGATGGCTTGTCTGCCTTACAAGGAATTCAGAAAGTCTCTCTTTTTTTCTGGAGACTCTCGGACAATCCAGGAGGATTATCAATTATGACCGATACAGAACATGTCCATGACCATTTTGTCCACCTTGCATGGTAGACTCACTTATCAGGTCACATCATCAATAAGGTTGCCCCAATAATACGACAACCCCATGAGCACATGGGGTTGTCTTCTGCTGGACCTCATGGATGGTGGGTCTATGGTCTTTTGGTGGGCCGTACATCCTAAAAAGTACATGGTTTCAAAATGAAAGATGATAGAAACCATGGAAATGTTCTTACGTGAACTCAAAATACCTTAAAGCCTTCCGCCTTGCATCCGTTTTTTGCCTTTTTCTTTTTACTTTTGTAATTTCTCTTTTTCCCTTTCTGAAGCACGTTCTCACCCAGCAGGGGTCCTCTTACATTTACCAAGGGTAAGTGCCCAGCTGTCTTCTGTTAATGATGAAATGGCTGCTGTCTTTTGCTTTGCTGGTGCCATAGCAGAACTTTGGCAGGAACGTTTGGCCAAACGAGTGAATAGAGAAGAAAAAAAAATCAATATGAAAATAATCAAAAGGCAAAGTAGTTAGATTATTATTGCACATCAGAATGAAGCGGGCAAAGAAAAAACTCCAATTATAAAGTGTATCATTTACATTTCAGAAAAACTGGTTTTATCTCCAGAAATAAATCTCCGTGAGTGATATATGTGGATGGATATAATGACTCCGTGCCCGGTAGGCCAGTGTTACAAAAGATTATCTCTCGCCAGGGGGAAGAGGACATATCTCATTATGATACCGGCATAGCAGAACTATTATTATGGAGCTGGTGGGGCTGCCAAAGACTGTAAGCAAAGGTCTTGATTTCTGGCAATCCCAAAAAATATTTTGCATTGACTAGGCTTTCTGTAGATCTCCACGTGTCGCCGGTAACTGACTTGGCTGGAGATTGGTTTGTCCTATTTAATTCTGTATTGAAACCAAATTTAAATAGCAGCCATTGCATTCTTCTTTAGCGAGGAGCTAGACAGCCATGACTCATAGAGATGTATGATTTACAAGGACACTTAAAAGGTCAAATCAACCCTCGTCTAACCACAGTCAATTTATCCCAAACTGGTATATACAGAAATGGCACCAGTTATACTCACTGGCAGCCGCGACCGCAGGACACTGAGAGCTTCCCAGGGTCTCCCTCCTTGGAGATGCCAGCACACGTGGCTGCACTGTTCCTCTGTCTCCACTAGGGTGCGCGCGTGCTCGTTCCCGGCTTTAAAGGGCCAGCACGCGTACATGTGAAATGTTCCCTACCCAATCCCATTTCACCCTGGACTATAAAAAGGGCTCTGTGCTTCCTCTCCTTGCCTGAGCGTTGTTGTGTCTACCCATGATCTTTAGCAAATGGTCCCTTAGTTTTACCCTGTTCCCAGTGTTTCCGTATCCTGTTTCCTGTATCCCGCATCCCGTAATTTTGTTTGTTTCTGAGTGAAGTCTAGTATTGGAGTCGAGTTCATCCTCTGTTCCACGTGTCATCTGCCACGCCAAGCGTCATCTGTCATGCCGAGTGTCATCTGCGCTGAAGTCTCTACTACGCCACGTGTCTGTCAGGACTGCTATACAGGTACTCTACTTCTAAAGACTTACATTGACTGTGTTTTTTCCAGCTGCTACTCCGCTTCGGCGGAGCGGCCTAGTGGGTCCACATATCCCCAGAGTCGTGGCATTATCTATCTATCTATCTATCTATCTATCTATCTATCTATCTATCTATCTATCTATCTATCTATCTATCTATCTATCTCCACTCACCTGTTAACAGCCTTTAAAATAATGTCACTGAACATACAGTAACCAACAGAGAAATTAATAATTATTGACAGTATAGCAGCTCAGTCATTATCACTGTAGTCTTGCAACACTTGGGTCATGACTTCTATTCTAACCTAGTCACCATCTGTATATAGTTTGTAAGTTTTCCATGCCCTTGCATTGTTTTTTTCTGGTTACTGTATGTAACGGCCATGGCCGCGGACCGTCGTTCCTACTCACCCCTTGATGGCCGCGGCCATGACTCTGTGAGTGCTGGCCGGCATCTCCTTCCTTGGAGACACCAGCACTCACTTCCGCCTTGCTTCACTGGGTCCCGTAGGGTGTGCACGCGCGCTTGCGCTCGGCCTTAAAGGGCCAGTGCGCACACATTAAAAGAATCTCTAATTAGCCCATGATCACCCTGGACTATAAAAGGAGCTCTGCCCTTTCACTCATTGCCTGGGCATTGTTGTGTTTACCCGTGTTAGTCTTGCAAATGGTCCCTTAGTGTTATCCTGTTCCCAGTGTTCCCATACCTGCTACCTGTATCCCGTGCTACTTTGTTCCTGTACCTTAGAAAGTTGGAGTTGTGTTGTGCCACCGGTCACGCCTGCTGTGTTACACCACGCCTGGTATCTGCTGCCAAGGTCTTATCTGAACTACTGTCTGAACTACTACAGGTACCCTTGCGCTTGGACTATATATACATTGACTTGGTACACTGTTTGGCCAGCTGCTATCCCGCTACGATGGTACGGCCCAGTGGGTCCACATACTCACAGATCGTGACACTGTACTTCAGTTTCTTCCTACACTCCAAAAACAGGCTACTAGGTTCATTAGGTTTACATAGACGAGCTGTGCACATTTCAATCCTGCTTTTCCTTTGGATCTCTTGAGGAATGTGCCACAGAAGGGTCAACAAGTAAGAAGACAAGTCATTCCACCAAATCATCTCATGTTCACGTCTGCGCTCTGCTTAATATACTATAATTGGAGCTTTGCATCTGAAACCCCAACCAGCCAACCTACCACCAGAACATCAGACCTTCAGGACTTATCAGTTTTTGAGGCCTACCATAGGTTGGAGGTGAAGCCAACATGTCATATAGCATCAACTAAAAAAATTAAGGATCTATCTCAATTGTCCGAAATTATTATAGAACTTTTCACATCTGATCTGGACGTATTGTAATTCTTAAGACTTTTATTGGAAATGTTTTTGAATGTCTTTCCTCTTAAACACTTTCTGAATAGACTCCTGCAGTGTGTAAAATAAGGATTATTGATGGGCACAATATAGTTAAGGAAACAGCAAATGGTAATTAATTGAAGACATTAATCATGGTTTCCAGTTAATGGAGAGGTTGCACTAGAATCATTTTTAAACTATTGCAAATTATACCCGGAGTAGCAGAAAACAAGTAAGATGAAGCCTGAAGACCCTACAGATACTGTGGACAATTCTTAGATATAAAGCAAAGTATTAGAAGTTTGTAGAGCTGGTGACTGGATCTGTAATTTGTCATATGTCAGCCGACATGGGGCATGTAATACCCCATTGTGATGTGTCCTGTCACGCTGACCGCCCAGGAATACAGTATCTATTTATGAAAATCTTTGGAGACTCCTTGACCTTCGAATTTAGTATTACAAGGTTAAAGTGTCTCAGTCTAGCGTTAAGGAAGAAATTACTGTAAAGGATAAAAGTCAAATATTTGCAGAGAACAGTTATGGCAATAATAGGACTCGGAAGACAAAAGATATAGTCCAAAAAATTTGAGAGAATCTCCATCTAAATACATTTTTAATAAAATCTGATTAATACTCCTGACTGAGACAGAGAATTATGGGGCTTGACTGGTGCCAAAGTGTTTCCACCTCAGCAGATGACCAGGTATGTCTGACAATCTTGTTGCTAGAATTACACTGCCTAGCAACCACTGTCTTTTCAATGGAGTTGTCAGGCAGAATGTCCCTAGCAACTAGATCGGGGGTAAGAGTACTTCTTTTCTTAAGGCACAATGAGACTTGGCAGGGGGTAAACATGCCTTTTTGTATCTCTTAGTGGCCCATCAACCATATTTTTACAAAAATAAATGTAGCTAAAGAATCTTTTGCTTTACAAGAGGCAAGATTGCTGCTGCACCAGTAGGCAGGACAACACAGTCCAAGTGATTTGGGTTGACCCAGTTGGTATTGTGTGCTCATTATTGGTTAATGGGTCAGAACTGGCTGACATAAAAGTATGATGGTGTACCTGCTATAATCCCAGCTCATGTTACTGCTATTGGGCCCCTGGATAGAATGGGCCCAAGCCAGGTTGGCTGCATCTCTTATTTTAATGGATGGCGAGAACCTGTTCTCCATCTTAACAGACCCTATAATTTAGGCAAACAAGGATGTGGAGAATAAGCCAAAGGATCATGGAAAGGAGATGAGGAGCAGACAAGCACTAAGTCTTCCTGTCCCAAGTTTAATCTTTGCTCTGGGGCCCCATCACTCCCATGCACAGATACATGACAATACAGCAGAATATTGAATAAGTTGTAGATGGTTTAATAGCTCAGATCTCCACTAAAATAGAAACCATTAAATACACTTAAGAACATTTATTATATATTCACTTATTAATAGCTAGTCCTGACAAATGATGCGGCACTGTTCACATAATACAGTCATTAGTATAAGCAGGTAGTAATATAATGTCTCTATATCAGACACATCCGCATACCAATTACATACAAAGACAATCACCCGGGGTATGTTTTTGGATTGTGCACAAAAATCCATTATGAAAAGTAATAGTATTGGAAATCATTGAATTAACATAATGGCAGTCACCCAAATCCAGAGTGGCACTCAAAAGCAGCCCTGGCATACAAAGCACACCCACCCATATTGATACCTATGGCATATAACATATTCCCCAGCACTTTACAAGCAGGGAGCGCAGTAAACATGCAAAAACAGACATCAGGCAATGAAAAAGGAAAGTGGACCCCAATGCTTACAACCTGAAGATGAGTGAGACAAAAGGGACCAACCTCTTGTAGATATATGTGATAGGATATTCCATAAAAATATACGTTTTCAATGCAGTATTAGAACTGTGAATATTAGGAGTTAGTCTGATAGTCCAAGGGAAAGCGTTCCGGAGTATAGGTGCAGCACAAGAGAAGCCTTGGAGACAGAAGTGAGAGATCGTGATATAGAAAGATGAAAGCTACAGATCATGGGACAAATGGAGAGTACAGATGGGTTAATAACCAGTCTTGTTATTGGTCTGAAGAAAAAGTTTCCCATCAAAATGGAGACTTTCTACAAGTGTCTGTGGGAATTTTTGGCTATTCATCCAGAAGAACATTTTTGAGGTCAGACATTGATGCTGGAGGAGGGGGTCTGGATCGCAATCTCTGTTCATGTTCATCCCAAAGGTGTTTAATGGGGTTGTTAAGTTCTTCCCACCAAACTTACCCAACCATGTTTTATGGACCTTGTGCACTGGGGCGGAGTCATGAGGAACAGAAAAGGGACGAACCCCAAACTGCTCGCACAAAGTTGGAAGCTACAATTGTCCACAATGTCTTGGTATGCTGAAGCATTAATATTTCTCTTCACTGGAACGAAGGGGCCTAGGCTAACCCCTAAAAAAAAACAAAGCCATAGCATTATCCCTCCTCCACCAAACTTTACAGTTGGCACAATGCAGTCAGTCAGGTAACGTTCTCCTGGCATTCACCAAACCCAGACTCGCCCATCAGACTGACAGATACGCCTCATGCACACGACCGTTGTGCCACTCTGGCCGTTTTTGACGGCATCCGAGTGGCACCCGATAGTCTTCACGGACCCATTCACTTTAGCCGGTGAATCGGGTCCGTGAAAAATGATCTGAGTCTCTGATCCGAGGAAAGATAGGACATGTTCTATCTTTCCTCGGATCACTGACGGAACTCGGCCGGCGCACACAGTCGTGTGCATGAGGCAATGGAGAAGCGTGAGTCATCACTCCACAGAACACGTTTCCGCTGCTCCAGAGTCCAGTGGCGGCTGCTTTACACCACTCCATCCGACGCTTGGCATTGTGCTTGGTGATATAAGACTGGCTGGCATGCAGCTGCTCGGTCATGGAAACCCATGCCATGAAGCTCCCGGGGCACAGTGTTTGTGCGGATGTTAACGCCAGAGGAGGTTTAGACCCTGCAGTTATTGAGTCAGCAGAGCGTTGGCGACTTTTATGCACTCACAGTTGCTCGTTGAATATCTAGAAGGGATGAAATAACACAAGCTGCCTTGTTACAATGGGGGCATCCTATTATAGGACCCCACAGGAATTCAGTGATCTCTTTACAATGACCCACTCTTTCACTAATATTTGTAAAGGCGACTGGCTGGCTATTGCGGGATTTTATACGCCTGTGGCAATGGGACTGAATGAAACATCTGAATTCAATGACTAAGAGGTGTGTCCCAATACTGTTCTCCATATAGTGTATATATATATATGTGAAATCTATGTATCCAAAGCTAAAGGTACAATGCAGGTCAAATGTAAGATGTCAAACGCCTTTTCAAATATTCCTCTTGGCTCTCCATTCATTTTCCTTCGTCATTCTGGACCAGCGGTGACTCAATATTAAAAACTAGTTTGAGTTTATTTTTAAAAGAAGTTGGAATATTACAATTTCTGGGTAACGGACTATAATCATCATCATGGAAATGTTATTTATAAACTGCCCCCGACATGAGAGGCTCTATTAATGATGACTGGCCTATACAATGGTGCCGGATGCTTTCTTTACAGTTTGAGAATATTCCGAGCGTTCTCATGATCCGCCGATGATGCCGTGAGTCACTTCTATGTAAATGATTGAGCACAAAGGTTTTGTTTGTTTAGCAGCGATGAGGATTTTAAACATATTTTTGAAAATGACAGAAAAACTACACAGAAGAGATCTGCTGTCAAAACAATAGAAAGGAGAAAAGAGCATCAAATTCAGGCTGGCATATCGGAAGGTAGGCACAATGGATGCCACGTCAGACATTCAGAGCTGTGTTACGGATCACATTAGGTTACATAACATTTCATTTAATACAGGGGACAAATGACTCATCGGCACAGTGCCAAGGAATACATTACTGGGTCACAAGGGCATTTGGATGATGTATTAGGAGACCACATTAAGGTGCCCATGTGCCCCAATTTTCCAGTACTATTCTGTTTTATAACCCTGACACAGATTGGAACATGCCATCTGTGCTTAAAGGAGTTCCCAGTGTATATGGTTATACCCATGTACATTCACATGGTAAGGAGATTTCCCACTTTACCCAATTTATAAAATCTGATTAATTTGAAGGTGGAGAATGGCAAGTTTGACTGCTGCCTTGGTGCTGTTCCCCTGTGCCCTCAGCACGGTGCCAATCCAGATACAATGGTTGGAAAGTATGCAATTGCCCCCTTTTAGCCACAATGCCCCATTTTAGTTTCAATGCCCATCCTATAAGCCAAAAACAAATAGTTTCCACAGCACTGGACTGCAGGTGGGTGCACGCCTCAATTGGACCTGGTCCACGGTCCCCAATATCAGGCAGAGAAAAAATGGACAGAGGCAGCACTTCCAAAAAGCATCAGCAGTTTATTCACCCGTGCGACGTTTCAGTCCAACAGGACTTTTTCATGCTTGAAAAAAGTCCTGTTGGACTGAAACGTTACACGGGTGAATAAACTGCTGATGCTTTTTGGAAGTGCTGCCTCTGTCCATTTTTTCTCTGCCATCCTATAAGCCAGTCTCTCTGCCATCAGTCACAATGACCCTCTGTCAGCCACAATGCCACCCTTTCAGTCAAAATGACCCGGTCAGCCACAATGCTTTCCCCTCGTCAGCCATAATGCCACCTGGTAGCTTCAATGCCAGTCCTGTAAGCTTAAATCCCCTTCACTATCAACAACAATGCCCCTGTCAGCCAAAATGCCTCCCTTCAGCACCATTTGTCAGCCACAATGCTCCCTGTAAGTCTTAATGCCCCCGATCAGACTCAGTGCCCCTGATCAGCCACAATGCCCGCCATCCAAATATGATTCCCAGGAGCCCAGCTTGGTTTTACCATCTGCGCTGGGCTGATAGGGCTTCTTCTCAGTTGAGCGGGTGTCTGTCTACCTGTAGTGTTCAATAATACTCCCATCCTGATACAAATCAAAGTTACAAATGAAGGCACTGAGACACAAGGGGCACTGGCAAAAGACTAAGTGCCCTCAACCCCTCTTCCAAAGAGCTTCACTTTAATATTCTAATAATTTACAGGGAGGGGATACAATGTTAGAAATATATTGTGTGCGGATGAGGGTTCTGTAGAAATATATATATATCCGGCTCTCTCCAGCATGGCAGTGGTTTGGAGACAAGTCATGTTTAGACCAGGTTGTATTATTAATCACAGACCAGGTCTTTGAACTGATTTCTTCGCAGTTTATCGGATGCGTTTGACACCGGTGACAGAATGACTCCACCGTCTTCTCTTTTTTTCTTCTGTCTGATTGAACTCTGGGACTCGATTCTGTCTTCAGAACTCATTTATTGACAAACTTCAGTCTGTTTCTTCCTCCTTTTTCATGTGTGAAAAAACCAAAGTTGTTTTCTTCAAGAATCACATTTAAGCTTCGGTGACATTCTCAGTTTATTGAAGATTTTTTTTTTCCCATTGACTGCATGGAGAGTAGGAAATGTAGAATGGAGGATAGCCTTCAAATGTGAATAGGCGAACATACCTAGGCATTGAGTGCAAATAATCTGTGACTTTCTGCCATGTATTATGAAGAGCTGATGGTTAAAGTGGGTGGTGATATTACTATTTTTATCATGGCTGATGACGATCTGGATGTTTTTGACAATGTAAAACCAGTGAGACATCAACCCATGAATGACCAGTGCTCTCTGCAGTGGATCTAATTTATGGCTCCAGTCCTTATATAATGTTCATCTACTAATCCTAGAAATCATCTTTGGGGACATCAAATTTACAGCTACTTGGATATTATATACACTATATGGCCAAAAGTATTGGGACACGCCTTGTAATCTTTGAATTCAGGTGTTTCATTCGGTCCCATTCCCACAGAATGCTCACTGAATTCCAGCGTGGTCCTGTAATAGGACGCCACCGTTTTACAAGTCATTTTGTGAAATTTCTTCCCTCCTAGATATTCCACCATCAACTGTGAGTGATATTATTGTAAAGTGGAAGAGGAACCGCAGCAACTCAGCCACGAAGTGCAGACCACGTAAAGTTACAGAGCGGGGTCGCCGAGTGCTGAGGCGCATAGTGCATAAAAGTCGCCAACTCTCTGTTGACTCAATAACTGCAGAGTCTAAACCTCATGTGTCAGTAACATCCGCACAAAAACTGTGCCCCGGTAGCTTCATGGCATGGGGGGCCGAGCAGCTGTATGCCAGCCTTACATCAACAAGCACAATGCCAAGCGGCGGATGGAGTGGTGTAAAGCCGCCGCCACTGGACTCTGGAGCAGTGGGAACGTGTTCTGCGGCGTGAGGAATCGCGCATCTCTATCTGCAGGCTGAGCGCACAAGCTCCATAAAGACATGGTTGGTTGGTTGGTTGGTTGGGAGAGATTGGTAGGAAGAACTTGACTGGCTGCACAGGGTCCTGACCTCAACCCCAAAATCTTGTCGAAAGTCGTCCCAGAAGAGTGGAAGATGTTTTACTGCAAAGTGGGAACAAACTCTATATTAAGGCCTATGGATTTAGAATGGGATGTCATAAAAGCTCCTGTAGGTGTCCTGATACTATTGGGCATATAGTGTAGATTATAAATGTAGATTATAAGTATAGATTATAAATAGTCTACGCTTTTCAGGACATGGATAGAACGTAAGGACATAAAATGTATGCACAAACAACACAATTGGGGCATCCGTCCCGACCATAGAAATCAATATACATACTGTGGTACATGTTTTGAATAGAAAACGTGGTGTGACTAGAGCCCTACACGTGCCACCAGAACTACCACTCCAGTGCTGGATCCCCATAACCACTACCCGGCACTGACCTCTCAATAAATATACAAAGGGGCGGTAAAATCCAACCCTGCTGCGGTTCTTCTTTGTCAATGGATCAGTTGCTTTTCTACCAATGAGTCAGGTCATGCCATTGCCATGGAGGACAATTAAGACAGTCCGGTCCTCCTCCACGTGCCGATTGCAGACCCCAGAGTTGGAGCTTGAGGATGGGGTAGCTTGGAGCATTTTTTCCCTATTGCCTCTGTCCCAGGACTGGTGGGCACTGCAGAAGTATGAATCCGTGGCGCCCCCTTTCTTTCCAACACTGAACTGCGTGCTGCAGGAAATATTTGCACAATAAAATGAGCTGTGGGATTTGTTCTGTCATGCTGCGGATCTGGCCCTCCATGGCCCCTTCATCATCATCATGTTAATATTCTGTGCAGCAAGCTGATGTTTTTGCTGCTTTTTTTTTTTATAGAGCTGTCACATCTTTGGGGCTGATGACAGAGAACAAAAATCCTGTAACGGCTGATTCTTTCAAGACAAATGTTTCCTTAGACGTGGAATATATATTTCATCCCAACACTGTGTTATTTGTGCGTTGTCTATCAGACTGCTCTGTCTATGGGAAGGAAGGAGCGATACGATGCATAATTCATAAAGTGATATCTCATTGTCAGCATGCAGAAAGCGCAGTGTGACCACAGGACACCCCTAAAACAGCAATCACAGGGCACATAGGAGCCTCTATATGAGCCGCTCTTAAAGAGAACTCAGCTCTTGTTGGCCCTATCTGGACAAACTCACCATTATTTAGTAGTTAATATATAGCAGGTATATACTAAATCTGTGCAGTCCGGTATATAGCCCTATATCTACGTCAGATCTGACATTGTCCCTCCCTCATATATAGAATTAGAGTTGATCAGATGTAGAGTTGAGTTTATCAGATGTAGCAAAATTGAGTATCAGATGTAGAAGAGCTGAGTTTGTCAGATGTAGAAGAGATGCGTTGTACAAATGTAGAGGAGCTGGGTACGTTGGAAGTAGCAGAACTGAATTTGTCAGATGTAGAGAAAGCGAGTTTGTCAGATATAGATGTGCTGAGTTTGCTGTGTAAAGTAGCTGAGTTTTTGTGATGAGGCACAATGGAGTTGTCAGATGTACAGGAGCTGGGTTTGTCAGATGTAGAAGAGCTCAGTGTGTCATATGTAGCAGAGCTGAGTTTGCCAGATGTAGCAAATCAGAGGTTTACAGATGTAGAGGAGCTGGGTTTGTCAGATATAGAGGAGTTGTGTTGTACAAATGTAGATGAGCTGAGTATGTTGGAAGTAGCAACACCGAATTTGTTAGATGTAGAGAAAGTAAGTTTGCCAAATATAGGGGTGCTACGTTTGCTGAATAAAGTAGCTGAGTTTTTGTTTTGTAGCACAACAGAGTTTGTCAGATGTAGCAAACCAGAGGTTTTCAGATGTAGAGGAGTTGGGTTTGTCAGATGTAGAAGAGCTGAGTGTGCTAGATGTGGAAGAGCTGTGTAGTACAAATGTAGAGAACCTGAGTATATTTTAAGTGGCAGAACTGAATTTGTCAGCTGTAGAGAAAGTGAAATTGTCAGATATAGGTGTGCTGAGTTTTTGAGATGTAGTTGAGTTTGTCAGATATACAGTATTTGAATTTGTCAGATGTAGAAGAGCTGAGTGTGTCAGATGTACAAATGCTGGTTTCATGATGTAGCAGAACTGAGTGTGTCAGATGTACAGAAGCTGAGTTTGTCATATGTAGAAGAGCTGAGTGTGTCAGTTGTACCAGTGCTGAATTTATCAGATGTAGCAGAGCTGTGTTTCCAAAATGATATAATCGATATATTTATTTTTTTCTCTTTTTTTTTTTTTAGTTGAACTACTGATTTATGTGTCACATTTTGCCTTATTTGTTTGCGGCACAGGTATAATATTTAAAATGTAGAAGAACTGTATTTTGCCAGACCAGGCTTTATTTTTAAAGTTATCTCTGTGCACTAGCAGCCCCTGATAGTTATATGACACATACAGCTCTGCTACATCTGTATAAACATTCCCATTATTATTTATTTTTACAACCAACTGTATTGTGTTCCCTGTCAGAGAAACTCTACTACGTTGTGTGCTTCAAGACAAAAAAACAAGCCTCCCATCGAGTGAGCACGCCTGGGCTATCATTGGGACAAGTCTACAAATGCACAAGTGACGGACTCTTTTCGGTGTTACAAATGAGGCCTTGTAAGGCGCCTGTGATTAATGGTGCCCCGGGCTTGTCGTTTTTTGGCTCTGGGGGTTACATCCTGTTGTGAAGTTATGAGTGCTCAGTGCTCTGCTTCCGATATTTCCTGTATTATTATTCCGACCGTTTCCCACAAAGCGCCAAACGCTGCAAAACCCAGGAGTTATTCTTATTTGATTTCATAGACATTTGCAAATTATTGCTTCACCAGCTGCCATGTTTATCCCACAGATATTAACAATGTGAAATAGCATCTGTTATTATTTATCATTTCAAATTGCCAGTAAATACACGGCACATCGCATTTCAATAAATTATATGTCTTATGGACTATGTCGTAAATCCGCTAATTTGTCATAAAGCGAAGTGGTGGCCTCAATAAGCCCCAATATCCCTCCTCATGTCACACTCACAGGGGTCCAGCAAGCAGAGTTCCTCACACTCACAGGTCTCCAGTGTGAGGACCCTGACAAACAGCACCTCAAATCTCAGCTTCCTGGACACATATAGGTATTACATGAGAGGGGATTGGGGTATCAGAGAGAAATGGCTGTCACTCCAGAATTTCTAGTTATTGAGTAGTGGTCCGGCTGTACATGGTTATCCCATTACTTGTATCACGTATGACCCACGCAGTAAAATGGATTGCCCAAAGCAAACAACGCATTTAAAGAGGACCTGTCACCTCTCCTGACATGTCTGTTTTAGTAAATACTTGTATTCCGCATGAAATAACAATTCTGGAGCATATTTTCTTAGAACTCAGCGTTCTGTCGTTCCTCTGTTAATCCTCCTAGAAATTTATGAAAACATTGACAACTGGGCGGCACCATTCCCCTGGTCAAAATGGCGTGTCCCTGCCTAGTCTTACTCTGTCAGCACTGATTGGACAATGTCAGTCTGTGTAGGGACACACCCCCAACAGGTAAAACCCAGTTGTCAATTTATTCATAAATTTCTAGGAGGAATAACAGAGGAACAGTACAATACAGAGTTCTAAGAAAAGATGTTCCAGAATTGTCATTTGATGGGGAAAACAAGTATTTACTGAAACAGACGTGTCAGAAAAGCTGCCAGGGCAGTAACTCGAGATATGCTGGTGGGGCATAAGCCAGGGTTCTAGATGCAAAGGTGACTCCAACATCTGCGTCAGGGTCCCGTTCCGTCAGAGCTTCCCGTCAGAACGGAACCCTGACTGAAACAAACGGAAACCATATATTTCTGTTTGCATCACTATTGATTTCAATGGTGACGGATCCGATGCAAATGGTTTCAGTTTGTCTCAGCTGTGCAAGAGTTCCGTCGTTTTGACGTAATCAATAGCGCAGTCGACTGCACTATTCATTCCATCAAAACGACAGAACCCTTGCACAACTGAGACAAACGGAAACCATTTGCATCGGATCCGTCACCATTGAAATCAATAGTGATGCAAACAGAAATATATGGTTTCCGTTTGTTTCAGTCAGGGTTCCGTTCTGACGGAAAGCTCCGGCAGAACGTCAGAACGGAGTCCTGACGCAGATGTGAACGAAGCCTAAGGCAGCAAACTAAAGGCCCTTTTACACCAACTGATAAGCGGCCGATGCAGCGAGTGTCGATCAACGAGACATCGTTGATCGGCGCTCGTTTGCTCCTGTCACACGGAGCTATTGATGGGGACGAGCGGTCGTTACTCCGATCGCTCATCCCCATCCATTATCATCATGTCGGCAGTGCGTCTCCCTGTTTACACAGGGAGATGTGCTGCCGACTACGATAATATTTAATTTTTGAAAACGATACGACCAGCAGATGATTGGGCGTTTGCTCGTTCATCTGCTGATCGCTGCAATGTTTACACAAGACAATTATCGGCAACAATCGTAATATTAACGCTCGTCTTCCCAATAATCGCCCAGTGTAAAACCCCCTTAAGCCTTCGCCCCAGTTGATGTGAAGCCGAGCTAGAACTCTGACCCCCAACCAAGGGGGATATCCCTCAGCTTTCCACAGACCTTGAACGCTATACGATCGGCACTGTAGAGATCCATTTCTCCACGTTCCCTCCTCCCTCAGTTCTCTATTCAGCTGGAACAAAATTAGGTTTAGTCAAGCAGAAATGGGAAAGATTCTGCAATTTTTCTCTACAAGCAGCCGTGAACTCTGGAGACTTTTGTCCTTATGAATGCATTATGTTAATTTTCAGCGGCGTCCAAGTCTTGAGGTAAAATATGAAGTTGACCCAGGCGAATAAAGTCTCTCCTTAATCACGATCAATAATTAGCAGCGCTCCAATGTCTCTTTTCTTGGTGAACCTTCTTCCATTATTGCCATTTTGTTGCCTAGGTGCTGAGGGAAATGTAGAACATTAATCTGAGGAACCCTCCAGCTCTCAAGCATTTAAAGAGTCAACGGAGATCATGTCAGTTTGTATATTTATCATATGTCTCATTCATTTACGCCTTATATTTCTGATTTGGACCGTGTTCTCGCTGAAATTCAGTTGCTAGGAGACGAGATGTCATCAATGGATTGAATGTCCAGCTTTTGTGAATGAAAATCTCACTTTATGCCAAGATTACCAAGTAGTGATACTGCAAAGTATACAGGCATGCAATGTGACGGGGCTGGCTGCCTGTACAATAGGATTTATTTTTTTGGTTGCATGGCGCATATACGGGTGTCGCTAGGTCGGGGGGCTACCGGTGCATGTGTCCTGGTTGGTTTGTAAACACGCCACCTTTCCTTGGCAAGGATATTTAGATAACGGGACGGGCGGCAAATAAAACCTTTGCACCAGGTGAAGCAAAGCCTACAGCTCTGTGCACATATATTCACTATATGAAAAAAAGTATTAGGACACCTACACATGACACCTACAGCAGCTCTTATAACAGCCCATTCTAAATCCATAGACATTAATATGGAGTTGGTCCACCATTGCAGGTAAAATAGCTTCCACTCTCCTGGGACGACTTTCTACAAGATTTTGGAGTGTCTGTGGGAATTTTTGGCCATTCATCCAGAAGATCATTTGTGAGGTCAAACACTGATGTTGGGGGAGGGGGTCTGGCTCGTAATCTCTGTTCTACTTCATCCCAAAGGTATTGGATGGGGTTGGGCTCAGGACTCTGTGTGGCCAGTCAAGTTCTACCACACCAAACTCCCCCAACCATATCTTTATGGACCTTGTGCACTGGGGCGCAGTAATGCTGGAACAGAAAAGGGCCGAACCCCAAACTGTTCCCAAAAAGTTGGAAGCTATAATTATCCAAAATGTCTTGATATGCTGAAGCATTAGAATTTCACTTCCCTGGAACAAAGAGGCCTAGACTGACCCTGAAAAACAACCCCATAGCGTTATCTCTCCGCCACCAAACTTTACAGTTGGTACAATGCAGTCAGGCAGGTAACGTTCTCCTGGCATTCACCAAACCCAGACTCGTCCATCAGACTCCAGATAGAGACGCGTGATTCATCACTCCACAGAACACATTTCCACTGCCCCAGAGTCCAGTGGCAGCGGCTTTACACCCCTCCATCTGACACTTGGCATTGTGCTTGGTGGTGTAAGGCTTGGCAAAGAGCCGCTTGGCCAAGAAAACCCATGCTATGAAGCTCCCGGCTCACAGTTTTTGTGCGGATGTTGATGCCAGATCAGGTTTGGAACTCGGCAGTTGAGTCATGATGGTGGAATATTAATTTCAATGGATGCCATGTAATGCTACATGTCTCCTGCAAGGGCCGTCAGAAGATAACAGCTGATTGGTGGAGTTTCAGCTGCCGGACTTATGACAATCAGCTGATCGCCAGCAGGGTTAACCAGATGCGGCAAACACCTTATAATGAATATCCGCCTTGTATCACCACGTCATTTTTAGGTACAAAATCTAGTTCTGATTCATTTCTTAACATATCTTTATAGCGGTTAGCTTTGTTTTTTCTATACAGCTCTTTAGATCCCCTGCATCATAGACATGGAGCTAAAATATGACATTCTGTCTGCCTGCATCCGCCAATAGGGGGAGCTTGCCGCATAGTGATTTATGCGGGATAACAGTATTCAATTAGCTTCTAAGATTCCCCTAGTGGTGGCTACAGGTAGCCAGTATGTTATATTTCAATTCTATGTTCATGCAGGGGGTTTGGAGTTTTGGATGCGAAAACGGAGCTCCAGCTGCTATAAAAATATATTAAGAAATAAATCAGTTCAAAATCTTTTACCTTTTTATATAAAAAAATCCAACTGGTATTCAAGGGTGGACATTCACTTTAAGATTTGTTCACACTCGTATCATGGTTTAAGTTTTTTATAGGAGCCATGACAGATATGACATATCCCACGATGAGTGATCCGATTGAAATAAATCAAGTTTATATTTATTTTCTGACCTTTAAAGAATATGGAAAACTTTTCGGAAAAGGAACGAAGTATAAACAGTCTAATCTAATGTCCTACTAAACGGAGCTATATGGGGATTTCTTGGTCTGCTTCCTCTGGATCATGTCACACTCAATGCCTGCATGGAAAGGTATCATGGTCCTCCTTATCTATATACTCTTCTTTTGGAGGTGGTGGGGAAGTATGGTCGGAGTTGGAAAATTAGTCCTAAACTAGACAACAAATTTTCTGCTTCAAATCGGCTACATTTATTCATCTAACCTTCCAGATTTCACGAGACTCTTGCTTTTCCACTATTTCCGAACCTCTCAGAGATGCATTATTAACTTGTATGGTCAATTTCCCTGGTTCAAATAACATCTTTCATCCATTGCATTTTTGTTTCTTTTACTCTCGCACTAGGCTTAGTACCCATCTGCTCCGACTAAAGCGACTAACAGTCCTGCTTCATAATTTCCTCACCTCTTGATCTTGATCCACCTTGATCTTCTAGTAGCTTTTGAAATTTTAGTAACCACCTTTTCTTGATTCAATGAATGCATGCATTCAGCATCAAAGGAAAAGCATACTCCTAGTTCTCCACTCTGCCGTCTCTTAGTATTTCTGATTCTCAGTGTCTTCATCTTTTCTCTCCCCATACTTGCATCTTCTCTCCATGTACACACTATTTCCTTTACTCTGTCAAAATATTAGTTCCCGTTGCTTCAACAGATCAAGAACCAGTGCTGGAATGGGGTGCCTTGGCCCCATCAGAGGAAATGATTCTGAGAACCCACTGTCCACCCATACAGAACATGTACAGGACATATCATCAATAAGGTCTAACAGGTTTTTGTGAATCACCCCATAAGAATTAGACCTTAGTGGCAACTAATTGGCTCCAAAGTCACCTCCAAATGAGATTGCCTTCTGCTAGACCTTGAAGGCCCATTTTTGATTAAGAGCCTGAGCCAATCGGTGGATCCTCTGATACTCTGTTAGGCCAGTACCACCATATCTAGAACCTAAATATTTTATACCCACTTGATGTTCTTCAAGGACATTGTAGATGTAATCCTAATATTTTACAATTTTTGTAAGAATTGTGGCCACTCAAATATTTATACCTTTTGAATAAATTTATTTTCTGTCTTGTGTTTCTACTTGGTGCACATCTTCAGTATTTTCCAAAATGTATAGAAGATTGTTTTGGTACCTAAGCTGATGTAGAAGAATTGGCCATATATTAAATCATGCGTGAACTCAAAATAGATCATCCTATCAAAATTGAGATTATCATTATAGGGGACCTGTGGCTAGGTCATAAAAGTTGAACTGGTTTACTGACCTGAATAGTGCTGACTCCCAGATTCCAATGCCGTTTTTTCTCCTGGACCCCCCTTTCCCAGAGATATGGCCCACTGTTGTGTTGGTTCCCTAAATGCTAATATGATGTAGTTAGCCAACGAGGTGGAGCTATCTTCCCTGCCTCTGATGCTGACCAATCAGCACGAGGCAGCTTGAGGGTAGTTTACACCCTGTTGGCTAACTACAGCAAATTAGCATAGAGGGATCCAACACAACAGTGGGCCACATCTCTGGAATGGGGAGGTCTAGCAAAACTCCACCGCAAAAAAATAGCTCTAGAATCAGGGAGACAGCGCTACTCAGGTCAGTAAACCTGTTCAACTTATATGACCTAGTGACAGGTTATCTTTCATGATGTAATTGAAATACAGTAAAAATTATCATAGATAAATGTGAGTATATCACAATGGTGAAGTCTTTCATCTCAGATCACCACTAATTTCGAGAACGAGAAATCCATTTGACATTCAAATCAATGGAACTTTGTCCAGAATGTGATTTCCAGTAATAAAAATCTCTGGGCAGTGCCAAAGGGGTTTGAGTGCTCCATATAGCTTTTTTTCACTCTGGAAGTCAATGGTGGTCCAAGCAGTGGCGTAACTACCGCTATAGCAGCCGTAGCGGCTGCTACAGGGGCCCGCAGCATGAGGGGGCCCGTGCCACCCGCCGGCACGGGCCCCCCCCCCATTACCGGAGGATGCGCTAGCAGCTGCTATGGCTGCTACAGCGCGACACCACTGAAGGGGTTGTTCCTACAAAAGACATGCATCCCCTATCCACATGCGTGACCAGCGCTCCTTTAATTTTTATTGAACTGCGCAGACGCCGGAAGTCCGAGGTTTGTCATGGAGAACTTCAGGGGACTTTCGGTCCCCCGTTCTCCTTATCGCTGCCAGCGATCACACATGTATCCCCTATCTTATGGATAGGGGATACATGTCTTTTGTAGGCCGTTTTTTTTTGGGGCGGGCTATATGGCGGCATCTACAGGGGGCTGTATGGCATTATCTACAGGGGGGATTGTATGGCGTTATCTACAGGGGGGGTTCTGTATGCCGTTATCTACAGGGGGGTTCTGTATGGCGTTATCTACAGGGGGGGTCTGTATGGCGTTATCTACAGGGGGGGTCTGTATGGCGTTATCTACAGGGGGGACTCTGTATGGCGTTATGTACAGGGGGGTCTGTATGGCGTTATGTACAGGGGGGCTGTATGGCGTTATCTACAGGGGGATTTGGGGCTGTAATACGTTATCTACAGGGGGCTGTATGGCGTTATCTACAGGGGGGTCTGTATGGAATTATCTACAGGGGGGCTGTATGGCGTTATCTACAGGGGGGATTTGGGGCTGTAAGACGTTATCTACAGGGGTGCTGTATGGCAATATCTACAGGGGGCTGTATGGCGTTATCTACAGGGGGGCTGTATGGCGTTATCTACAGGGGGGCTGTATGGCATTATCTACAGGGGGCAGTATGGCATTATCTACAGGGGGCTGTGTATGGCGCTATCTACAGGGGGCTGTATATGGCGCTATCTATAGGGGGGCGCTGTGTGGTGGAATCTATAGAGAGGCACTATATACAAGGGGGGGGTTGTGTGATATCCAGCGGAGGGGGGGGCCCCAGTCAAAAGTTTGCTATGGGGCCCAGTCTTTCCTAGTTACGCCACTGGGTCCAAGATCATAGTCTTTACCATTCTGATCTCTTCACATGTTTCTATGACATAAAGATCTGTCCATCCTTAGCTTTGCTTGAATTTGGAAAAGGGCTACAATTTCTCATGAAACCAATTCAAAATAATACCGTGACATTCTAGCAAAACTCTTGACGGCTTGCAATTCACATCACAACCACTGGGTGGCCACATATAGACACATACAGCATAGGCATCTCGTGACATAATATCGGAAAATCATGTTTTTTTCCAAAAGCTTGTCATCTCTTGCCACATATCTCAGGATATTTTGAGAAAAGAGAAAAGGTAAGGAAGGACATATCTATATCGACATAAAAGTTCACCCATAAAATTGAGTAAAATGAGTTTGATCTATGAAGATCAGTACAAAGGAAAGAGTCAGTGTTGCCATAGTAGGGAAATCCCAGCTGGTATTAGACTAGGAGGAGGACAGAAGAATTGGATTGGTTGTTATAAGCAGCGTCTCCTTTCCAGAAGTGGTCATTGGGGGTCATTACTGGAATTTATTGGGCCCATAGAAAGGTTATGAATGGACCTTCTCCCTTGTTGACAGCAAGTAATAATGGATAGTTGTGTCATATGGCAGAGCTTCTCCACAAAGGAGAACCCAAAAATTAGTGCTAGATACTAGAAAGCTACAACTGTGTTTCCCACAAAAAGGAATAATAATAATGTACCTGATTGGGCTCCAGGGGTGAAGTCGTAGGGAGTGCAAGGGATGCAGTTGTACGTGGTAGGTGGGGGCACTGTTGTAGATTTTGCATCGGGACCCTGGAGTCTCAAATTACGCCTCTAGAAGACTCTCTCGGCCTCCAAGCCCCATAGCAGTTGCTATGTCTTCTACACCCATGTGTAACTATAGACATAGAAGATCTTACAAGACCCCCCAGATCCCCAATTGTTGGAGGACATGACTAGGAGAGGAAGAACTTTTAAAAAGTTATTGCCCAATTTGCTTCAACTGCGCTAGAAAGTAGAAGGATTAAAATAAAAAGGTTGAAATCAATTACCTAGTAGCTTACCCATAGGATCTGCCCTCCCATGCAGAGAGTTTCTCAATAAAACATCCCGAAAACCAGCAGATGAAGTATGGGGTTGAAATAAACGCGTGTAGCCCTTTGAAGGTCATGATACATCTTTAATATATCTAAAACAGTCTCGCAGATACGTTACATCTTGCCAGCAACGTTCAATAGAAGGATTACGTTTCTATGATATAAGCCTTAAGTTGTTTGAAATGAAGGAATCCCCAATTCTTTGCCAAGAGCCGTGTCTAATATGTTTGCAGAGAATGGTTCACTTTGATGCTGAAAACTCTTTCTTTGATCAAAGGCATCGTGTCTCCTTCACATCTGCAAATAAATAACAGAGGTAAAAATATAGTTTACAGTTATGGACATTAATATATGACATGTACACGACACAGCGAGATTGGAAATATCACAGGAAAGATGCTCCCCTATGTGAGCGATATCAGCCACGACATCCCATAAGCCAAAGTATTTTGTACTATCTCCATCTACCTGTCCCTAATTAGAAAACTGATAAGGGAGATCTGTCAGAAATAACAGGATGAGAACCAAAACACAGACTTTCATTTGCAAGATGAAAGCGCAATTAATCATTATTATAACTGGATTTCTGAGCGGAAATTGTGGCTTTTTCTGTTGGATGCCTCGAAACGCGTTGCTTAATTTGCACATAAATTAGAACAAAAATCCTAAGGTATTGCCTGGTCTAAAAATCGCTTGAAACAAATAATGCTCATCCAGATAATAAATATTAATGCATGTTGTATTAAGGAATGATGATGATTGGTTCTTCCTGTTTTCGAGTTTGGTCGTCATATACAGAGAGCTGCTTAAATTACTTCCTATGTGTGACTGTATCGTCGTCTAGATTCTACTATTCCTCTAAAAGGACCCGGGTAGCCGTCAAGTTATTTGTATTAGTTTTTCCATGAGGCTTCTGTAAAATGGAATAACCACGAATGCCCAACCTGGATTAGTGAATAGGTACAGATATGGCAGTAACTAACTTGACTACCGTGGCACACGATAGTGGTATCGTAGCGCACCTACGCTATCTGCGTAGTGCGCCGCTCATTCACTTTGAATGTGAAAGGCCACGCTACGCAAACAGCGCAAAGACCAACTGTGCACTACCCTATTAACGGAAGTCAGTTTGGCGGCTGCTAGATCTGTAACATGATCCACAAGGGTGCACATTTTTGGATTTGTAAGATCCTATACTACTAACTCCAGATATTTAATTGTCTTGCTTAGGGTCAATTCTATACGAATCAAATTTGGTCCGAATCTCCTAAACGTGTTTGTCTCGGTGATATCAAAATCTTTTGGGGATCACAGCGCACGAATCGTGGCAAAATGGCGGCTGCCAGCATTTTACAGAACAAAAAAAGAATTACATGACCTTGGATGGGTTTTAATATAATACCTTGCAGGCAGTCTTACCAAAATGCGCTGCAGTTATCCCTTCCTCAACCCATATATGTTGCGGTCACTTAGACATTACTAGAGAGCTTGAAATAGATTGGATACAGTCCTAGAAGACATTAGAGAGTCAGGAGCTCACGATCTGCGGAGAATTTATGTGTACTGAATGGAAGCAGAATGAATTTTCTAGTCTTGAGAAAGTGGAGCAGAATTCGTTACACAAGCACATAAAGCGAGCTGCGTCTTCTGGATGTTGAACTCCTAGAATGTGTCTCTGCAGAGATCAAGGTCCCATTAGTGATGGCGGAGATGTGCAGTTCCTCTAATAGAGATGCTGTTTTTGAAAAATGCCATTACATTGAAGGACATCTTCCAGGGTTGAAGGTCAAGAAGGATCTGTGCAGAGGAGGTTCTAAAGGGCTAAGGTGAAAGAGTAGCAGGTCAGCTGTAAAAAAAACAACTAAAAAAAGCTGTTGTTAGACAATCTGATGGCATCTTTAAAGTGACCCATAAAAGTAAAACTTGTAGGGGATTATTTTACTTAATTCATTGGCTCGTTAGGACAACCCCTTTCCATATGCCAGTAAGGTCATAACGACATCTGAGCAGAGAACTGCTGCAGATTCTTCTCTGGAGGACTCAGTATGACCATGTAGAATATTTATGTTTAATGATTTGAATGGGTGCCATGTAATACCACAATTTTCCAGTAGTGGTCACTCTATAATTACATCTGATTGCTTGCAGATCCTTCTGCTGGACCTGTGGTAATCAGTTGATCACTAGCAAGACCTCATTTGGGACAACCCCCAGATGACACAACTGCTTGAGTAGCTTGTTATACATGGATTGGCGGCTGCAGGTGGCCAAAAATGAAGCTTAAACCGTTATAAAGATATTAAGAAATTAATCAGCACCGAATTTTGGACATTTAGGTTAAAAAAACAAAACAAAAAGGTTGTCAAAGGCCAACATGTACTTCAAGTTTATTGGTCCTTTAAAACAGCTATTTTTTAACCTCAGTTTTCAGCCTAGAAAGGATTTTCCATTACGGGAACGCACTAAAAGCAGTCAAGAGAAAAAAATGTCATGTTTAATCTATGGTGAAATGTAATAGGCAGAGATATCAATTATTAATATCTGGTTATGATGTTATGTGCTTTGCTGTTTGGATCCTGGGAAAGCAAATAAACCCCAGTGAAGCATTTGTCAATTACATGCCATAAATAGGGAGAAAATAACTTCCGTTCTGACTAATGACCTTAATCAGATTCTTCCATGGATCAATAGCCTCTATTTGTTGGGCATGTCTGTGTGGACGGTTAATGTCTGCAAGGATCCTATTATTCAGATAAGAGGTTAGCAACTACAAGATTCTTTATAATATAAAAAATCCAATTCCTGTACAGAAATGCAGAGGTTAAAAGTACTATACTATGAAAGAAATTTCTATGCTTGCATAGAAGTTCTATGTTTACATTGTACTCCCTAAAAAGAAACCCCACTAACAGCTTATCTGAGTTCCTGTAATGCAGCGGGATTGTTAGGCCATATTCACACGACGGAAACTCGGCCGTGTGGCCGACATTTATTTAACGTCCATCACACGGCCGCAGTAAGAACACTAGACCCCAAATGGGGCTATACACATGGCCGATTTTTTGACAAAAAAATGGGGCATGCCCTATTTTGGGCCGTTCTCCCGGCTGCACGGCTCTCCTAGAAGTATATGGGGCTTGACAAAGGCTGCATTGAGCGGCTGAAACATTGCATCCTTTCTGCACTGATGGGTGATTAAATTTATCCTTTTGATACTATTTTGGAGTGCTGCCTCTTTTATTTTATTTTTTATATATATGGATAGTGACGTCTGGGACTTCTCCTGAAGCGGTCCCCTACTCCTGAAGCAAAATCCCAGGCGCTGGGATCCCGCTTCAGGAGAAGTCCCTGACTTCACTGTCCATATATGGACAGTGAAGTCAGGGAATTCTCCTGGAGTTGTCTCCTGCAGTTGCGCTATCTACAGGAAGGGGCGGGGGGGGGGGGGGGGTGTGTGTGCCATCTATGGGGTTCTATGTACAATGGGGCTGTTTGGCACTATGTACCAGGGGGTTATGTGGCACTACCTACAGGGGGCTGTGTGGCACTGCCTACAAGGGTGCTGTGTGGCACTACCTAAAGGGGGTCTGTGTGGCACTACTGACAGGGGGGCTGTGTGGCACTACCTACATGAGGCTGTGTGGCACTACCTACAAGGGGCTGTGTGGCACTACCTACAGATGGGCTGTGTGGCACTAACTACAGAGGGGCTGTGGCCGTATCTACAGAGGGCAGTGTGTAGCATTATCTACAGAAGGAAGTGTGTGGCACTACCTACAGAGGGCAGTGTGTGGCATTATGTACAGGCGGCAATGTGTGGCATTAGTTACAGAGGACAGCATGTGGCATTATCTACAGAGGAAAATGTGTGACATTTTCTACAGAGGGAAGTGTGTGGCATCTTCTACAGAGGGCAGTGTGTGGCATTATCTACAGAGGGAAGTGTGTGGCAGTATCTACAGAGGCCAATGTGTGGCAGTATCTACAGAGGCCAGTGTGTGGCATTATCTACAGAGGGCAGCATGTGGCATTATCTACAGAGGCCAGTGTGTGGCATTATCTACAGAGGAAAGTGTGTGGCATCTTCTACAGAGGGAAGTGTGTGGCATCTTCTACAGAGGGAAGTGTGTGGCATCTTCTACAGAGGGCAGTGTGTGTAATTATCTACAGAGGGCAGTGTGTGGCATTATATATAGAGGCCAGTGTGTGGCATTATATACAGAGGCCAGTGTGTGGCATTATCTACAGAGGCCAGTGTGTGGCATTATATACAGAGGGCAGTGTGTGGCATTATATACAGAGGGCAGTGTGTGGCATTATCTACAGAGGGAAGTGTGTGGCATTATCTACATAGGGAAGTGTGTGGCATTATCTACACAGGGCAATGTGTGCCATTATCTACAGAGGCCAGTGTGTGGCATTATCTACAGAGGAAAGTGTGTGGCATCTTCTACAGAGGGAAGTGTGTGGCATCTTCTACAGAGGGCAGTGTGTGCAATTATCTACAGAGGGCAGTGTGTGGCATTATATACAGAGGCCAGTGTGTGGCATTATATACAGAGGCCAGTGTGTGGCATTATCTACAGAGGGCAGTGTGTGGCATTATATACAGAGGGCAGTGTGTGGCATTATATACAGAGGCCAGTGCGTGGCATTATCTACAGAGGCCAGTGTGTGGCATTATATACAGAGGCCAGTGTGTGGCATTATCTACAGAGGCCAGTGTGTGGCATTATATACAGAGGGCAGTGTGTGGCATTATCTACAGAGGGCAGTGTGTGGCATTATCTACAGAGGAAAATGTGTGACATTTTCTACAGAGGGAAGTGTGTGGCATCTTCTACAGAGGGCAGTGTGTGGCATTATCTACAGAGGGAAGTGTGTGGCAGTATCTACAGAGGCCAATGTGTGGCAGTATCTACAGAGGCCAGTGTGTGGCATTATCTACAGAGGGCAGCATGTGGCATTATCTACAGAGGCCAGTGTGTGGCATTATCTACAGAGGAAAGTGTGTGGCATCTTCTACAGAGGGAATTGTGTGGCATCTTCTACAGAGGGAAGTGTGTGGCATTATATACAGAGGGCAGTGTGTGTAATTATCTACAGAGGGCAGTGTGTGGCATTATATACAGAGGCCAGTGTGTGGCATTATATACAGAGGCCAGTGTGTGGCATTATATACAGAGGCCAGTGTGTGGCATTATATACAGAGGCCAGTGTGTGGCATTATATACAGAGGCCAGTGTGTGGCATTATATACAGAGGCCAGTGTGTGGCATTATATACAGAGGCCAGTGTGTGGCATTATCTACAGAGGCCAGTGTGTGGCATTATATACAGAGGGCAGTGTGTGGCATTATATACAGAGGGCAGTGTGTGGCATTATCTACAGAGGGAAGTGTGTGGCATTATCTACATAGGGAAGTGTGTGGCATTATCTACAGAGGGCAATGTGTGCCATTATCTACAGAGGGCAGTGTGTGGCATTATCTACAGAGGGAAGTGTGTGGCATTATCTACAGAGGGAAGTGTGTGGCATTATCTACAGAGGCCAGTGTGTGGCATTATCTACAGAGGGAAGTGTGTGGCATTATATACAGAGGGCAGTGTGTGGCATTATCTACAGAGGGAAGTGTGTGGCATTATCTACATAGGGAAGTGTGTGGCATTATCTACAGAGGGCAGTGTGTGGCATTATCTACAGAGGGAAGTGTGTGGCATTATATACAGAGGGCAGTGTGTGGCATTATCTACAGAGGGAAGTGTGTGGCATTATCTACATAGGGAAGTGTGTGGCATTATCTACAGAGGGCAGTGTGTGGCATTATCTACAGAGGGAAGTGTGTGGCATTATCTACAGAGGCCAGTGTGTGGCATTATCTACAGAGGGAAGTGTGTGGCATTATATACAGAGGGTAGTGTGTGGCATTATCTACAGAGGGCAGTGTGTGGCATTATCTACAGAGGGAAGTGTGTGGCATTATATACAGAGGGCAGTGTGTGGCATTATCTACAGAGGGAAGTGTGTGGCATTATCTACAGAGGGCAGTGTGTGGCATTATCTACAGAGGAAACTGTGGGAGGCTATTTCGGGCGTTTTTTGCCGCTGTTTCCGACGCGGTTTTCACATCAAAAACACTGTCAAAATACTACGTGTGAACCAGCCCTTAGATTACGTTAGATTCCTGCAGGGGTGGTAAATACCATATGTGCAACTTGAATGAGTTAGCCTATGGCTTGCACATTTTGTCATCGAATTAGCAGTTAGAAATAATGAGTCCATGTACTGTTTCAGTCAAGTATGCTGCTGTGACATCACAAGAAGTTTAAGTAAGGTAAGCTGCTGTGACATCTCAAGAGGTTTTAGTAAGGTAAGCTACTGTGACATCACAGGAAGTTTTAGTAAGGTAAGCTGCTGCGACATCACAAGAAGTTTTAGTAAGGGAACTGCTGTGACATCACAAGTGGTTTTAGTCAGGTAAGCTGCTGTGACATCACAAGTGGATTTCAATCAGGTACAATGCTGTGACATCACAAGTGGTTTTAGCCAGTAAGCTGCTGTGACATTAGAACTGTATTTCTATCAAGTATTCTACTGTGACATCACAAGTGGTTTTGGTCAGATAAGCTGGTGTGACATTTCAACTGTGTTTCCATTAGGTATGCTGCTGCTGCAACAACAACAACAACAACAACAACAACAACAACAACAACAAAAAGGGGGTTTAGTCAGGTAAGCTGCTGTGACATCACAACTGTGTTTTCATCAGATGAGCTCCTGTGACATCACAAGTGGATTTTAGTTAGATACATTGTGACATCACAATGGGGGTTTTAGCCGGGTAATCTGCTGTGACATCAGAACTGTGTTTCTTTCCGGTGAGCTACTGTAATATCACAAGTAGGTTTTAAAGAAGTAAATTACTGTCTGCTTCGGTGACATCACAAGTGTGTTTAAGACAGATAGCATGCTGTGACATCACAAATGTGTATCACTAAGGCAAACTGCTATGACATTACAAGTATGTTTCAGTCAAATAAGCTACTGTGACATCACAACTAGTTTTGGTTAGGCAAGTGTAGGAACTGACAGAATATATATACCATCAAATTAGCAGTTGGAAATCAAGTTGCACAGGACCCTCTGTTGTTAGTGTCCACCCATCGATTACTGTACAGGGCCTAGTGTAAAGGAAACACTTCCCAGAATGCAAATCTCTACATAAAGCTCTGTGTAGATATTGAGCCAGCAAAAGAATGCTGGGAATTTTTAGATCTCTAGCATGCAGAATTGTGAATGCAGCTCTAGAGTATAATGTAGACTGTAACTCAGGATCAATACAATATAGCCTGTGATCACATTTGTGTTAGTGGCATGCAGCGCTATTTAACCCCAATGGACTTCTATTAGAATGTAATGTATTCACAAATTTACTGAACACGCTGCATGTAAACTGTAAAATTGTGTTTTGCGATGAACAATCACTTTAAAGGCTATGTAAAACTTTGGGGTCATTTTTTTTCTTCTGATAAACAGGTCAGTCAGTGTGCTTGGTGTAACTTTTTAATTAGTCTTTATTAAAAATTATTTTTACTTTTTGAGATACAGCTGCTCTGTATTCCCTATACAGAGCAGCTGTTTCTTTCGCTGAATCCTGTACCCGTCAGGTCCACGGGACTGATGGATTCAGTGACAGTGGTCCTGCATGTCTCTAACATGCAGGATTCACCTGTAATCTATCACATCTAAGTTCATAACTTAGATGTCAGAGACACACAGGACCGCTGACACTGATCCTGTCAGGTCCGCGGTACTGATGGATTCAGGTCATAGCAAAAGATACAGCTGCTCTGTATAGAGAATAGAGAACAGCTGTATCTCCAAAAGTAAAAATTATTTTTAATAAAGACTAATTAAAAAGTTGCACCAAGCACACTGACTGACCTGTTTGTTAGGAAAAATAATGCCCCTCAAAGGTTTACATAGCCTTTAAGCTTTTCAACTATGGGAACAGATGTGATGATCTAAGAGTTAAGATGATGCTGGAGTTTTTCCTGCAGCCTTACGAAAACTAACATAGATAAAACATTAAGATATCAAATTATTTGTAATAAATCACAAACTCCATGGTTGGATTTAAAACTATGACCCCTGCATGGGTTACTGTGGCACCCTTTCCAGCACATGGCAATAACGCTACAAGCTCTGATCCTTATGTTATGCAGTACATCCCTTTCCCTGCCATAGGGGAATGCCATTGTCTGAGAGTTGGTGTAAGTTCTGGAGGTAGCGGTGACCTGATTATCACTGTGTCATAAATAATCCTACAACGTTCAGCGGTTTCAGAAAAGCTGAACAAAGCAAAATACAATATGATTCTCCGGGACTGGATCAGAGGAATGAAAGATTTATGAAGGATTTCATAATGCTGTGTTACTTTTCTCTTAAAGAGGACCTGTCTGCTCACCTGTAGTAAATACTTGCATTCCCCATAATATAACAATACTGCAGCATGGTTTTTAAGAACTCTACGTTGTGCCCTTCCTCCATTATTCCTTCTAGAAATGTATGAATAAATTGACAACTGGGTGGCACTAGTTGGAGGTGTGTCCTAGCACAGTTTGACAATGTCCAATCAGTGCTCACATTCTCAGACTGTGTAGGGACACGCCCCTTTGACAAAGGCTAATGGTAACACCCAGTTGTCAATTTATGAATACATTTCCATTAGGAATAACAGAGGAACGGCACAACACAGAGGTGTAAGAAAAGAGTCTTCAGGATTTTCTTTTCATGGAGAATATAAATACTTACTAAAACAGACATGTCAGAAGAACATACAAGTCCTCCTTGAGTAAACTGACCCGCTCATCTACCAGAACATTAAAACAAGGAGGACGTATCATATGGAGTGAATACATTGCTTGAGAATCTGTATTATTACTGTTTATAGAGTATGCAAAAAATAACGTCAATTCAGTGGCCTTCAACCATCAGACCTAGTGCAGACAAGAGGAGCAGTTCTACTGATTGTTTCTCTCATTTTCTAACCTGCACTAGAAAAATGGGAACTGGAATTGGTAATTACAACTGATTGGTTATTACATATGACCAATGTACCATTAGAAACTCCATATGGAAAGGTACCATAGAATGAGGTAAAGACTTCATCTGGCCATACACATAATTCTCACTGACGTAGTCGTTTGTTAGTCAATGTCGCCATGAATATACATGGCTGGTCTGGGTAAAAATCCAACCTGTCCGACCATTGCTTGGGGCAAGACATTGGCAGACAAATCTGCTGAAGAAACAGTCTGTGGTGAAGTAATAATTTGGTTACTGGGTGTTAAAATTTCTAATGAGGGTTTGGCGCCATACACCACCATTGCCCCCTAGCAGTGGGAAAAAGGAAAGCTGCCATCTCACCTTATGGTTATAATTGCTAGTTAATGTATAGTTATCTGTTTGACTATTAAGGATGGTAACATATTTTGTGAAGTTGACCATAGATATGGGATTTTTGTCGGCCTATCCCATATATTTCAATAGGTTCTGCCAATAATCCAATGATTTATGGACAGTTCAATTGTTCCTGATGTCTTCAAACTCCCCTACAGTGATTGGACAGGTTGGATTTTAGGGGAGTTTTCCCCAAACCATTATCTATCACCTATTCACAGGGTGGTCCTGAGAGTCCCATAGGAATAGAGCGGTAGTGCGCATGCTCGACCACCGCTCTATTAATTTCTATGGGGCTGCCGAGCACTATCTTCGTCAGACCCATAGAATTGAATGGTATGGTGGCTGAGCATGCGCACTACCGCTCTATTCCTATGGGGCTCCCAGGAACGGCAAGGTAAGCCCGTTTTCATGATCGGTGGGAGTCCCAAGCAGTCGGACCCCCACCGACTAGATATTTATCATTTATCCTGTGAATAGATGATAAATAAGGATTTTTTAAAACCACCTTTAAGGCTCTATTCACATTGGGGTACGTCAAGGTTTTCATCCAACTTTCTGGTATTCTAGTAGAAATAATGCATTCTGCAATACTATTCTTTCTGTAAAAAAAATGAATCCCAATAGAGCAATTAAAGAGAGATTAAAGTCAATGGGTTCCTTCAGGTTTTGAGTCCATCACAGTTCGAAAACAGATCTGGCATAGCGGTCATGGGTCTGTAATAAAACCGGAAGTCGTTATGCTAGTGTTCACAGAATCTAACCCACCCTACACTATCTACATGTTTGTTGGGTCGGGTCATATTGGCATGTTTAACGTGGAGTTGTTGAAGATATCTAATAGGTATCTTATGTCTATCTCCAGCATAAGTAACGCCATTGGTGTAAGTGTACCCCTTATCTAAATCATTATCAGCTTAGGGGAGGGGTTTAGCTCGACCCCTCCCACACCATTTCAGTTTATTGTTTTATACTGTCCACACTTTCTAAGTAAAGGTAACCAACGACCTATGGTCACCATAATCAGTGACCAGGGACTGAATGTCAAAGAATTGTATATTAACGTTATATGGGACATAGTTATAAAAAGGGTGGAGGAGCCCTTTAAGCCAAAGTGACAATTGCTTTTTATAAATACTGTTACCAATCCCCAATTTTCTCACTTCTACCTATTTATGTCCAATATTACATGCAGAAGGATAATGATAATGATAAGGATTCTTTTCACACGTAGTCAATGTGATAAAACCGATTACCTTGCGGCACGTTCGTTCCTCGTTATTCTTTTTGTATTCTATTTTGTCTCTTAAATTTGTGCATGAAGTTTAATTACAGTCTAGATTTCCTCTAAAGTATAAACAGTCAAAATATGTATCACTTGTGGCATGATAAAGCGCGGTATTACATTCTGTTTCCCTCGTCTTGTCTATAGGAAGATGAAAGCTTTGTCTGGAGACACAAATCTCCCAGTAAATTAAAGGACACACTTAGATTTTTGTTAAGACCCGAGAAGTGTTAGGACTAATTTGTGGTTGTTTATCACTAGGGGGCGGACATGTAACCTATTTACAAAGGCTCCGTTTGTGGTATCTCAGGGAAGGCTACATGTTTGATATGACATTTTTTTTAATCTTTATACAAACTCCCTTACCATGGTTATCGCTGTAGAGGTCTGGAATTCGGCTTAAAAGGATTGTTGGGATTAGTTACTAGCTTTGCTGCTGGATATGCTGTTTGGATACTCAATGATGCAGAAACAAATACAATAAAATAAAATATGAACACAATATCAGCTACTAAAATTTTACAGGCTCATCTGCAATACTAAACACAGCCCATGGGCAGGAGTGGCGCTATTTTAAAAATAAAAACACAAGAAAAACAGTAGACCCTTTTTTCTAATCTCATACAATTCCTATAAGTTATTTTCTACAAACCCGATATTATAAGGTAATACAATCGAGACAGATCAATAAACTGAAACATTGAAAGAGAAAAGTCTTTACATAACACTGGGAATTTTTAATTGCCGAGGCTACCTTATCCAACTCTTGATTCAGAGCTCCAAATCCCCTCCATAGCTATATAGTTAACATAATAAAATCCTGACTATCTACAATCACCACTAGAGGGAGCTTATGAGCTAACTGCATACTTGAACTCAATAATACCACATTTTAAAGTGGGCTCCCCCTGGTGGTGGCTGCCGAACTTCATCCTTTAACTATGTCTATAAAGGGGATTTGGAGCTCTGTATTAGAAAAACTGAGCTTGGACCACTATAAAGATAGAATGACATTGAACAGCATAAAATGTTGAACAATATGTGGACATTCACTTGAACTCCTTCCCGCAGTTACATAGTTACATAGTTACATAGTTAGTACGGCTGAAAAAAGACACATGTCCATCAAGTTCAACCAAGGGAAGGGAAAAGGGAAGGAAAAATTTCTACACATAGGAGCTAATATTTTTTTGTTCTAGGAAATTATCTAACCCTTTTTTAAAGCCATCTACTGTCCCTGCTGTGACCAGCTCCTGCGGTAGGCTATTCCATAAATTCACAGTTCTCACTGTAAAGAAGCCTTGTCGCCTCTGCAGCTTGAACCTTTTTTTCTCCAGACGGAGGGAGTGCCCCCTTGTTTTTTGAGGGGGTTTTACAAGGAACAGGATTTCACCATATTTTTTGTATGTGCCATTAATATATTTATATAAGTTAATCATGTCCCCCCTTAGTCTTCTTTTTTCAAGGCTAAATAGGTTTAATTCTTTCAATCTTTCCTCATAACTTAAATTCTCCATGCCCCTTATTAGCTTCGTTGCTCTTCTTTGTATTTTTTCCAACTCCAGGGCATCCTTTCTATGAACTGGAGCCCAGAACTGAACTGCATATTCTAGATGAGGCCTCACTAATGCTTTGTAAAGTGGCATTATTACATCCCTGTCCCGCGAGTCCATGCCTCTTTTAATACACGACAATATCCTGCTGGCCTTTGAAGCAGCTGATTGACACTGCATGCTGTTATTGAGTTTATGATTTACAAGTACACCCAGATCCTTCTCAACAAGTGAATCCGCCAGTGTAGTTATGTCCAGTGGATGGCGCGGGCATAGGAACCGGCAGCTGACATGCCGCTGCAATGGCCAGGATCGGAGTTGCCTCCCATCTCATCTGTTTAACGCCTTAGATGCAGAGGTCGATAGAGACCACGGCATCTAGGTGGTTAGACAGAGGGAAGGGGCTCCCTAATTCACCTATTGGCACCGCGTGATGCTATCACGGGGTGCTGGTGGGTTTCTATGGCAAACAGGGGCCTAAAAATGACCCCCCCAGGCTTGCCAGAGCCGTATGCCTATCTATTAGGCTGTACTGAAGGAATTGCCTTATAGATTGTCTGTTAGTTTGTTACTGACAGGCAATAATAATTTAGTATACTGAGTGCACCAAAGCATTATAGAAGCGATCAAATAATCACATTGTGAAGCCTCTAGTGAGACTAAAAACTAAATGAAATAAAGTTTGGTATAGTTTTTTTTTTTTTTGAAACACGTATTTCCCCCTCAAAAATGATAATAAAGTTAATAGATAATTAAAAAATAAATTGATGGAAAAGTAAAAAGGTTATGTTCAAACATTTTTTTTCATTAAATGTATGTTTATTGTGCAAAAGTGGTTAAACATAAAAAAAAACTTTACATAATTGACATCGGGGTAATAGTTCCGTCCCATAGAATAAAGGTAACATGTTATTTATAAGCCTCATACGGCTATGTTGATGGAAAAACAAAAAAGTTATGGGTCTCGAAATGCAGCAAGGCAAAGACAAAAAAATCCTGACGGTCAAAATGTGCTCGTTCCTGAAGGGGTAAGGATATTAAAACGAAATATCTAGTGATATAATCTAAATTGCAACTGGAGGCATAGCTTTAATCTCCTGGACCCCAATGTTAAATCTGTAACAAGACACTTCACTTGCCATGTGCAATTCATAATACTGGTCCAGTTGTGGACATACACAGCAGAGGGCCCCTATGCAAGAACAGTATATAGGCCCCTTACTCTCCATTAGCTCATCAATGAGCACCCCGCCGGCATGTCTCTCTAAGAGTATGTTCACACAGGGCAGATAGCATATCCGCCCTGGTGGCCGCAGGGAATTCTGGACAATAAACCGTACCAAATTGTGGTGCAGTTTTTCATCCGGAATGTCCGCTGCGGAAAATTGCACATAAAAATTTCACACTTACATGTAGCCATGGCGACACATCCCTCTGCCCTCCTTCAGCCCGTCTTTCTGGGATGACATTTTATCCCATGTGACTGCTGCAGCCTGTGATAGGCTCCAGCGGCCACATGGGATGAAACGTCATCCCGGGAGGCCGGCCTGGACAAAGAAGCACAAAATTCTGGGTAAGTATAAGACTTTTTTTTGTCTGAGTTGCGATTTCTCTGCGGAATCGCAACATCTGCTATTTGTTTTGCGGGTTTTACCTCCTCATTGAACTCAATGCGGAAAACCCGCAACAAAGGAGCAGCGACTACCCAAATACAATTGACATGCTGTAGATTAAAAAAAACGCACCGCAGGTCAATTTCTGAGCGTTTTTTTCCGCTTATCATTTCTGCAGCGTGTGGACGAGATTTGTTCAATTCTCATTCACTCTGCTGCTACTGTATTATGCTGCGGATTTTCTGCAATAAAATCTGTTGCAGAAAATATGCAGTATTTACGCTACGTGTGAACCCGGCCTAACGATTCATCCCTAATTCTGAGCCATTGTCAATAGGTCAGTCTATAGATTCAATCCAATAGACAGTAAAAAGCTTATTTTCAGGTCGCAGTGGCCCCCCCCTACCTACTGGGTCCATGTGCAGTTACACATGTTGCACCAATGGTATGTCCACCCCTGTACTGGTCATCTTCTTATGTGGCCCCTCAGGCTCCAGGGCCCATGTGACAGCGCAACCTCTGCACCACTTATACCTACGCCCGTTTGTGACTTTTTTTCCCCCCATTTCTAGTCGCCACCTTTCCACAGTATTTTTGTTCTATATTATTCGGCTTGTCTTCTCAGTAACCTGGAGTTACCACTCTTTTCAGTAAATGAATGTCTTCGTATTCTCGATTAGATGGGGCCAGAGAAACAAGCCATTCATGCATCTACAATAAGAGTTAACAAGACCTAACCGAGACGGTGAAATCTTGTTAATTAACTTAAAGTCAGTCCCCGAAGCCAGACAAGCAGCAGATCTATTCCAGAATTAGGATAACGGGACATCTCCATTAAACACAGACTTGTGGGACACGGGCAGGTTTGGAAATAAGGAAGCGAAGACGAGATGTTGATCACAGTGAGGAACCACACCTCAGATTAGTGGACGGATAGAAAAAGCCGAGCACATCAAGCATTAACATTCACCGGAGCCAGATATACCTGAGGAAAAATACAATATTTTCTCTTGCATTTTATTTCCCACTGTATCCATGGCTTAAGAACGCGATGGGAGCCGAGACTCTGTAAATAAACAGAGCCTTTGTATTCACCGTGTGCGAGGTCTTCGGAGAATGAAAAACATGGCTTTGGCCTGAAGATAGTTTTAAGAGAAAAATACGGGAAAGAATTGACTCAGCATCCTTAAACATAGGTGGCATTTGATTTGTATTTGCCGCCAGAGAGCGCATTATTTTCTGATTTTACCCGCCGGATTGTCCTCTCTCTTAATGTTTTTTAGATTGGTTCATCGACAGTTCATTATCTTCTGGGCCTAAAGTTTAATTGTTACATGGCGTGTAATTTACAATGTCTGGTATTTGGATAATGCTGTTGTTATTAGTGTCTCTGAGGCACAGCGCTTCTACCTTCTCTGCGGATGTTCAGCCACCGCTAATAATAACGCCAATTAAATCTTTTTTCGATTCCAACAATAGAAAATTGGGCTGCCGTGAACTGATTCATAACTTTATGGGTTACCTAAAAAGAAGGGAAGAGCATGTAACCCGGTACTCTCAACGTATTGCTCTGCAGCTGTTGTGATACTACGACTCCCTGCTTGCTGTGAGTTGTAGTTTAACAATAGCTGAAGAGTCACAGGTTGCTAACCATTAATATAAACCAAGATACTACATTACAGCCTCTTAAAGGACTACTTCATCCCAAAAGTTTTCAATTCGACAAAAGTACAGAAGAGGTACAGACCCTCAGACCATAATTGATTTGATGAAGGTTTACCTGAGGTACCAAGTCTAAGAGGGATCACCCCATTTTCACGCTTTACTCCCTCACGGATGTATGGCCTATTCTGAATCAGATCCCAGAATTATGGCCTTTGGAGTAGTCACCAATTAATTGGCAATGCTGATTTGGTGAGCAGGTTGACAACAGAGGTAGAGCAGTAGCAAGCCTTAAAAAGGAGCTGTCCCCTCTCCTGACATGTCTTAGTAAATACTTGTATTCCCCATAAAATAACAATTCTGGAGCATCTTTTCTTAGAATTCTGTCGCTGTAATTCCGCCTAGAAATCTCGGAATAAATTGACAACTGGGTGTTACCAGTTGGGGGGGGGGGTGTGTCCCTAAACAGACACTGTCCAATCAGGGCTCACAGAGTGAGACTGTGTAGGGACACACCTCTTTGATAAGGGAAATTGTAACACCCAGTTGTCAATTTATTCATATATTTCTTGGAGGAATAACAGAGGAATAGCACAATGTAGAGTTCTAAGAAAAGATGCTCCAGAATTGTTATTTCATCGGGAATGCAAGTATTTACTAAAACAGACATGTCAGGAGAGGTGACAGGTCCCCTTTAAAATGGTAATGACAGTGAGCAGAAGACACATTACATCAATAGGACAGGCGTAGTTAAAGACACCCGATAATCAGAAGAGATAAACAGGACAAGACAGGAGTTAATCCCATGACTAACCAACAGAGTAATAGGCAACCATAATGTCTTTAAGGTGGATATTTGGGCCAGGCAGAAAGGGGAATTGGCCCTTTAAACCCTTGGTCATTGGAGTGCAGACAGGTGAGTGCAAGTCTTTTCCATTCATAGCAAGCAACCAGTCTGTCTTCAGCTCAAGACAAAATTGAACCATGGGCACTGCAGAGAAGGACGCTTAGCAGGACTTGAAGGGGTTGTCCACTATGACAACCTACTTTCTGCTGACAGTTTCCCTGATGGATTCCTGAGCACCAGGAGTTGTGCTGAGTGAAAAACTCCTTTACACCAACTAAAGTTTTTTCTTCGTCCTAGAGAAACAAGGTATGGAGAAGTATATATTTTTTGGTTGTGTTATTTTTGGCATAATTCTGCCTTCTCTGTCTATTGTTTTTTTTTAATGTTTTCAAAATATAAGGAAAACGAAGGAAAAAACAATTGGATTGGCCAGCTATTAAATGCAGATCCAGAAAATTCTAGAATATTTACTCTATTTGAAGCAGGGTATCATGGGACTTGTAGTTTTCGTGCCCACAGCAGAACTACAGTAAAGTCAGGGACACGCCTCCTCTTGTATTTGAAAGCAGTTAATCCAGGATTCCACAAAAGAGATTAATTATGTAGAATATGAGATTAAAATTAGATGTGAAGCAGGAATTTTCCCTGTGGATTTTTTTTTTGAAGCATAATAGACATTTGGAGCACAAAAGTGGAGACACATTTTAATTAAGTTACCTTAGCATTAGCGTGGAGGCGGAGCATCCCTGGTTTCGACACTTTATCATCTTTCGGCATGCATTTTTAGCAGAAGAAAAACCATAACAATGGGTTACAGTGGCTGGTATCTATTGTTCATTTAATCATAATGCGATTAAAAAAACAATAAAAATATGCATTTTTTTTTTATCTATCAGGGCAAATGAGTGTATAATACTAGATGATAATTTTTTTTCGGAAATCCTTTGACAGATCTGTTACTATTTATTTCAGTTGCTTATACAGCGTATAGTCCTTGTCCCCAATGGGGCTCACAATTTCGGTCAGACACATTTAATAGGGTCAGTTTTATAGAAATTCAATTAACCTATTAGTATGTCTTTTTAGAGTAGAGGAGGAAACCGAAGAACATCCTTACAAACACGGGGAGAACTTACAACTCAATCACAATATTGCTCATGAAACCAGAACCCCTGCGCTGCGAGGCCGCAGTGCTCACCACAGAGCCACCGTGCTGCGTCCTGCATTTTTGTTGAGTTTCAAATAAAAAAGTTTGAAAAAATCCATTAACAAGACTTCATACAGCATTGATAAAGAGCTAAAGTTACTACTACAGACCATTAAAGGGATTGTCCATTGTCTTTGTTGTCTACTTTAAGCACATTTCTGTATATACCAGTCGGTCTATGATTAGAAAAAAGGTATTCCCGAAACAGCACCACTCTTGTTTAGAGGCTGTGTCTGGTATTGCAGTATACATTTGATTGGAGGATGAGCTGCCATAGCAGACACAGACCACGGACAAAAGTAGTAATGTTTTTTGAAAAAAAAAGGCGGACCAAAAAGAACATTTTTGAATCTATCATTGATCTGACCCCAAAAAAAAAATTAAAAAAGGATTTAAGACTATGAATCAGTCCTTGTTCTGGATTAACTTAATTTTTCTTCTACAGACACAAAAGGAATAATTCCATGCCTAGCAAGCCTCCAATATCATGGGGATACTGGGATCCAGGGTTTGGATTTTTTTCCCGCATTTGAATGGTTAAGTATTTTTTAGGGGGAGATGGGTTTCGTTATCACACTCAGACCAATGGGCTCAGTTCCAGGAGCAGTCACTTAGACTGTGTGACCTTGAGCGAGATAATCACACTGTGCATTAGATATCAGAAATGAAACGGTAAGATCCCCGTTCCTGCTGGGCCGTAATATTGTACTGTGCTCACTGGTGCATCCCTGGGTGGTTTAATATAAGGATAAAGTATTATTGTTTCTGTTCTTTAGTAAGAGGATGCCGGCAGCTAAATTGGCCTTGGGACTAGCAAGTTACATTAGCAGAGAAGTGATTATACATAAGCCAATTTTTCAGGGGCATGTTTAAGGTAGAAAAGGCTTATTGTCATTTGTCAGGTTTTAGCTTCAGGCCAAAAAATGTGGGAAACGTACAAAAATCCTGATAACTAGTGAAAATGCAGCCAATGGAGAGGCGAGGGACAGATTTATGCCTTGCACTGTGTGCGCCATGATTTTTCCAGATGCCTCTTCACCAGTTGCCCTTATAACAGATCCAGCCACAGTGCCCCAAATGACAATGCCAGTCACAATGTCCAATGGTAGTACCAGCCATAGTGTCTGCATAAATATGACACATAATGACCCATTACAATGCAGAGCTCCCCGCGCTCAACCACATTCGGGCCACAATTCTAAATATCTGAGCACTATAGAGTTAAACGGTTAGCCCCTAAGCTCCATCCCACATTTCCTATACTCTCCCTTATAGCCCATAATACATTTTTGGTGGGTATCTAAGGGAGGGTGTTAGGTAGGAGGAGTAACACGATCATGACGCAGCATGAAAACCATACTATCCCTCTTTGGCATATGTCTGTCAATTACCCTTCTGTAACTGGGAAGCGCTAAATAAAATAAAATTAAGAAAAGCAGTTCTCAGAGTAAAGCGTGGGTGGGTCAAGCTGCCTTTTGTCCCGCCCCTGCTTTACTCTCTAGCCTATTATTCCCATTGTATCTGTTTTGGTGTTGATTTGTAATTTCTGATCATGTCATGGTCTCTGTTTTATTCTCCTTCTTTCTATTTTATGTCTCAGAAATCAACATGTCTCCTGACTCAGCCAAGAGAACGTGACACTTTACAAGACATTGGAACCGCAACAGGAGTCTGGAGAAAAAGTTTATCTCTAATTCTTTTCAGTTGAAAGAAAATCTCTGAGCAGGCATACTTTTCTATTAGATCTAAAAAGCTCTATTATAAAAAGGGGCAGGGGGTAATTTATTCAATTTAAGAAAGAGGTTATCATGGTATGAAGGTACAGATATAATTACCATAGGTCTCCTGCTAATATGATGGAAAGAGAGGAAAAAAACAATTAATAGAGATACATGATGGAAGATTTAAAAATAACGGAGAGCTGAATAGAATGTTCTTTCCTTGGGTAAGCCGGAATTAATAAAGCAAGTCCGACCCTTTCTTCTCGAGAAGTCAGAACATGACACATGTTCCCTGACGGTATCGTACAAAGGATTGTGCAGAGATTTTAAAGACCTTTTGTTTTTATAATTATACAGTGTGCCGTAAGTCCTTAGCACTGGGATGTATTCTGACTAACACTACAGGTTCTATTTAGAGCGTGAGAGTAAATGGGGATCTAGAGAGGAATTGGAGTAGGCAACAGGTTAGAGACTCATGTGTCCCCAAATGTCCCATCTTGACCACCCACTTAAAGGAAAGTGACATAAAAAAACATGCAACAATTATCGTCATTTCCATCTCTTGTTTAATCCAATTTCTTACAATATTGAACTAGAAAAAGGTCAAATAATGAAATCTTGGGGGTCTTCATTTTACCTCCCTTTCCTTTTTACAGACCTTAAGCCAGATAACCGGCACTTTGTGCAACAAGGGGATTTTTTGGGGGTTTTTTCTTTATTTGCCCCAATACGACAGTACATAGATGTATTAAACATTTTTTGGGGGAAATGAAACAAACTTTATCATTCTGCCAGGGGTATTTTTGACATATCCTGTGCATACCGCTACAGCCATTTTGAAGTTTGAGCTGGCGTTCATGAGATCTATCGTGTTAGTAAATCAATAGACTATAAACGATATCACCTACGGTTTATGGGAATAGCTGAGATTGTGCTGCATCTGATTCACGCCTCTTGGTAATATTTTTAACTTGTTCATTCACCATTAACACCTATGATTTAGAAATTAAATAAGTCCTTCTAACCAATATAATTTTTCCTCTTTATGTCCTGTCCTTTGTGCAATCGATTTTTCAGATACCTTTTTTTCCCCCCATAACAATGCAGCCACTATGACCCCATAACAATGCCAGCCACAATGCCCCCATTAAAATTGTAGCCATAGTATTCCAATAATAATGCAGCCATAGTGTCCTGTAATAATGCAGCCACAGTGCTCATAATGATGCCAACCACAATGTCCAATAAAATTGCCAACCACAGTATTCCCATAACAATACAGCCACAGTGCCCCCTTGACAGTGCAAGCCAAAGTGCCCCTACATTGATGCAGTCACAGTCCCCATAATAATGCAAACCACAGTTTCTAATGACATCACCAGCCACATTATCCCCATAACAATGCAGCTACAGTGCCCCCATGACAGTACAAGCCATAGTGTCCCCATCACAATACAGCCACAGTGCACATAACAATTTCTGCCAAAGTTCCCAATGACATTGCAAGCCACAGTATCCCCATAATATTGCAGCTGCAGTTTCATATGCCAGTGCCTGCCATAGTGCCCCCATAACAGTGGCTCACCATAACAGTAACAGTCGTTTACCACTTTGTTTCTATTCTTTTATATTATATAATTTCACCAATGTCTCATCCATGTCCTGTATTCGTTCCCTACCTGCTCATAATATCTCATGAGGATAATAGCTCTATATATCTTTATCTATATATCTGTATATCCTTTCTCTCTAGATTCAGATGTTTCACAGCATTAGTAAAAGTGTCATACAAAGCCGACAGCAGCTGGTGCAGTTTTTTTTTTTATTATTTAGGCGTATTATTATTAATATATGCAGATGCTTAGCGCAGAGTGTAAATACCTTCTGGAGGTGCCCGGGCTCCATAAATAATGTACCAGGGAGGTAATGACTTTATACAATGTACTTTGATACTTATATAATGTTTATTATTTGTATGACCTCATTGTTTGATGTCAATCAATATTTAATAGAATCTGGGCTGCTTCATTTTGCAGATCGGTTGCTGTTGAATTTTGGTTTCCTGCCGGGCAGGTGTGAATACAGTAGAGAAGGCACCATAGATACAGCCAAAACTTGACTGACCCCTTGGTGCTGGTTCATACCACGAATGCCGGATCCATTTTTGGGGGGCAAAGACGCCCACATCTTGTTTTACATCTCTCCTTCCCAACCACTGTTGGACTGGTGTTCCTTGGGCGCACCAGAGGAAATAATTCTGAGGACTCTACTCCAGCCACAGGGCATATCATTAACAAGGTCTAATAGGTTATATGTAAATCAAGCCATAAGAAAAAGACCCTCGTGGCTATAAAGTCAGCTCCAAATGGGGTTGCCTTCTGCTGGATCTTTGGAACCCAATATTTAGACTGAACCCACTGGAGGATCATCTGATACTCTGGTGTGGCAGTCGAACCCTGTTCTCATCCTTCGCTGTAGAGGTAGATGACATGCCCATTGACCTGTTTCTTCTCTCTTTTACTTGCTCACGTTTCAGTGGTAATGAAGTAGGGTAGCCCAGCCAATGTTCACATTACCCATGGCATGAAAGAAGGGGAATGGGTTAAAATAGACGGGGCAGCCCCAAACAGGGTCCCCAGTGTTCATGGAGTATTTTCTTGGTTCCTGGTCACACTCCTTTGTCCCTACAACATTGGGGGAAAGTGTTAGAAACGATACAAAAAATAAATGGAGAAGTTGCATTTTCACCCTTTCATACAAAACTACGGCAAAAATATGTTTTAAATGAAACCCAGAACTGAACTGCATATTCTAGATGTGGCAGCCCTAAAGCTGTAAGATTATGTCTCTGTCTTGCAAATCAAGTATTTTTTTTTTTTTTAAATCTAATACATAAAATCTCCTGCTGGCCTTTAGAAGCAGCTGATTGGCATTGTGAGCTGTTCTTTAGTCTTTAGTCTTTTATTAGTACCCAGATGCATAACTTGACATTTATCCACATTGAATCTCATTTGTCAAATTGATCCCCATTAAAATCAGTGTCTAGTCAGCTTGTAACATTACTTGTCCTTACTTTTTTTGGTCTCATTCTCCTTTTAGGACATACTTTCCAATACAGGACCAAATGTGTTCTTTCTCTACAGCATAATTTATATTGTGTCTGCAGGAACTGAAGTGACAAATGCTCTTAGCAGATTTCTAGATCAACTGTTGACACCTTTTTCAGCCAATTTCCCAAGAGATCGGCCCTACAGTATAACAAAAGAACAAGACAACAAAAGAAAAATTTTGTGGTTTTCTATAACTTGGTAGTAATTTGGCTTTGCCATTGTAGCTGTTAATTAGGGAGTTCATTAGAGGATTTTTGGGTTTCGCCACTGGATCTCTACATTTAATTCAGGGGCTTAGTAATAGGCGTTGCAGATGTAGTAGACATGGTGCATGAGGGGGCCAAAAGATAATAAGACACCAGTATTAGAATTAGCACATAATACGCTGGAGACCTTGATGGAGATTTTGCACTGGGCATCAGGAGTAGAGATAAGCGAATTTCCTGAAATTAGTTTTGGGTGCCAAATGGTCAAATCAGACGTACAATTTTATTTGGTCCAAATAAAGTTGCAGTGCATTTTGGGAAAGCCACCTGCAAGGCATTATGGGGAAGCTCGTTCGAGGTCATGTGATCTTTTTTCTATTCGGTGTGTATTGATATGTGTCATCAGCACTTCTCCCTCCAACTTAAAGAGGCTCTGTCACCACATTATAAGTGCCGTATCTTCTATATAAGGAGATCGGCGCTATAATGTAGGTGACAGTAATGCTTTTTATTTAAAAAAAACGATCTATTTTTACCACTTTATTAGTGATTTTAGATTTATGCTAATGAGTTGTTTAAAGAGGCTCTGTCACCAGATTCTCAAACCCCTATCTCCTATTGCATGTGATTGGCGCTGCAATGTAGATTACAGTAACGTTTTTGTTTTTTTAAAACGTAAATTTTTGGCCAGTTATGAGCAATTTTATATATATGCAAATGAGGTTTGAAATGGACAACTGGGCGTTTTTTTTTCGTTATGTCCAACTGGGCGTGTATTGTGTTTTTAACTGGGCGTGTTTATGTGTATGACGCTGACCAATCAGTGACCAGTCAGCGTCATACACTCCTCAACATCTGCACGCTCCTCTCCTGAAATATTCTGTGCTGCTGTGAACTCTGCTCTTACCATTACGTAGCTCTCAGTCTGTTACCTCTCCTCCACTCCTGTCCTCAATAACACCTTCACATGATTGGCAAGTCACCACCCCGCACAAGATCCTACTGCACGGCTGACAGCCGTCAGCTGTATAGCTAACAGCACGGTTGTGTTGGAAGCGCGCCCTGCTGTGTCTCACTTAGCAGCTGGGTGTGTTCCCCTCATCTAGCTGCTACGTTCTATCCTGACTGCCGGTGAATTCTCCGTGCGGTCTTCGCAGTGCTGCTACCCCGTTTACCTACGGGAGCAGAACGCGGCTCCTGAAATACTCTGTACTGCCTTAAAGAGGCTCTGTCACCAGATTATAAGTGCCCTATCTCCTACATAATCTGATTGGCGCTGTAATGTAGATAACAGCAGTGGTTTTTATTTTGAAAAACTTTTAGATTTCGTTTCTTAATGCCCAACTGGGCGTGTTTTTACTTTTGACCAAGTGGGTGTTGTAAAGAAGTGTATGAGGCTGACCAATCAGTGACCAATCAGTGACATGCACTTCTCATTGTTCCAGCCCAGCTTCTTTCACTGCACAATCTCACTGTGCTGTGGATCATGCTGGGCTGGAACAATGAGAAGTGTATGACGCTGATTGGTCACTGATTGGTCAGCGTCATACACTTCTTTACAACACCCACTTGGTCAAAAGTAAAAACACGCCCAGTTGGGCATTAAGAAACGAAATCTAAAATTGCTCATAACTTGCTCAAAAATGATCGTTTTTCAAAATAAAAACCACTGCTGTTATCTACATTCCAGCGCTGATCAGATTATGTAGGAGATAGGGCATTTATAATCTGGTGACAGAGCCTCTTTAAACTCTGTGGACAGGTCAGGATCCTGTTTTTTTTTAAATGCTGCTGGGGAACCCGCTCGATCCACTATATAAGGCTGCGCCTCCATCCTCTTCTGCCCCAGTCACTTATTCCCAAGCACTGTAAACTTTCAGATTGGTTGCGCTGTGAATATTCGGAGAACGTGATTGGTTTATGTGCAGGGTAATGAACATACAGACAAGCAGTAGAAGACTGACTAAGGGCTGAGCATTTCATTGAATTCAGTCTTCTACTGCTTGTCTGTATGTTCATTACCCTGCACATAAACCAATCACGTTCTCCGAATATTCACAGCGCAACCAATCTGAAAGTTTACAGTGCTTGGGAATAAGTGACTGGGGCAGAAGAGGATGGAGGCGCAGCCTTATATAGTGGATCGAGCGTGTTCCCCAGCAGCATTTAAAAAATACAGGATCCTGACCTGTTCACAGAGTTTAAGGCAGCACAGAGTATTTCAGGAGCCGCGTTCTGCTCCCGTAGGTAAACGGGGTAGCAGCACTGCGAAGACCGCACGGAGAATTCACCGGCAGTCAGGATAGAACGTAGCAGCTAGATGAGGGGAACACACCCAGCTGCTAAGTGAGACACAGCAGGGCGCGCTTCCAACACAACCGTGCTGTTAGCTATACAGCTGACGGCTGTCAGCCGTGTAGTAGGATCTTGTGCGGGGTGGTGACTTGCCAATCATGTGAAGGTGTTATTGAGGACAGGAGTGGAGGAGAGGTAACAGACTGAGAGCTACGTAATGGTAAGAGCAGAGTTCACAGCAGCACAGAATATTTCAGGAGAGGAGCGTGCAGATGTTGAGGAGTGTATGACGCTGACTGGTCACTGATTGGTCAGCATCATACACATAAACACGCCCAGTTAAAAACACAATACACGCCCAGTTGGACATAACGAAAAAAAAAACGCCCAGTTGTCCATTTCATAGCTCATTTGCATATATATAAAATTGCTCATAACTTGGCCAAAAATTAACGTTTTAAAAAAAAACAAAACGTTACTGTTATCTACATTGCAGCGCCGATCACATGCAATAGGAGATAGGGGTTTGAGAATCTGGTGACAGAGCCTCTTTAATGCCCAAGTGGTAGTTACAGCAGAGGAAGTGTAATCTCGCGAGATTACGCTGTAGATGACAGGTTACAATGAGATCACGCTTCCTCTGCTGTAACTACCACAGACAGAGTAACGAAGTGCAGAGATTGTGAATAGACATCCCGTGGAATGTCTATTCACTGTCTAAACACTTCAGTATTGTTAATGTGTTAGTATAAGACAGCACATAAGGATCTAGCATGATGCCTATGCGCTGAGTAAATGAATGGAGAGGAGTGCATGATGCTGATTGGTCAGCGTCATACACTCCCCTGTATAACGCCCACTTGGTCTAAAGTAAAAATACGTCCACTTGGGCATTAAGCAACTCATTAGCATAAATCTAAAATCGCTAATAAAGTGATAAAAAAAGATCGTTTTTTTAAATAAAAAGCATTACTGTCACCTACATTATAGCGCCGACCTCCTTATGTAGGAGACAGGGCACTTATAATGTGGTGACAGAGCCTCTTTAATATGGATAATTAAGTAAACTATTTTCTTCCATTCAAATATACTTTTGTAGAGCTTGGAGTGTGCATGGAGCCAGTAATGCTCTACGGTTCTACACTACAGATTTCTAGGCCCGCTGTGTGCCGTCGTATGAAGCCTCTATGGCAAAGCTTCAAGGGGAGAGTATCGCCATTATAGAGAATTTGGTGGATTCAGACTTAATCCTATAGGTAAAACCTATGTTTGCACTATACAGTACTGCCTATAGACTTATATGGGTACCATAATACAGCTCCATACAACTGGGATCTTGTCCAGAGCCATAACATAGCCATGTGTATGAGGCCTAACTTTACAAGTACCTATTACTTATTTTTTGCTAAGTTATAATTCAGAGATATATTCAGAACAGCTGGACTCCTGTAATGAAAGACAATACATCCCGAACACAAATCACCAGAGCATGATCACTAAAGACACTGAACCAGCAGGAGATGCTAAGAAATGTTAGCATTGCGGGAAAGCTATTTTTTTTCAACATCAGCTAACTTTACAGAGTATATGTAAAGAGTGATGTAAAGACAATACATCCCGAACACAAATCACCAGAGCGTGATCAGAAAAGACACTGAACCAGCAGGAGATGCTAAGAAATGTGAGCTCAGAACATTGACAACTTTTACATATATCTCTTAATTGGGAGTTTGAAAGTGACCTAACTTTTTATACAGATTATATCTAGATGTCAGCTATAAAATGAGTTAATAAATTTAGGTTTTCCAATGATAAAGTTGATATTTTGACTTGTTACCTAGTTACAGTGGGAATTTTAGTATTGCTTTGTTGCAAATCAATCTACTAGTTCGAAACTCCAATCAAACGTCACTGCAGGAGTTTCTTTCATGCCCGTTACGGTGAATACATGAAGATCTTTACAAATGTTTCTCAAAGCCCCGTCATTAAACCGAACAACAATGATCTGCTCGAGAAGTTGGGATTCAAAAGACCCCATATCCTCTGTCTTCATAAGACACAAGTTCCTGCACATCTCCTCAATTACGCTACAGACAGGTGGATCATATAAAGTTAGGAAAGATATAAAAGGAAACATGTTAATGGCATGCACACGCCTGGTACCCAGTCAAGCCCCGAGGCTCTACAACCTCTTCCACAAACAACACATGCCAAATATAATATGTTTGCCTGGCAAATGAAGGGAAGAAAAATGAGAAATGCTTATTTCTGTACTAAGCAGCAAAACCCACATGATTGATTCCAAACATGATTCCTCCTATGCTTGGCTGCGTATGTAGCACCCCCCCCCCCAACGCCGGAAAATACGGATACAAACAAGCAGCAAATGTTGTAGGCTCATAAAAGCTTGATAATGCAAAAGATGTATATTTCATTTCTATGTAGGACTGATAACAGGTGGTATATGTACTCTGGCAGCTTCATGGATCTGCGGGCGGATTGCGCAGGCAAAGAGTAATGTGTTTAAGGACAGTCAGGGCTTGCAAGATTCATAGACGCACTTGCTTAGAGTTCTAGTCACAGGGAGATGATTAAATGAAGGTGGCATTGTGTTTCCGCTTGTCCCTTTCTTATGCATATCGCTGGTTCCCCAAGGGCCCCTTCCCATATTAAAATGAATTACTCAAACAACCGAAAGCTGAGTGGTATAAAAATAACAACTTTTTTTTCTTCTACTGCAGCCACCGAACACAATACCAGAGGATTATATAACATCTCCGCTCTGCCAGTGCAGTCACAAAGTACGACAGCAGGTGTAGAAGTTCCAGGCACAGAATCTACTTACTGGAGATGAATACTGTTCCGTAATTGGGATAATTAAAGGGGTTGTCTGATTTCGAAAACTTATTTTCAAAAGCCAAATGTCAAATTTTGAGTTAACCCCTTAGTGACCAGCCTATTTTGAGCGTTAGTGACCACATTTTTTTATTTTTAGTTCTTGTGTCCCCGCATTACAAAGAGACATATTGTTTTTTTAGTATTTGTTTTTACGGAGTTTATCACGCGAAATGCAAAAACATGATAGTTCGGGTTGTTAGGTACGCGGTGATACTATTATGTGTATTTGGCTGTTAATGATTTTTTGTTAAATTGTCCTAAAAAAATTAGGTTGGTATCCCTACCTGGAGCCCTTTGTTAGGCTCCCAGCTGCCATGGAAACCCACGTCTCAGGGGTGCTTATGGGGTGATAAAGGGTGCCCGCTGCCTCTGAAACCGCTTAAATGCCACAGTCGCTATTAACAGCTGAGAACTTTATAAGCGGTACAGGTGTCCAGTAAAGTGGCAGTGTTGTAGTATAGGGCTCGTTATTAACCGCCATAAAAAGACGTACTGGCGTTCACTAACAGGTTAATAGACAGAGGTCCTACCTTTATTTTCCTCATCTATAAGCCCGAGAGCATTTTTGGAGGACCCATCTTGCCCATGTATTACACCGACAGCCCATTAATTTTGAATGGGCACAGTGTAATGCTTAGTTTCCCCTGTGGAGGCACTGTAGGGAAATGAAACGTTTGCTTGCAAGTTCCCCAACAGATTACAGCTGATTTTTGGGTGTTCTAGCAGAGGCACTATCTGTACTCTGCTTATTGTTGGGGACCATTCTAATAAAAAAGTAAAGACAAACAACTCCTTTAAGTCCAATATGTCACAAAAAAAATGTAAGGCACAACTTTAAAGTCCTACCTCATTATCAAACTGCTTGAAAACAGTGGTTGTAGATCTATCTAGAAGTCAGTGGCACCATATTCAGTCTTCTAATGAAATCGGGGGCATATGAGGGTACCGTATGGAGGGATATCCTGCAATGACTGATCTCCTCACCTTTTGTCATTACTATGTAATACCGGTGAAGAAACCTCTGTGGAACAGAAAGATATCGCACAATGTGATACCGTATTGACTTAAGGATTCAGGTGTTGGTAAGGCGCAAGGCATATGAATTTTTAAAATGTTGAGGGACATTGTACTAGTTACTATGAAATATAATTCCGAATTCAGAAATTTACTGAAAAGAAAATCTTTTTTGTTAGGATTGTGAGTGCTTTTCTCATTCCTAATCTATACTATACAAACGGAAGGTATGAGTTACTGTAGAAATGTCACTTAGGGGACAGTTTTTTCCTTGCGCTCCACATTTCTAGATAAAAGTATTTTCTTGATTGTACTGACACGACATTGTGTCATTCTGCTCTCAAGAGTTGTCAGGGAGAAGCTAGAACGTAGCTTCAAATTTTTTGTAATAACAAGTCATCCAATTCAATGTTGGCAAAGTGCATGGATCATGACTGCGTCGGAATACATATATATATATATATATATATATATATATATATATATATACACATTATATATACATGCTGCTCATCCGTAAAGTCCTTCTACCAACCTGGCTCTCGGACCACCTCAATGACAAAATTTGGTTGATAAACATGTCACTTTGCCCAATTTTAGGATTCCTAAGTTAAAAATTCACACTGTGATCATTGAGTGTGTTGGTGGAGGAAGGAGTCAGCCATATTATTAATTCCTCAGTAAATTGTAGTAAGAAGAATCTTTGAAAAACATGATCAACCATCTTTCTTTCTTCAACTCCTTGATAGGCCTGGGCTTTGGATAAAACAATTCTAATGAAGGATAAATGTCCAATAAATTCCTAATGTGTTCTGCAGTGGAGTTTATGGGAGACGGTGTGGTGGGATGATTGGGACATGGTCATAATTTGGAATTCCCTAGACATGATGACTTTCAGATGTTTTACAACTCTTTTATGTTGCCCATACAGCTTGAGGCCTTCACATGAAGTAACTTAAGTTTCAGAACAAACTTGGAAGATTTCCCATGTGTGGACTCATAAAGATGAGAGTCTGGGATAATAAAATAACATAAAATGCAGTCAAATATAAACCTTTCCATCTTAGTAAAAAGAAGCCAGTCAAGTTTATCCAAACTGGACTGGCTTCAAATCAACCTATTTTATAAGCTATTCTTTTTAATTCCTAACTACTCTATTTATTGAAGTAACTTATCTTGTAGTCGTAGAGCACCTTAAGCCAGTCTTTTAGCTGTTAGGAGACATTGATGATTCGTCTGTTGTGCAAAATGAACAATTGGTGGCAGAAACAATGCGGCCATCTTATTTTTGGGGAAGACAACGTGTAATTTTGAACAAACATCAGATATCAATGGGTGATGAGCAGATTCAGATCACGCAGAAAATCCAAATCATCTTACATCCCTGCCAAAGATGCAAAGCACCAGTATAGTTGTGAAGTTATGTAGAGAATCTTTAAACTATATCTTCTCCTACTTAGGGCCCATTTACATCGGCCAATTATCGGGCAAACGAGCAAAACGCTCATTCCCGATAATTGTCCTACGTAAACAGGGCAACGTGCTGCCGACATGATAGAAATGTATGGGGACGAGCGTTCATAGTAACGAGCGCTTGTCCCCATACTTACCCCTTGAGAAAGGAGCAAACGAGTACCAATCAAGGAGCTGTCTCATTGATCGGCACTCGTTTACACGGCCCTTGTCGGGCTGTGCAATAGGACCCTTCGTCATAAGTCATTGTTTTTGTAAATTAGACCACTTTAAAGAGAACCTTTCACTACCCTAGACATGTGCATCTGAATGCACCATCTTATAGGTGCTGCTGAACAGACCCTGGGGCACTTCGAATTAGCTGTGTAGCCTCCGCCGTTCTGGAGATATCGGTGCAGTTATTATTGACGCCTAATATGTAAATTAATCCCTGTACAGTCAGTGGGGAGTTCCTGGGCATGGAAAGGGCAGGGGGGCGTGATAGAGCTCTGACACTGTCCGGACAGTGTCAGAGCGGCTTGTGCTGTGTGATCTCTCTCTGCTGTGTGTGGGCACAAACGCGTTCTCCTCCTCTCTCCCGCTACTGTCAGTAAGTGATGAGAAGACTGTGTGATCTCGCGAGAGAGCTGACGTGGCAGAAGCCGCTGTGACACTGTCCGCAGCTGATTGGACAGTGTCAGAGCTCTGACTATCACACCCCCCTGCTCTTCCCATGTCCAGGCGCGCCCCACTGACAGTTTAGGGGCTTATTTACATATCGGGCGCCAATAATAACGGCACCGATATCTCTAGAACGGCGGAGGCTACATAGTTAATTCAAAGTGCCCCAAAGGTCTGTGCAGCAGCGCCTATAAGATGGTGCACTCAGCTGCACAGGTCTGGGGTAGTGAAAGGTTCTCTTTAAAGAGCTGGAGCTTTCTTCTTCCTAAATGCAGAAAAGGGGAAGTAATGGTCATGCTCAGAACAAGACTATGCTCTTAATACGAGGTAGATGGTTGCCAGCTGGGAGAAAAATGACTGGCTTGCAAAAACTATAAATTCTAAAGAAGGAAATCAGAAGACCTTGAGGATACCCAAATGACTCACATACACGAAACAGTTCTAAATAATAGTAAAAACTAAAAAAAAAAATGCGCACAGACTGTAAAATGGCACATCGTCCCTCTATGGGTCTGTATAATGGACCCACATGCACTTGCCTCCGTCTCAAGCAATCCTTCTAGGGGGGAATACCTGCATAAGGCCCCATGAACACAGCCGTAAAAATACTCCGCAATTACGGACCCGCCCGGTTTTATTGGCCGCGGACACCTTTCCGTAGCACTACGGATAGGTGTCCGTGCCGTAGAACCGTGCCAGGAAATATGGAGCATGTCCTACTTTTCTGATTTTGCGGGCCGTGCTCCCATACTTTGTATGGGAGCACGGCACGAAAATACATCCTGCGGGTCTCGGTGGCCGGCCGTGCCCGCAATTTCTAGATTCACAGCAGTCTGTTACGGATCCATAAGCATCAGCCCAAAAATAGACAGAAAATAGAGTACAGTATACAGGTCATAGTATATTAATGTCTCAATTCACATTAGGCCTTGCATGCCCGAATTCCCAAATAAAAGGAAATGTGAGTCCTTCCCTCCCCGTTCCACCTATACCCCTACCCATAAATCAGTCTGATGAAACGGCTCCAGTAAATACGTATGTTTTTGTTGCTAGGCACCTTTGCTTCATCTTAGTTCTGTCTCATTTCTGAGTTAATCCCGACGCTCTTACTGTGAAGTGATTGCGGTAATGACTCGGGAAGTTAACTTAGAATTACATATCCATGTTCTCCTGAACGGCACGCTCTGCTCTAAGTAGTCCTATGCAACATTATATCTGAGATACAACACGTGCATAGATTATTATTCCCCATGACCTCCATTACACTGCAAAGTTCTCTGAACGGTTCCGGTAACAAATAGCATCAACACATTCTTTATGTCGCTAGAATGGTCATCGGGCACCGTACAATAATAACAGTTCTCTGCACAGTACATTCAATTGTCTTTAATGGCGAGGTGAAATTAGCGCAAATGTCCCGTAATTCACAGCAGCCAGACATCTACCTGTATTCTTATAACTTTCAAAGGTCTCTCATCTCAGGGTAATAGGTCTGTGCTACTTTTCTACTTACAGTGCTTTACGAAATACTCTCTGCTGTGAATTCTGTCATTAAATTTCATCTATACCCTGCAAAGAATGGAGTGCAGGCATTTGATGGAATCGGTTCTCTTTAGTTATTTTTCGTTTTTCCATTTTTGTTTTTTCCTCTCTGTCTTTCAAAAGTCAAAAGGGCACACAGTGTATCCGCCCTGGGAACACCAGCCCAAAAAAACCCGAAACAAATTGTGGTGCAGATTATCGCCCGGAATGTTCGCTCCGGAAGACTGCACATAAGAAAAAAAAGTTTGTCACCTACGTAGCCATGGCAGTGCGTCCCTCTGCCGTCCTGCAGGTCGGCCTCCTGGGATGATATTTCATCCCATGTGACCGCTGCAGCCTGTGATTGGCTGTAGCGGTCACATGGGATGAAACATCATTCCAGAAGGCCGGCCTGGACAAAGGAACACAGAATCCTGGGTAAGTATAGGATTTTTTTTTTCTGAGTTGCAATTTTTGCGGCAGAATCACAGCTTTTCTGCTGCAAATAAATCGCAACATTTGCTATCTGTTGTGAGTTTTACCTCCCATTGAATTCAATGGGGAAACCTGAAACAAAAAAGCAGCTATTACACAAATACAATTAACATGCTGCAGATTAAAAAAATCGCACCGCATGTCAATTTCTGAAAGTTTTTTTCCGCTTATCACTTACGCAGCGTGTGGGTGAGATTTGTTCAGATCTCATCCACTCTGCAGCTACTGTGTTACGGTGTGGATTTTCTGCAACTAAATCCTTTATGGAAAATCTGCAGTAATTATGCTACGAGCTCAATTCAGAGGACCGTAGTATACGCCCGTTAGATCAACGGCCGTCACATGGACGCATGATTTCAATGGGGGCCGTTCACACGGCAGTTGTTCCAATGAACCGTGTGAAGGGTCCGTTGAGAAATGTCCTATTTTATTCAGTTTTCACGGATCCCTCGATAGACTCCCGTGAAAATGTGACCCACACAGGTGCAACTCGGACATGAAAAACTAACGTTTTTTCACGTCAGAGTTTGCACTCATTCGTGTGAAGCTGGCCTAAGGCTACATGCACACATTGTATATTTTGCTGCGGAAAATACGCACCAAAACCGCAGCAATATGTAGGAAATTCGCAGGTAAAAAATTGAATCATGCGTTTTTCGGTGCGGTTTTTACAGTTTGATGTGTTTTTCGGCGCGTTTTCATGCTGCAGATTTTGGTGTAATTTTCCTTAGCACTAGGCATATACAATTCGCAAGCGGAAACGCAAGATAAATTGACATTCTGAAGATTTTAAAATCTGCAACGCAGGTCAATTTACTTGCAGAAAAATACAGCAGCGTGTACATGAAATTTCCTGGAATCTCATTGACTTTGCTGGTACTGTATTCAGGGTTGCCAACCGTCCATAAATTCAAGGACAGTCCGCAAAAATAGGTCCGTAGCGTCCGGCAGAAAAAAGCACCGCCCGGGATTTTCGGCAGTCTCCCGGAACTTTGCACTGCGCATGCGCAAAAATGCACATGTGAAGTGCAAAGGAATAGTAGGCCGCGGCCGGGTATATTTTCAGATCCTGTGGAACCTGAAAATATGCTGGCCGGCCGCTGCCAAGTGAGGTCGGTGCTGGGAGTGGACCAATCCATTAACCTGACATGAGGTCAGGTGACTCAGGTCAGGTGACTGGTTTGGTCCAGTCCTGTGCCGTTGCCGACTCCATTCAGAGTGATCCTCCGCCGCTTTGCTTTGCCGCATGACCACCTCCTCCTCCTCCTCACGGTGACTGGTGTCAGGCAGAGCGGAGAGTGGTAGCGTTAGGCTACCGCTCCCCGCTCTGTTTGCACTAAGTACAGGGGAAGGGGGCGGCGTTACTTACATGGGAAGGGGGGCACTGTATGTGACTATCTTCAAGAGGGAGCTGTGTGGCTATCTACAAGGGGGAAGCTGTGTGGCTATCTACAAGGGGGAGCTGTGTGGTTATCTACAAGTGGGGAGCTGTGTGTGGCTATCTACAAGGGTGGAAGCTGTGTGTGGCTATCTACAAGGGGGGCTGTGTGTGGCTATCTACAAGGGGGAAGCTGTGTGGCTATCTACAAGGGGGAAGCTGTGTGGCTATCTACAAAGGGGGAGCTGTGTGGCTATCTACAAGGGGGGAGCTGTGTGGCTATCTACAAGGGGGGAGCTGTGTGTGGTTATCTACTAGGGGAGAGCTGTGTGTGGCTATATACAAGGGGGAGAACTGTGTGGCTATCTACAAGGGGGAGAGCTGTGTCTGGCTATCTACAAGGGGGGCTGTGTGGCTATCAACAAGGGTGGAGCATGGAGTGGGGCTATTTACAAGGGGGAGAGCTGTGTGTGGTTATCATTCAAGGGGAGAGCTGTGTGCGGCTATCTACAAGGGGGTCTTTGTGGCGCTATCTACAAGGGGGCTGTGTGGCACTATCTACCAGGGGGGCTGTGTGTGGCGCTATATACAAGGGGGCTGTGTGTGGCGCTATATACAAGGGGGCTGTGTGGCATTATTTACAAGGGGGAGCTTTGTGGCTATCTGCAAGGGGGGCTGTGTGTGGTGTTATATGCAGGGGGCTCGGTTACTGATGGGGCACTTTTATTGTGTCGAGCACTGAGGTATCATTATTACCATCTGGATCACTGTGGATTACGAGTTTGTGTAGAGGATGGGATATACGTGAGGAGGTGCTGGAAAAGCGAGAAACCATGTCTGTGTGTCAAATTCTGCAGAGACGAGTCATGGCTGGAAAAAATGGTCGTCACAGCGGTCTGGGCCGAATGGAGAAAAAAAGGGAAAGTGAACGACTAATCAGAGAAAACATCACCTAAGTTAGCAGGGGAAAGCTACAAGCGAAGCTGTGACTGGTGAGTCACTCCTAGAACACAGCACAGTGCACAGGCAATAATTTTGTAATGTGTCCGTAAAAATTTTGGTCAGTGAATTTTAGCTCAGTTGTCCAGAAATTTCTGAAGTGGAGGTTGGCAACCCTGTGACTGTATTACGCTGCGGTTTTGCCGCACGCAAATACACGGGACAAAACCGCAACGTTACACGCATCGTGTGCATTGAGCCTTAGAGTTCTATTTTTGGAAGGAACAACTCAATGACGAGAATGAATCGCCTGTCTTTGGGGTGCTTAGAAACCTTGGATTTTGAAAAAAATATCTCTATTTTATCCAAGTTCTAGCATACAAGGTCATTTTACAGATACAGAATTCTACTTGTTCCGACAGGTATAATCCATCTGAATATCCGAGATGAAATAGTTACTAGAAGAGAGAGACTATAAGAGGATTGCCTTTCAAAACATTTCATGTAATGATATTAGGACTTCTCTCTCACGTGACTCATTATGAATTTTTACGAGAGCTATTAAAGACTTTTAACCTGTCTCTGGAATCCTTGGGGGATATTTATGGCTTTTATAAAACGGTTATGGGTGGAAGAAGACATTAATGAGGGGACTGTACACTTGGAAATGTTATACTATTACTGCATTAACATCTCCCAGCCAACCAATAATGGATCTAAGGATCTATGTTTTACTTAACGGTTAGTGCAATGTATCCTCCCTTTCGACGTGACAGTTCTCAGACGGTTCTGGTTCCGGGAGAACAGCCATTTAGGTTGGTGGTCTGAACGTCTTTGGTCTGTTTCCGTGATTAACAATTCAGTCAGATAACACATTGATATATATATATATATATATATATATATATATATGAGCACAAGGTCACGAGTATTAAAAAGCAGATTGATGTTTCATGATAACTCCCATTAGATATGTTCATTAAAGAGCTACTTCAGTGATGACATTGAAATACAGTATAAAAAGTAAAGGGTCATGTTAATTGATAAATCATAGAAGAGGTTGTTGCAGTAAACAGCAGCTTTGTATGCTGTTTATGGATTTGGAGGGCAATGATAGGAAATGTGAAATTCCCTGCAATATTGTATGAGAAGAAAAATAAAATTTCCATGTTGTAATGTTACTATAATATAATGTTATTATTGGAATTGTTACCCTACACTTTGGGCACTTTGACTCCCGGTAACAATCCCAATAATAACATTATATTATAGTAACATTACAACATGGAATTTTTATTTTTTGCTTTTGAGCATTCAGCTTTTATTACAAATGGATATTGGTTCAGTATTGGATCATTTTGGGTTCTATTATTACCACATGTAGCAGAGCTGAGCTTGTCAATTAACACAACACATTTCGTTATGGTAAGGGCTTATTCAGATGAACGGGATATACGTCCGTGCAACGCGCGTGATTTTCCGTGCAGACAGTTGCGTTGGTCCGCTGCGTAAAAGTCACGACATGTCCGTTCTTTGAGCGTTTTTCGCGCATCACGCACCCATTGATGTCAATGGGTGCGTGAAAACCACGCATGTCACACGGAAGCACTTCCTTGCGAACAGCGTGATTCGCGCAACAGCTGTCAAAAGTATGAATGAAAACAGAAAAGCACCACGTGCTTTTCTGTTTACAAACATCCAAATGGAGTGTCATAATGATGGCGGCTGCGCGAAAACCACGCAGCCGCGCATCATATGATGCTGCCACACGGAGCTGTTAAGTGCCTTTTGCACAGGCAAAACGCCACGTTTTTTTGCGTGCGCAAAAGGCACACGCTCGTGTGAATCCAGCCTTAGGGTTACTGCGGGGTGTCCAATCAGGACATTCCCTTTATTAAATACAGACCCAGTGGTGATCAGATGATATTGAAGCTGCGGGTGCCCCAATATTACCCCTGCAGTGGCTTGTAGTAGTTCATGGCGACAGAGGCGTAGCCTAAAGGGGTTTTCCCATAATCAATAGTAATCACCTATCCATAGGATCCCACCGATCAGATATGTATAACCTATTCTGTGGGTAGGTGATAAATGTTGATTATGGTTAAACCTTTTTAAAGTGTCTGTGTCAAGATGCAAAATCTGTAACAGGGTCCCCCACCTAATGTGCCATTTAAAATACTGGCATCTTCTTATGTGGCAGAGAGGACATCAGGCACCAGTCCTGGGCTTAGGTGTGATTGCTACCTCTGTGCCCACTCTATAGCTACACCCTTGCAAGTTGCTCTGTGCGGTAGACCCCTACAACCTCCAAGCTAAGGACCCCCCTCTATGATGTTCATATGGCCTTACCTTTGTGGCATTTAACTCGATGCATAAAAATTCAATTCAATGACAAATTCAGCTTTGCTACATCTGCAGTAGCAGGATTTTTATTAAAGAATGTTTTTTCGAAAATGTTCTTTATTTTTCAAGACTTCTGTATCAAAAAAGGTAACAGATTATTAAAAAACAAACCGTAGAGTGCAAAGGAATCATTCTCTTAAGTTGTTCTATCCTCCTGCGACAATTATAGTTTAGTGTAAATCAATGAAGAAAGTCTCCAGATGCCATTGTTTCTCTGAAAGTCGTCATAAAAAAATATAGAACCACAATGCTGACACTATATGGCCGACATTGAGCAAATCTTTCAAGTGCTCAGATCAATTCAGACTGAACTTTGTCTCGAGGCAATGATCAAAAATAAATGTCATAGCTATAGAACAGGTCACAATCCAGCAAAAATGGCTTCAAATTAACTGAAGATTTTCAATAAATGTACATTTTCCATTGTCTATTAGATTATAACGCAAGGCAAGAATAATCTGTAATATTACCATATGCATGAGGCCTTAAAGAAATTGGGCAAGGTAGGATATAGACCAAATATGAATGTTTTAGTGGATATCATTGTTGCCTTGTAGAAATTAGGCTATGGGTTTGAATCCATACCGGGCAGCATGTACATAGAGCCTTCATTGGCTTCTGCCTGGATCCTGGTTCCTTCCAATATTCCAAAAACACTTAATTTAATGAAATACAAGAAATGTCTGACAAAGCAGATCTAATAGGCATCACATGGGCATAGTTTCCTATTGTGGACACATGATGGCATTGCATTTACATAACACTACACCATCTGGCGACACATCTTGGCCACAGTTCTGTTCTGACAAGGATAACAAACATCATCTGCTACATAGGTATAGTTAAAAGTATACAAGGTTCAATATATTATATATTCTGGTTCTGTTAATGAAGAGAAAGGAAGAATAAAACTCTAGAGAGACATGTGACAGCATTTAGAGAAAGTCCAATTAAAGGAACAATCTTGGGTAAAATATGCTGTACACTGTGTTATGCCTGATGCACCACCTAAGTAGGTGGCACATGACACTGAGATTTAAAAAAACAAAACAAGAGAGAATCCTTGTGTCATGCTCCGCCCCCTCAGGCCGTTCACAGTATATTAGTTTTGCCTGGAGTGTTCCTTTAATAAACCGCCCGTCTTGGCAGGTATGGAAGTCCTTTATACTACAGGTATAATAATTATTTATAACTTTTTGTCCATACTGTTAATATGGTGTCTGAATACATCTTGGCCACAATTCTAAAAACTCCATCAACCGCCAGATGTTTGACCTTCTTGGTTTTTCGTAGCTTCATCTAAGATTTCATATTCCAGCGTAGACGAAAGTATAAAAAAGTCTAATTTCTAAACATTCAATACTTTTACAGATCTGCAGATGAAAATATTCAGACCGAGAACAACCACAAATCTCCTCGTCTGCCTTCAGTTAAAAATATATTAGAGTTTTAGCTTTCTTCAATCTGCGCCATGGACTTCAGGACGGGGGAGGGGGTGGTAAAGTGCACATTCTTGTGCCGAGGCGAAAATAGAAAATGTGATGATAAAGTAAACCTTTGGCTCCTATTGAATCCTGATGTGAGGGGAGATTCCTCTTCTTCTTGGGATGAGAGGGTTTGTCTTTTTTCAGGTTTCTGCCGAGATCAGAGAAACTTAACATGCACATCTGCTCGTGTTTTATGTATGTTTCTTTTCTTCCTTTGATTGATGTACAGAAAGCTTCAGAATATTTAGCAGTGGAATACAAAAAAAAAATTATACTGCAATTTCTACAGGGGCCCCATAGGAAAAATGAACCCCCCCTACAGTTGGTTTATGTGTTCATATCCCCCGATCCCCAGACAGAAAGATTTCTCGATCGTGTCGCGCCCCATCGGTCTGCATAAAGGTGCGCTGTCATTGTCATTGCATTGTACATTTTTGCATTGGGCCCTTTATTGACTTTGGCTTATCAGAGCTGTGTACATGGAACCTACATTATATGGCAACACACAGATTCCTTATGGCTGTACTATGCAGCTATAGGCGCTTGTAGTGATGTTGTAAGATGTCCTTGTACGGGACCTTATTACAGAGGTATCGAAGGGAACATGGTAAAAAAAAAATCCGTCCCATTTCATATGAATGGGATGGAAAAATTATAAAATTGGAAGCATACGTAGATGTAGTATGGGTGTTGTATTATGGCTCTGTATCATTTTAATCTTCTATAGGGTTGTAATATGGCCGTGTGCATGAGGCCTAACACTATGAAGCTTGTGGTTCATAGCATGGCATTGTCAGTTAGGGGTAGATCAAGGCATAAGATTATTGGTGGCATGGTGACATGGGGTCGAATCTGACAATCGGCAACATCTGCATGGAGTCTGTATGTTCTCTGCGTACCATGAAATTGGCCCGAGTGTTTCATTTAGGGAAGTTAGATTATGAGCCACATTGGGGACAGAGACTGAAGTGCGTGATGACGATCTTTGTACAGCACTGTAGAATATATTGGAGCTTTAGAAGTAACAAGAAATAAAATGGCATGGATCAGCTACACTAAAACATACAGTGAATGTGTATCCAAAGATACCATGTCTACCCCTGCCCTGTGGCAAGACCCATTGCAGCAGGGGCTGTCAGGGAGAGGTGAGTATGTAACAGGTCCTTTTCCATTTTCACAAAGTGCGGTCCCGTGATTTGCGGGCCGTGCTCCCATATAAAGTATGGGAGCACGGTCAGTAAAAACCAAAAAATAGCACATGTCCTATCTTATACGGAGCCTTTCTAAATATACCGGAAGGTGTCCGTGGGCAATAGAAATGAATGGGTCCATAATTATAGTCGTGTGCATGGGATTTTACTCTTTAGCCTCGTGTGCATGGGATTTTACTCTTTAGCCTCAGGGTATGTTGACACGGCCGTTTTTCGGGCCGTAAACGCCCGAAAAATCGGAAATAGATCGAATCCAAACATCTGCCCATTGATTTCAATGGGAAAACGGTGTTCTGTTCCGACAGAGCGTTTTTCGCGGCATTTTTTTATGCGTAAAAAAACGGCCGCGAAGAAGAAGTGCAGGACACTTCTTGGGACTTTTTGGAGCCGTTTTCCATAGACTCTAGTGAAAAAAGCTCCAAAAACGGGCGTAAAAAACACTGTGAAAAACGCAGAGAAAATCACTTGTGCCAAAAAAAAGTCTAAAAATCAGGAGCTGTTTTCTCTTGAAAACAGCTCTGTATTTTGAGACATTTTTGACTCTGCGTGTGAACATACCCTCACTCTTAAAGCCTTTGCGGCAGGGTCGTGATTGATGCAGCCACAAAGGATGGGCCAACCGTATATTGAGCATGGTTTTTGGAATGAGATGTTCAACAAGCACATATGGATGGGATATTTAGGTGTTCTTGTGCTTTTGTCCAGATATATACACACAGATATACAGTAAATAAGTACTATAGGCGTTGGGTCCTTCACAAAAATGCAGAACTGGAGAAAGAATTTTTTTGTAACTATATATTCGATTCCCTTATTGTTGCTCTTTCATGGCTCATGTTTTCTTCTATTGGATCATACTCAGTGACCTGTTTTTATTACGTTCATTTTTATTCACATCAAAATAATGGCAAGACTATAATGTTCCTCTGCAGCCATACTTAAATGTGCCAACCATCTCTATTATGCTACTGAGAGAACAGGAGACAGCGTTCGGAAATTAAAACGTAAGAAAGGCCTTATCTGAGAAGTCGGTGTCTGGCACAGGTGGTTTACAGCGCGAACAAAATACAAGAGTGTTATTAAATTTGTTGTAATTGTGATTCATAGGGGAGAAAGGGAGAGTGATATCTTAAACTAACAGGCCCGATGTATTAAGTGGTTTTCTGCAGCACAATGCCCTCAATGGGATATTTCATCCTCACAGATGGTTGCTTGCTAACTTTTATATGGAAAGACATTTTTTATTTTTTTTTACTGTTTGTATGGGCCAATCGATTGTTGCCTGTAAGATAAGCAATCTGGAAATTATAGGGTTAAATCTTTAATTTACAAAGGCTTTAAATGGTAGCTCTGATGTTGCTGGTGCAGGCAATTCGAGTCAAAAGAATAGAGCTGCTGTCATATGACTACTGCTTTGTTCTCTTTCTACTGACCATTGGTTCAGGAGAATTAAAGAGGAGTTGCATAGGATTAGAAAACCATACTGCTTTCTTCCCGAAACAGCTCCACATCTGTCCATGGGTTGTGTCCGGTATTACAGCTCTGTTCCATTGAAGTGAATGGGGCTGAGCTGCAATACCACTCACATCCAGGTGTGGCACTGTTGTTTGAAGATAGCAGTTATGTTTTTTTAATCCTAGATAATAGCTACATGTGGGAGGCTTTTGTGGGGCAAGCCCATAGTATAAAAGTATATATATATATATATAAGGGAAGATATTTAAGTACTGTTGTAAAATGTCACCAATTTATACTGATTTTAAGTATAGATAATTATATGTACATGGTTATCTAATACTGGCTTTGCGGTGTCAGGGGATGCTTCCACTACATGTCATGTTTCCACTACAGAGGCAGATGGTGAACACTAAACCGCAATCAGATTGACACAGAGTCTAAGGCAGCCCTTGTCTTCAACCCTTAAAGGGGTTCTCCACTGTGGACAATCCCTACTTGTTCATGGGGTCCCTTGCAATAAGCAGATCACAACGTGTTCCCATGCGAGGACCCCCAGTGATCGGCTGTAATCTGTGTTAAAATCTAGCACTAAGTGTTTAATTTCCCTACAGCACCACCCCAGGGGAAATAAAGCATTACACAGTGTACTGTACCTTTAAATCAATGGATTGTCACTGTAATGCAAGACAGGTCCTCTAGTGCGGGAAATGTTCTTTGTAACCACTCTCTGCTCTGGCCAAGAGATGGAAATACAGAACAGAGGACCCCCCCCCCTAATAACTCATAATTCACTAATAGGTTATTTGAAAATGTTTTTCTAAACTGGACAACCCCTTTAACGTCTTAATGGTGGTCTGGCCTCTACTGCAGGTTACTTGAGGCAGGTATAAAGACACTCAGACAGCGATCAACATGACAAGTGAGGCTTAAATCCCCCTCAGGAGTGACGTCAATGAGCAGCAATGCAGCATGGCCGGCGAATATGTATGAAATACTACATTATAAAAGAAAGATAACTAACAGGTGTTCCAGTATATCTTACCAATGATCTCTGGGTCACCATGATCAGCATCTCTTCTCACTCTTACAGCAATTTTGAAGCCTAATTAACTATATACAGTGTATATATATATATATATATATATAAATATATATATATACATATATATATATATATATATATATATATATATATATATATATATATATATATATATATATACACAGTGAAGGAAATAAGTATTTGATCCCTTGCTGATTTTGTAAGTTTGACCACTGTCAAAGACATGAACAGTCTAGAATTTTTAGGCTAGGTTAATTTTACCAGTGAGAGATAGATTATATTAAAAAAAAAAATAAATAAATAACATAGTCAAAATTATATATATTTTTTTGCATTGTGCACAGAGAAATAAGTATTTGATCCCTTTGGCAAACAAGACTTAATACTTGGTGGCAAAACCCTTGTTGGCAAGCACAGCAGTCAGACGTTTTTAGTAGTTGATGATGAGGTTTGCACACATGTTAGATGGAATTTTGGCCCACTCCTCTTTGCAGATCATCTGTAAATCATTAAGATTTCGAGGCTGTCACTTGGCAACTCGGATCTTCAGCTCCCTCCATAAGTTTTCGATGGGATTAAGGTCTGGAGACTGGCTAGGCCACTCCATGACCTTAATGTGCTTCTTTTTGAGCCACTCCTTTGTTGCCTTGGCTGTATGTTTCGGGTCATTGCCATGCTGGAAGACCCAGCCACGAGCCATTTTTAATGTCCTGGTGGAGGGAAGGAGGTTGTCACTCAGGATTTAACGGTACATGGCTCCATCCATTCTCCCATTGATGCGGTGAAGTAGTCCTGTGCCCTTAGCAGAGAAACACCCCCAAAACATAATGTTTCCACCTCCATGCTTGACAGTGGGAACGGTGTTCTTTGGGTCATAGGCAGCATTTCTCTTCCTCCAAACACGGCGAGTTGAGTTAATGCCAAAGAGCTCAATTTTAGTCTCATCTGACCACAGCACCTTCTCCCAATCACTCTCAGAATCATCCAGATGTTCATTTGCAAACTTCAGACGGGCCTGTACATGCACCTTCTTGAGCAGGGGGGCCTTGCGGTCACTGCAGGATTTTAATCAATTACGGCGTAATGTGTTACCAATGGTTTTCTTGGTGACTGTGGTCCCAGCTGCATTGAGATCATTAACAAGTTACCCCAGTGTAGTTTTCGGCTGAGCTCTCACCTTCCTCAGGATCAAGGATACCCCACGAGGTGAGATTTTGCATGGAGCCCCAGATCGATGTCGATTGACAGTCATTCTGTATGTCTTCCATTTTCTTACTATTGCACCAACAGTTGTCTCCTTCTCACCCAGCGTCTTACTTATGGTTTTGTAGCCCAGTCCAGCCTTGTGCAGGTCTATGATCTTGTCCCTGACATCCTTAGAAAGCTCTTTGGTCTTGCCCATGTTGTAGAGGTTAGAGTCAGACTGATTAATTGAGTCTGTGGACAGGAGTCTTTTATACAGGTGACCATGTAAGACAGCTGTCTTTAATGCCGGCACCAAGTTGATTTGGAGCGTGTAACTGGTCTGGAGGAGGCTGAAATCTTAATGGTTGGTCGGGGATCAAATACTTATTTCTCTGTGCACAATGCAAATAAATATATAGAATTTTGACTATGTGATTTTCTTTTTTTTTTTTTATATAATCTATCTCTCACTGGTAAAATTAACCTAGCCTAAAAATTCTAGACTGTTCATGACTTTGACAGTGGGCAAACTTACAAAATCAGCAAGGGATCAAATACTTATTTCCTTCACTGTATATACATGTTTAGTGTATTCATTTGCGCATTTTCCCTCTATTCTATAGACACGGACACCAGTAATTCCTGGGAGTATCCCATAGTTTATCACCAATCACCTCTGCTCGATCAAATCATAGGATGCTCTACATTGTAACAAAAATGCCTAAAATGTTATATAGTGTAGGCGAAGCCTACAACACAAAGTAACCAATGTTAGTGATAGCTACAAACTCGTTGAATAAATAAACAATAATAGTCACAAATGTATCCAGTGATATTTATTAGGAAACGCTATGTGGGACCAACGGCATATAAATCCAAGATGATGGAAGTTCATTTTCTATTATTTTAGCTTCTTATAACAAATTATTTTGATATTCTATCGGCCTGCTCTTTTTAGTCCCAATCTTGTTGTGGTTTTCTTCATTGCACTACATTATAAACATTATGGGCAAGATAACCGTAAGCAGCAACATCTGAATATATAAACGTTCCAATAGTTGAATAATAATAATAATAATGATAATGATGATAATAATAAAAATGCTAATAATAATGATAATAATAATAATAATAATAATAATGATAATAAAAATGCTAATAATAATGATGTTATTAATAATAATAATGGTAATAATAATAATAATAATAATAATAATAATAATAATGATGCTAATAATAATAATGATAATAATAATGATAATAATAATAATAATAATAATAATTGGATGTGTTTGTTTTTAATATGAAACTAGTGGCATAGTAATAAAGAATGCAGAAAAGTTGCCCCTGTGTCCTGGTGCTTGTGGGGCACCTGTAGACCCTTCTACCCCCTGAGAACAGAAGTAATATAAGTTTCACATGATGGATGGGGACCCTGGTACAGAGTTTGTATCAGAGCCCAGGAGCTTCAAGCTACGTCTCTGCATGTAAATGTATGAACATGTATTTAGGTGTAAACCATAGCTTTATTAAAGAATGTGATCCTTGCAGTGAATTATGGGTAGTATCGCGCTCTGATTGTGTATCGCTGTGCGCAGTATGTTAATGAGTGCCAAGACGGACTGTGAAATATTTAGCATTTGTGGATATTGGATACATATATTATTGTCAGTCGGTAGCAGGGTCTGTGACTATACAGTAGGTTGCCTCTGAGGAATCACTTCACATGTCTTAGTTTAATAAGATTTTCATTTACTGCCTCCTCTCTGGCATGTCTCTACCTCCTAATATTAACCCCACATCATAACTGGTATGGGAAACGATCTGAAGTATGGATGCAATAATCGTAATTACTTCTTGGTGAAATCCAGACAAGACAATATCACTTACGGTCCTCTGTACCTTAGCTAGGACAGTAGTTAGTTAGGGTAGTCCTTGACCATTGCATTGGCTGGATAGATCTATACTTTAAGGCTATGTTCACACAGGGCGTAAAAGCAAGCAGTGTATCTGCCCTGTGCGCCGCAGGGAATTCCATTCTAAAAACCGCACCAAACGTTTCATTCCAGGAGACCGCAGCCTGTGATTGGCTGCAGTGGCGGTTACATGGGATGAAACGTCATCCTAGGATGCCGGCCTGGAGGCTTCTGGATAAGAATACGATTTAATTTTTGTTTCTGAGCTGCATTTTTTCCGGTGGAATCGCTGCGATTCCACAGCAAAAAAACGCAACGTCTGCTATTTGTTGCGGGTTTTACCTCTCCATTGAATTCAAATAAGCAGCGTTTACGCAAATACAATTGACATGCTGTGGATTAAAAACACACACCGCAGGTCAACTTCTGAACGTTTTTTCCGCTCAGTATTTATGCAGCGTGTGGATGAGATTTGTTCTATCTCATCCACTTTGCTGCTACTGTATTATGCTGCGAATTTTCTGCAACAAAGTCCGTTGTGGAAAATCTGCAGTATTTACTCAATGTGTGAACTGACCCTAAAGGTGTCCATACATATCAGAAAAAACTTCGGCCAAACCCGCTGATTTCGACAGCACCAGCCGACTATATAATGTGTATGGCGGCGTCCCGACTCCCCTAATGGCAGACATAGGGGGAAAGAAGGATCCGACATCTTGGATTTCAACATGCCCGATCCTTTTTTCTCACGCTGCCTGCGGTGTCTTGGACCTCATTATCCCCCTCTCCCTATTGAGAACACATGCACCAGCCGAGCATGCATGTGTATGAGGAGGTCGAAAGGAATACTGTAGCTGTCGTCAGAATGAGCGTTCAACCAACGGCTAAGGTTTATGGCCACCTTAACTTCCCTATAGATCTTGACCACATCACCACCAGGACACTAAAAAACTCCACAGGACCCCTATCAGAGCATCATTTTTGGGGCCACTTGATAGTCATATAGCACTAGAGTGACAGATAATCATTGATGGAAGTGGATGGCATGATAGGAGAGGACGCACTTTGTCTTGGTTGTGCTCTGATATAATTTATGAGACAAAGAAGATAGAGTACAGTGTCTATCCAGTTAAACTATATGTAGCAAATTCTTGATCTTTTGGACAGGCTTTAATGTTGTAGCTCTTGACCCATTAATGGCCAGCCTAGACACTTTAAAGGGGTTGTCTCAAGATAAGCCCTTTCCATATGTCCTATTAGATAAAAAAATGAAAGCACTCAACCAAATATGCTGCATATGAGTGGGAATTTTTATTTTCGCAATAATACATAATCCTGCATTAATACAACAATATTTTTGTCTTCGTAGACCTTGTTCATGACATCACCCAAGAAACGCCATGCCAAGGAAAAAAAGGAAAAGCTGCATCAGCTGCTATTGAGTTGGAGCACCAGGCAGCTTCTCCAACAATATTTGGATGACTTTTGTGCACTTCTTTCTATTGGGTTCAGTCCATTTTACGAGCACCACCACGAAACCAGAGGGCTAACTACTCTGTTATCAAACTCCCACTCTGACCTATGTATTATATTGTCGGCTGTTGCAGTATGGCCTGACACTACTTCCCCCTGCCATAACAGCTGATCGGTGGAGTTCTATAAACTGGACCCATGCCAATCAGCTAATTTCCAGCTTTTGCTGTTTTTAGATAAAGTATTGTCTTAATGAGACAAAACTGAAATCCCAACACCATCAAAATGACAATAAACAGATACAAAAAAGGTTGGACCAAAAGCAATATCAGCCCCCAAGCATTTTAGGTCATTGGCTCTACTAATCTTACACCTGGGTAGAGTTAGCAAACTGTATTACAATGGGTAATCCATTACCGGAACTATGGAGAGTACCACACACATGTGACAGTGGCAGACATAGAAAGCAGAGCAAGAACAGTATGTGGGCCCCTTACTCCCCATTAGCTCATCAAAGAATACCCTGCCGTCATGTCTCTTTGACCATTCACCAATAATTCAGAGCCATTGTCAACAGCTCAGTCTGTACATGCAATCCAATAGACAATAGAAAGCTTATTTTAAGGTGGCAGTGGGCCCCCCTACCTACTCGGCCCCTGTGCAGATGCACATGCTGCACCAATGGAATGTCTGCCCGTGATATGCATAGCCAACTCACCCGCACCTCACCTCCCTGTTGTAGGTGGGTTTTACTAGGCTCAAAAGCACAACAGGGAACTCTCAACCCCTGTTCTTTAATGGGTCAGGTTTTTTTTTGGTGGGACCACCACCAATCAGAACTTTAGGTCATATCCGAGGTGAATGCCATAAATGTCACTCCTTTATAGATTGCTGTAGTAGACCCCCATTGGCCATAATTTTTAGTCACTGCTCGAATGGTATGTTTGCCCTCGATATACACCCTGGAGGTGACAACTAATGTTTCATTTTTGAATGGTGTTTTCCTATAAGCAAAATTCTACCTCCGAAGCAAAAAGTAGCTCAGTGCCAACACGTAAATGATTCAGGTAGACATTGTTTACAATGATCACATCCAGATTTATCTAATAAGAGATCTGACCCTGCTCTGTCGTCTGAGAAATCAGGAAACTTAACAAGAACTTTAGCGCAGAATGTAAATATTTAATTATACCTTTCTGTAAGATTCCAGGAAGGAAGCCAATGAAATATCTTTGGTGGATTTGTGTGCACTGATATATTTCCAAAATATGTTTCTCCCGAGTTTGGGAAATAAATTCTTACCATGTGCAGCCGTGCAGAGCAAACCGTGAAGAGTGTTCCTAGGCAGCTCATAATTAAAATATTATGCCTAAAATGTTGCCCATACTTGGCAATAGAATGCTCCTGGAAGGAGGCGGGAGCCCAGTATGAGAGGGCACTCTGCCAGCGTTCAGCCTCTGATTAGTATTTCAACAACATTATGGTAATGATTCTGACTTATCTCCCCTGCTCCAGTAGAGATGAAAAAACGAAGATTATTGAGGTGATTCTGGCTACAGATATTTTATGTCGGATGCTATAGAAGTTAGAAACAATTTTCACTGGATGTTTTTGCTCCATGAAAGATACAAAAAAGTTTAGAATCTTTATAAAAGATTTTTCAGAAAATGGCATAAATGACAGACCCGATTATAATGTTATTGGAATTGCTTACTTTAGCCACAAGGACGTTGTGATAAAATCCTACACATGCGGAGGGGAAATTAGGTTATTGAATAGTTCCCGAAGCCCCTTATACTTACCATAGGGATTACCTCCTGTATCTATGCTATGGGTCTCCATGTTCTGCCGCCAGCGTTTTATTTACTTCTTTATGCAATGAAAAATTGATGACCAGTCATGTGACCATGGGGCAATCGCATCCCATCGCAGTGATGTATCATCCATAGTGACATGACGTTTTGTCAGAATGGATGAATTACAAGTGCAGGCATACCAAGTGTGCAACCCATGCAATTGCACAGGGGCCCAGGGACCCATTGTCACCTTAAAAGCGGCTTCTTTCTGTATATTAGATTGCATGTTTGGGACTAAGCTAATAAATTCCATGGCTCATGATTACTGGTGGATTCTAAGGGCTTGTCCACACGTAACAGAATTTCTGCAAAAGAATTCAGCAGCAATTCCGCAGGAACTAGCAGAAATTCAGCTATGGAAAAACCGCACCATTTTCTGAGGCCTTTACTGCAGAAAATGGTGTGTATTTTGCGGTGTTTTTTTCAATGCTGGGAGATGGTGACATCTCTGAAAAACGCAGCAATCCAGTCCACTTTCCGCAGTAGGAATTGACATGCTACGGTACGAAAATACGCACCATAGGTTAATTTCAGGTTGGAAATTTTACGCAGCGTGTGGATGAGATTTGTTAAAATATTTTTTTTATTGTATCCTGGAAAACCCTTCTAAATAATAATTGGGTTCCGGATCCGCAATCTCCTTTGGACTTTATAAAGATTTATGGAAACAGCAGAGCATTTCCCCATAGACTTCAGTCAATATAGAATACCTGGTCAGCTCTTCTCCTTTTACCCTGGGTTTAGCAGAGTAATGGAGGATAAGAATCCATGTACTCCAGATAGGTGGGGGTCCCAGATGATCAGACATGGACCCTCACAGAGATTTGTGTCCACGAATTAGACATTATAGGCATATTCTATCTGAACAAATTCTTTCCTAAATGAGGATCCACTCGTGATCAGTTGATTGCTGTAGATCTGACAGCTTAGGCATCCACTCATTTCTCATACTGCAGCCCCTTCAGGGGAAATATGGTATTACATGACACTCATTTGCATTAGTCGAGGTCACATTGAGTCCTCAAGAGCAGGAGACACTCTTTACTGTGGTTTATAGAGGGTTTGCCGAGCACGTTGACCTCTCTATATGATGTCCATATACTCTGACATGGAGTATGGACAGTGGTTGCCCTTATGGGACAACCACTTTAATGCTCCTGTAGATGTCTTGTCTAGAATTTCTATGTATCTTCGAACGCATGACTTTCCCGTATCACTATACTAGCAGATTGCCTTGGTCTTGTATCACAGCGACTGGGAAATTCCTCTGTGATCCAGGGAAATATCCATTAAAGAATGGTATATGTGGGCAGTATAACCTTTATTGGCCTGCATATAAAATCATTTTCCAGGATATAATGACACGTCAGAAGAAACGGTCTGGATAGTTGAGAGGCTAAGCGACCGGATTACATTCAATTTGAAATACCAAATTATTATATATCATGTTACATCAATTAGCATTTAATTTTGAGGTCTTCTAATTCATAACTCGCACTTGTAATTTAGATGACATATTAATAAGATCTCCCGTCTGCTGGCTGGATAGAGTCTAAAGAACTGGAAATACCATTAACCCCTTGTTTATCGTGCCTAGGCTAATGCTGGATGAGTAATTATCGGATTTTCTACTATGATCTTTATTCATTTTAACATCAGTGGTGATGAAAACACAATTTACACCAATAAAGATTCAATTAAGCAAATTAAATTTTTATCTATTAGCTAAAAAATATGTTGGATTCTTTGCTAATTTTCTTCTCCAATTTCCCTAATTTGTAAAATCTTTCTGCTATAATGTGTGTGCTAATAACAGACTTTTATTGGGCACATTTTATATTTAATCACCAATTTTGCCTGCTGTTATACTTTAAAATATACCATCTTTTAATAGAAACATAAAATTTCATAACACTTCTGGTTATGTCAAGTTCATGGCTGAATCACTTGTATCAAATGCAGTACAATGTTACGAGAGGAAAAGCTTGAAGTATAAGACCTATCGAGAGGTGAGAGGTGAAATGTCTTCTGCGGGAGCCTTCGAGAAAGCTCAGCTCTGTAAGACACAGGTTTTCCCAATTTTTATAATACTCAATGATGATGAGTTTAAATTTTTTAAATATCTCAAAAATACTTTAACGTTATAACCTGCAAGAAACTGCTGGGAACCCCGTGATGCCCAGTGTGAGGGGACAGCAGAGGTTGATAACTGTCTATAATATTTTTTTGGCTACTATACTGAAGGTGAAGCCTGTGCTCGCCATGACAACACGAAAATAGATCAGCACTTGGCAGAAAGTATAATACCACACTACCAACTGCAGTGGTTGGTAGTTGTAGCATTTCTACTCTATCGCTCATGTGGCTTGTGCCGGTGCTGCTTAGTTGCCATGGCCCTCACAGGCCTCAGTTGTGGCCTGATTGAGGACAGTATGTATTCTCTGAAAAGATGGCCATTAGGTTTAGTTTCTGCCCAGAGTTACACCTTAAAGGAACAGTGTCATCACAATTTTTTTTTAAATATGTTAAAGATGTTAGTGCTTTATTAAAAACGTTTATATTTATTTGTGTGTTTGTGTTTTACTTTTTCTTATTTTTACACTTTTTCTTCCCTATGGGGGCTGCCATTTTTTTTTCCATTTCTGTATGTGTCGATTAACGACACATACAGACATGGAATACGGCAGCCACAGTCCCATAGGGACTGCGAACGGGGCCCGTTCCATCCACTAACATGTACGCCGTCTGTGTGGGAACTGCGCATGCGCCGCTCCCACAGTCCAATTTGAAATGCGCGCCGTCCGGCGCCATTTTCCTGTGGACCGGAAGTCGCGGCCGGACAGTAAGATTACTACTTCCGGTCGCGGCTTCCGGACTTGTGCACTTGGACCAGCGGCAGCAGACGGAGCGGACGGGCCGGAAGGAGCCGCGGCGGCAGGAGCAGGTAAGAGATTTCTATGTATGTTCGTGTTTGTGTACGTTTACTACTGTATGTAAATCTACTACACTGTGTGTTAGCTCAAAAAATGGTGACACACAGTGTAGGAGGTTAGACCGTTCAAACCCCTCGTTTATCCCGGCACTAGCCAGGATAAAGGAGGGGGGGGGGGATGCTGAGAGCTCACTAGAGCGAGGGCTTTTTACCCAATTTTGCAGCATAAAGCAATGTGGTTGCTTTACCACATGCAATGCTGCAATTTTGGGAATAGCTCCATCTAGTGACCTGCAATGGGAAATATTATAAATTAGAATTAATTTATAATATTTCCTGACTCGTGAAAAAAATAAAAAAAATGTGAACAATGTTTAATCACCTACACACTAAATGTTTAATTAAAAAAAAAACAAAATTTTTTTCTGGCAACACATTCCCTTTAAAACCTCCAAGAATTGACCTGTATTTGTTCTACATAACTGAAGGGGGGGGGCCCTCGGAAGCTCATAGAATTTCCTCTGCTGTGCCCAAGGGACCCTAGTCTGATGTTTGATAGATGCTTATACAGCTATATAACTAATGTTTTATACAGCACTGTAGTGATGTCAGGATTTAAACCCAGAGACTCCTGTGTCACAGGCAGTAGCTCCTTTCATTGAGCTACTAGTGCTGCTGGGCAGCTCCAATGCTAAATCTATTGTCTAGTGTTATGCACTTGGTCGCTGACTGCCGGCACATCCCACTTACTGGCAGCTGCAGGACTGTATCTTCATGTCGGCGTCTCCCTCCTCAGAGACATTGACACACTCGGCTGTAGTGCTCTCCTGTCTCCTGTAGGTTGCGTGCGCGCTTACTCCCGGCCTTAAAGAGCCAGCACCTGTCTAAAGTTTCCCAATCAACCCAGTAACACCCTGCCCTTCCTCTCCTTGACTGAGTATTGTTTGTATTCCTGTGTTCGTCTATGCAAATGGTCCCTTAGTTGTATCCTGCTCCCAGTGTTCCCGTATCCTGCTTCCCGTATCCTGTTGCTGTGTTTGTTCCTGAGCCTAAGCCTATTGTGGGAGTCGTGTGTGCCTCATCTGCCACGTCTGTTGCCATCTGCCACGTCTGGTGCCATCTGCCACGTCTGGTGTCATCTGCTACACCAAGCATCATCTGTGGCTTCTTGATCATGTTTCTGCTACTCTGAGTACCTGCCTGATCCAGATACCCATATCTGAGAGACTGTTATTGACTGTTGTTTGGCCAGCTGCTTCTCCACTATGGCGGAGCGGCCTAGTGGGTTCACATACCCCACAACCATGACATCTGGGTTCTCTTGATTCTTGTCTTCTGAGATTTCTTCTTTCCATACGATTGGTCTCACCCTTTTGGCTTCCTATATAAGCCTGGATCTTGCACTTCCTGATTGCCAGACTATTGCGCCACCCATCTCTAGTCTAGTTCCTTGCTGCCACTCTAGGATAGGTTGCCACTTATCTGTGTACTGAACTTGGATTGTTTCCTGAGCACGTCTCTGCCTTATGTAACAAAATGTTGCCGCTTCTCTGTGCACCGAACTTGGATTCTTTCCTGACCACATCTCTGCCTCACACTAAAAACCATTGCCGCTTATCTGTTTACCAAACCCGGAATGTTACTGGACTAATTAGCTATGGGACACCCTCCTAGATATATTCACTTTGTAATTGTTTTATTTGGTTCTCAGTACAAATTGATAAACGCTGTGAAGTGTAGACAACTACAATAGCATTTGCAGAATCCTAGCAAGACAGTCGCCATCTTGGATATTGTCCCTGTATGGCAGGAATATGCATCACAGTTAATGTTTGGCTGTTAGTTACAGTCTATAGTTTGCTGAAGTTTATTCAGTCAGAATGTTATACCTGTATTAATGAGATGCTTATACCTTTTCTGTTTTTTAAACCATATGTATAACTTGGAGAACACTGACTCTGTTTTACATAACATAATGTGACATAATGGCGATATTATTATGCTTTATTATTTCTGTTTTGTATAGAATTATCTGATGAAGGTCTTATTTGGCCAAAAATTTTCATAATATTTGGATTGAAAAATAAAAATGTCAAGTTTTTCATCGAGTACCTGAGTGCCGAGTTTTGCATTTATATTACTATGAGGTGGAATCCTACTTGTGCACCACCATTGTTTGCAGTACCGTATATACCCTATATATTGGCTCTAATTGAGAAATATTATCTTATTTAAGCTCTTTATGTGTTTCCTTAATGCTACTTTCCTTTATCACAACCCTTTAATACATGAAATCCCATACTAAAGAATAATTCTTTTTTTTACCTTTCAAAGTATCACTCTGACCTTATAGATGACTCTTTAAATGTCACCATGACTGCTGAAGTCTGTATGAAACGTCTTCATACTGTCTAGAGATATAGAAGACATTGTCATATACAGCAAAAGTAAAATCACTGTTTAACAGCATTTATGACAGGAACAGAATGTGCTTTGTCTCACTTTTCTGCAATTAAGGTACAGTGAACAGCCTCTTAAAGGAATATTCCTTTCTCAGACATATATGGCATACCCACATGATAATCCACATGATATGCCATAAATATCTGATAGGTGCAGATCTTAGCTTTAAAACAATACCTAGATTGCAGCTCTAGCTGTGATCTAGACTGAGCTAGAGCCTTTAGTAGCGAGAATGTATCAGATACGTCCTTGGCAACTGAAGTACCTCCCTGCTAGGACGTATGAGATGCGTGGCAGGGAAAGGGTTATTTTCATCTCATTTATGGCATAGCCACATGATTATCCACATGATATGCCATAAACATTTGAAAGGCTCAGGGGCCATCTTTGGGATCCGCACCTCTACTTAGAACGGCTTCTCCCGGCTGCTACCATAACTCACATAGAAGTGAATGGGGAGAGCCCCACACATGTGCGGCCACTTCTCCAGTAGTTCTCCGCGTTGAGGTGGGACAGGGTCGGGGGATCTCCATTCTCCAGATAGGTGCAGGTTCCTGCCATGTATGGCTTATCCTGAAATATGCCATACATGACATAACCTTGAGTCGTTCTCTTCAGTCAAGCCATTTAAAATTCTGCATTCTTCTTTTGCTTATCTGAGTGACAGTCATTATGGCCATTATTACGGATCCTGTAAGCTTTGTCACCCAGATGTTGTCACTCCACGTCGTGGCACCCCTAAATAACAATTTTAGGGCTGTCCAATATTTGACCCTATATGATCATGATATAGAAAGTGCAGCTAAACTTTTTCTGCTTGAGGTAAACAGGGGATTGATTACCCCCCCCCTCCCCAATTTAGGGATAGAAAAGAGCATAATTGGACTGTGTTTCTGCAAAAATAGTGCCCCCAGTGGTCAGGTGGGAATTCTACCGGAGAAGCGTCAATTTGCATCATAATTGGTGCTCAGCTCTGTTAGAGGGGCAGTACATAATGGCAATATGCAAAATATATAAATATATATATATATATATATATATATATATATATACACATATATATATATATATATATATATATATATATATATATATATATATATCATATATTAAAAAAATGTGTTTTATATATTTGCCAGATGTTTTTTTGACATATAAGAGGAAAAATCGCTAATATAGAGAGCGTTGAGAATCTAGGACAGCGCCACCTGTATATACAGCAGGGAATGACGTCTTTTTAGCTGTCAAGTCATTTAATTCTTGATGTCACAATCCTTAAATGATTATAAAGGCAGCAGACAACCCAGATTAACCCTTTACCAGCCTTCTTTCTACCACACAGCTGTTGCGCAGAGAGAGAGAGAGACGCTCAGACAATACCACTTTAATGTGCTTACAAATTTGGCAGAGCGTTTTTCAGCACTAATTTCTTTCCTTAGAAAACAAATAGCAGCGAAGCAGAGAACTTGATGCTCCCCAGCAAGGACCTAACCTGATGAAGTGCTGATAATTGCTCGGGTCTCATTAGAGGCAGATGGTCCAGCAGACTAATGTGTGAGATGTAATGGCACAGACTTTGAACAATAAGACATGACAGAGCATCTGTTACGTGAAGCTACTGCGGCACTAGTAATAATTAATGGCAATGAAACCCTATTTATAGAAAACCCGGCAATAATAAAATAAAAAGGCGACAAGGCCGCCGTGCTGAAGTCTTTAATAGTTACATGTTTACTCAAGTCACTTCTACATTGTTAAGTTTGTAATGAGACAGACGCTCTTACTAATCTGGAGATGTAACACAGTCAAATTTCTTTAATCCAGCATCAATGCGACCCAAAAGATGCCAGATTATTAAATTTTCTGGATAAAACGACATTCACATACATAAATAAGACATATCTATTGCTCCCCCTACAAGTGACTATACGTTCAGTGAGAAAACGAAGTATAGCGGTAAATATCCCACATGTACTAAAGCAATAAGTCCTCAACTCAATGAGTACAGAGAACATGCCGCCATATTACAATAAACATCATCAACGTCAAGACCAAACACTGAATAATTGGGTGTGATACAGATGTATGTAGCATTTTGCACAAGCTAATGCCCGATCCAGCCATGACGAACTGCGACATGATGTTGTGTTGTTCAAAATGTGCCCCCTGGTGCCCACATTAGGCTAGACAACACATTTTAATGTCAATTTCATTTAAAGGGAAGGTGTTATGAAATTATTTTTTTATCATATTGCTTTTAGTATGATATTAAAATACATTTTATTTATTTGTGTTCTTGTGTTCTACTTTTTACTTTTTTCTTACGTTTACTTCTCTATGGGGTCTGCCATTTTTTTTTCATCTCTGTATGTGTCGATTACCGACACATACAGAGATGGAATACGGCACATACAACCCCATAGAGAATGCGAACGGGAGCTGTTCCATTCACTGCAGCGTACGCCGTCTGTGTGGGAACGGCGCATGCGCCGCTCCCACAGAGACCAAAACTAAACTCGTTTGCAGAGCGAAATTCGGCGCCATTTTCATGTGAAACCGGAAGCCGCTGCCGGACAGTAAGATGACGACTTCCGGCCGCGGCTTCCGGCCATATGTTCAAGGAAGCGAAGGCGCAAGGCAAATGAGCGGAGGCGGCAGCGGAGGCAGGAGCAGGTAATTTATGTTCATGTATGTGATGTGTGTATTATGTTAGTGTATGTTCGTGTTATACTGTCTGCTGAGCCCTGTATCTAATCCTCCTACACTGTGCAGTCGCTCAGAAAATGGCGGCACACAGTGTAGGAGGTTTGAAGATTCACACCCCTCCTTCTCCTGGCACTAGCCAGAATAAGGGAGGGGGATTGTGTGAGGACACTAGAGCGAGTGTGTCTACCCCAAATTTGCAGCATAAAGCAATGAGGTTGCTTTACCACATTGACCATGCTGCAATTTTGGGAACTGCTCCCTCTGGTGCCCAGCACATGGAAATTTTATAAATTAGAATCTAATTTATAATATTTCCTGACTTGTGAAAAATTAAAAAAATTAAAACAATGTGTAATCACTCAAATAATAATTGTTTAAAAAAAATAATAATTTCTAGCGACACATTGCCTTTAAAATGTTAAGAAAATCTTTTTTTTTTTTCAATTATTATAGATGTTTACATTTATACCCCAGCTTTGCTGAAATTATGATTTGCCAAATGACAGAACATTAGCATTTCGTTTACCACAATGCGCTGCTCATTAAATTGTCACCTACCAGTTTCTGCGGAAAAACTACAACACAACCTTTCGATTGGATAATCTGCACCTACTCCTCTTTAAATTTGATCAGAATAAGGTCGTTGTAATGTCTATATTATCGGCGAAAGACACAGACCCACTGTGATTATGGTGATTATGGCTGTATTTACCTATAGGCAAAGTAGGCCTGTGCCTATAGGTGGCCCATGGTGAGGGGTGCCTGTCAAAAGAAAAAGTAACAAATTAATAAATTAAACAGCGTGTATGCTTATGTAAATTATGTGCATTAATGTGTTATTTAGGCTCAGAGCTGTGGGAATGTGATGAGGACACCCAGAGAGGGACAAGGGCAAGGCTCCAGAGGGCGCCAGATGTGAGAAGAACTGCAAACTTCTGCCTTATTTTGTAGCAGCAGACAAACCTTTTAAAGACATACATGACGTAAAGAGGACCTGTCACTTCTCCTGACATGTCTGTTTTAGTAAATACCTGTATTCCCCAATAAATAACAATATAGAAATCAGTTGTTCCGTTCCTCTGTGATTCCTCCTTGAAATTTATTAAAAATTGACAAATAGGTATTACCAGTTGCTGGAGGGATGTCACTACACAGTCTGACATTGTCCAATCAGTGCTCACAGATACCTTGTAGAGACACACCCCTTTTACAAGGGGAATACTTACACCCAGTTGTCAATTTATCCATAAATTTAAAGGAGGTATAATGGAGAGATGGCACAATGTATAGTTGTGAAAAAAAAATATGTTCCAGAATTGTTATTACAAGTATTTACTTAAATAAACATGTCAGGACTGACAAGTCCTCCTTAAGGTGTGGCCTACATGATGGGCGGAGTCTAAGGCTCCAGACAATCTGTGCCTACGGGCTTCTGATCCAGTATAGATCATGATCTAAGGTTGGTTCATTAAAATCCCTGGGAGGCGCAATACAGGCATTAAAATACAGCCATATTACGGCCCTATGAAAGTGAATTTCCTGCTAGTCGAGCTCTTTAATGAAAATATCTTTTTGTTCCCAGATATTTTCAAGACAAATTATGCATAAAATTCCAGCAGCAGTAATAACAATAAAAGCAAACAGACAGCATTGTATTTTGTCAAGTGTAGATTACATAACCTCCAAACATTTGAATGCAGTACAAAGTCTCAACAATTTTAATAGAATTTGCAGTAAGCTTGATGGATATTTTTTATTTTATTTTTTTGCACTTGTTAATAGCATTAAACTGAAGAAATGTTTTCCTGGTACGGCAATAACATTTTTTTTCCTTCTACTTCTTTTCTTTTCAAGCGCACTAAAGATTTTACCATCAGGGCTGGTAAGAATTATCAGCACAGTTAATTAGTGAGTTTATCGAGTGTCTTCTTAGTGAAATACTTTCATGCTGTTCGAAGTGATTGAGCTGTTCCGAGAAGGGCTAAAAAGCCTGAATAAAGTACAGAATGTAAAAAAAAGAAAAGGATAAGAAGATGTTGTCGACTTTTTCGCACTTTTCGAGAATGAGCAAAGCTACACAGAATCGTCATTGACGTGACAGCTGAAAAAAGACCCATAAAATCTCAGTACGATGCTGGGACCACTGCCAGGTGAGGCTGTTTTACCTTGAAATCCCTAGCACTGGACAAAATCATAAAATAAAGACTTGAAGACTCTCTGTCCTTTTTATCACAGGGGTTCATAAAAGCCACGCTATAAATCTGACGATTACCCCGGCGCCATGTGCCACATATTGCTCTTCCCCTCATTGTACCGCTCTGACCATCATCTGGAATGAATAAGTCACATCAAAATCGGCAAATGCTAAGAAAAAAATGTACTTTCACGGTTAAAATTGTTTTTTTTTTCTGAGTTGAGATAGCGGAAATCTCTTTAATTGAGAGACATTTCATTGAAAGGAGACAAATGAATCCGGTGTTTTTGCCAGGATTTGAGGAATGAAAGAAAACTGTTTAAATCATCCATTTCAGGGACAGTGATTGTCGAAGGAAGTTTTGATTGACGCGGAAAAACATCCGGAGGATAATGGAAGGTTTGGAATCCATCTTTGCATATTGGCTGTTGTATTTGGCAGGCAGCACTTTCCTGGAGCTGAAAGGTTAAATAATCCGCAGTTACATTAAGTAGGTTGAGATGCAGAAAGTAAAAGATTTGTTTTTGTGGTTTTATGACAAGACCATAAATAGAGTTTCCGTTATTTCAAAGGGAGGGGGTCATAGTTCTGCAGGATATAAGGATAGCCTAGAAGAGCAACGGTTCAAAGCCTTCTCCAAGTTAAAGGGATATTCTCACCTTCTCATCTTAGACATTTTTTACATATCCCCAGGATATACCTTAATTGTCTGAGAGGTGGAGTTGCCACCTCTCTAAGAACGGCTTCCTCGACTATTTCCATAACTCCCATAGACTTCAATCTCCTCCAGGATGTTGACACCACCGACCACCACTCTACTTACAGAGCAGGGGTCGAAGAAACCCTATTATCCCAATAGGCAGGGGTCCATGAGGTGGGATCCTCATCTATCAGACTGTCATGACTGTCAAGAAGAGTCTCTATTAAGTTATAGAGTACGTGATGATCAGTGCAATACTGTCCCCAAGAACTGGAATGTTTTTGGTTTACATTTACAACTTTTTGAATACTATATTATGCAATTGCTTTGTTTCCAGCAATATAGGAACTCATCAGTTAGGCAAATACATGTGCCATATTCTCTAAATTATTTTTCAGTCAACCTCCAACCAACCAAAAGCTGGAGATTGGACTTCCCAACCCTTCCCAAGTCTACATTAGTGTAAGCTTACGTAACCTACGCACTAACATTTGGAAAGCTGATATATCTGCCAGGACTAGACCAAGCACCAAAGGTGTCTTGATACTTATTCTACTTAGGATTTATGTAAGGGATATCCTCCATCCAGGATCAGCACACCAGATACACTTCAGTGCACACATAAACCATCTGTATTTGATCTATGATTTCCCAGATGTAGCAGGTAAACTTTTTTACACTTTGATAACACATTAACCTATCTTATATGTTTACATGTAGACCTCTGGAAAATCATAGAGAAAACTGCAATATGAAAGGCAAGTGATGAAGTTAGCACTGCTACATCTGTATCTCTGCCATCCTGATTGAGTGTGTGCACATGAATACCTATGCTGTCCAATTCAAGGTTAATGCATTCCATGAGTGTTTTTATGGGCAAACATTAAGACTTTAATTCAAACACACTCTCTGGCTGGTATTTTGTTAGTGAATGTCTCTCAGCACATCCCCATATAAGACTATGTGTCCACCACAGAGATATGCCACTCTCTGCCTGGTAGATGGGCTTTATAAACAAGCTCAACGATGATATATTCTCTGTCATGCCCAGAAGAGCTATCTGTTTTCTTTAAAAGTTGCCAACAGTTTAACTAATCCAGGTTGTCTGTGAAATAAACTAAATATAACATAAACATATAGTAAAGTGAGACGATAACACTTCATTACCCATAATCCTCCAAAATGTTAACTAAAAAGAGGAGAAATAAACATAGAAATTATAGAAATAAAAAGTATAAAGCAAACCCTGAGCAAAACGGACATGGGAAAATTATTTGGGGTAATTGATGGATGGAAAATTAGCAACTAGTGCCAGGCAGCTGCTGCCAAGGCGAATAAAATAGTTATTGGTATATTTGTATCCTTCTATAAATCACATAGTAAAATTGTAGTAATGCAATTAGCAGTATAGATACTTTTACTTGAGCTGCAATGAAGGAATGAAAAGTAGTGTTATATAATAGACAGTTTGCACAGAGGAGAATGACACCACCTTGACTTTCAGAATTAAAAATTTGTCTGTAGTTTTCACTATTTCCCTAATGCTTAGATCCCTCATTTCCGACATGTTAGGAGGTCACCAGTTTGTCATGATTCGAATATGATGTTTCCTTCCTTGGCACTCGTGTACGCATTTTCTAAATGTGGCACATCTGGCCCCCTCATACCCATTTTATGTACCAGTGATATAATATAAATGTATTCATAGTGCAATACAGAGGGGGCAGCACACGACACATCGGGCAACACAAAAATGTGGGGGCAGCACATGACACTTCGGGGAACACACAAATGTTACTTTAGGCCCGGGAAGTTGATTTACATTCCATGTTTATATAGTTCGTAAATGGAAAATGGGGGTTGCAGATGGACCACCTGGGTATATATGTATGTGTCAGTGGGTACAGAGAAAAGAGAGGGCCTCATTGCAAAAATAAAAATAGGCCCCAATTATGGGTTTTGCCACTCAGGACAGAGGGGCATGGTGGTTTTTTTCACCTCCATATGCTTTCCACGACCCTGCACAGGTTCTCACCACCTAAAAACAAAGGGAACAGGACCAAGCAGGGCGTGGCCCCCTCTCTCCAAGGGCCCCATCGCAACGACATGAGTTGCCTCAATTGTACGTACGCCCTTGTTTTCTATGTAGTAGTGAACTAAAAGACACAAATAATCTGCATATAATTACAATTTCTATAAATCATCTATGTTTTTATGTTAATATTTAATATTCTGTATTTCTATGAAAATATGCATGATGCTTTAACTATTTCTTTGCTGGAGAAAGTTCCATCGTACTTGGTTGTTTGAAAAAAAAAATCAAATTAAAAAGAGCGTTTAGCTAAAGTCAATCTCTGTAATTTATACTCCTCCGATTACAGAAATTAATTACATAAAGTCAAAATTGGAACTTTGTGGCAGCCCTGGTATTCAATTATCATCCGAAAATAATTTTCAAATGTTAAACTAATGTGTTTTATGGACGTAGAAAAATAAAATTAACAGAATCATCACACTTATTATGGGGCCCTAATTTTCAATTTATTTTAGAATTGAAATTACAAGAGATTAATTTGCTAAATTACTTAATTACGATTGACTTCTACTTAGCTTTTCCTTTTTCTAGAACAACTGGTGGGGAGGTGATTTTTTTTTCTTAATTTTATTAATATAAATTATCAGATAATTGCTCGTATTCAAAGAACCAAAGGCAAAAAATTTCAAAGCAAAGAAATACGCTGCACATTTATAGTCATTGAGAGAAATTATGCATCAACCATGCAAAACTATTTAGGAATATACGGTAATTAAAGTGAATCTCTATTTGGAACTATGTTAAGAAATTGCTTAAATAGATACTTTGGGATTTAACTTTATTCTACCGATCCCTCAGCAGACTACGAACAGTAGAGCCACTCTTGTGAATCTGTCTACATTCTGCATTGTTTTTTAGAGCAAATTTGGGTGATTTGGAAAACAACAGGGCATTCGAGATTTGCTTTGTAACTGCTTCCACTTATGTTAAGTTAGGGGCACTGCATGGCACTATATGGAAACTGTATCCGATAATTGGGGCACTGCGTGGCACTTTATGGGAGCTGTATGGAACTATTTGGGCACTATATGAGACTAATGACGTACTGTACTCATTTATATGAGAGCTCTATGCACTATTTGGTCACTTTACACTATACTTATAGGAACTATATGATGCCATTGGAAGAGGCAGAAACTTTTTCTATATAGAGAAATATTCATATTTATACATCTAATATAAAGACATACATAAATTAATAAAACATAAATACTCATAAAAGTCAGCTACAGTGATTCTCTGTGTCCTGTAAGGGTATGTTCACACGGCTTATTTTCAGCCGTTTTTTGGGCCGTAAACGCCCCTGAAAAATGGCTGAAAAAAAATGGAAGCTGAACGCCTCCAAACACCTGCCCATTGATTTCAATGACAAAAATGGCGTTTCGCTCCAACGCTGTGTTTTTTCCCGTAAAAAAAGCCCCGTAAAAAGAAGTGCGTGTCATTTCTTAAGCCATTTTTGGAGCCATTTCTAATTGGGTCAATAGAAAAACAGCCCCCAAAACGGCCGCAAAGACGCCTTGAGAAACGTTAGTGGTTTAAAAACCGGCTGTAAATTACGGAGCTGTTCCCAATACTAGTGGGAGTGGCTATTATTATTTAAAGCACCTGCTCACTCTCCTTCATCAGCGTTTCTGACCTGGCTGTGTCCATTTGTAAGTATGGCCTTTTTCTGTGTTTTTGTATATATGTCCCCTTGTTTTTATCAGTTTTGCTTAGCCATCTGCAAAACTCCAGGTTCATAAATAACCAATTTTTTACCAAGTAATTACAAAACCATAATAGAAAATAAAAAAAAGACATAAAAGAAAACAGGCCCAGTTTAACTTCATCTAAATTGCTCTGCTTTATATAAACGGGAAGTAAAATTTTTCCGTCTTTAATTGAAGCATCGCACCCTGTGAGCAAACTTAAAACTTGTTCTACTTTTCCTTAGCACATCATTTAAGTGAAAACAGTGGGGGACACAAAACCTTCAGGATACATGGTGCTTCACACAAAATCCATTTTACAGTTAATTGAGGATGGAAAAGGACCTATTTTTGGTTATTGCGCTGTACAAGAGTAGGTGGTCTATGGGATACATCTGTGTTAGCAGATGCTGGGAAACTTGCCTGTAATTCTGCAGACGACCGTGACAGGATATGGATTTTAAAAAGTTGCAATTAAGACAAATATAATACTGAGCCGTTACATCGCCAGGAGGCGACTTTGTTTTAGTGTATAATTTTAACTTGTTCATTTTTTGCCTTTTTTTTTAAGGAGACGACTGTCATTTATTTTCTACACACAATGTTTAGATCTTATAACAACAGATTACATTGCTATTTTTGTATCAAAAAGATATAGAAAAAACATAACAGAGTGGTCAGTATTTCTGACAGGTCAGCTTAAAGGGGTTGTCCCAGTATTAAAAAACATATTCATTACAAAGATCATAAAAAAGATAAGAGAGGTATTTTGATATGCTTAAACACTTAATACCTACTTTAAAATAGGTATTAACATAATTTCTGGACTTTTGGCATGAAAATTATTCATAGGATAACCCCTTTAATCACTCTATAATAACAAGTTCTACAACTTTCTAAGTCACTTGTTTATATCCAGAGGCTAGAAACCTGTACATAACTAATAGTTTGCTAAAGCTTAAGGTTTGCTACAATTGTATACAGGCTATGCTATCCTCTGTGAGCTAAATCGTCTGGATGGCCATCTGATTTATTTTACCTACCCTGATACATTGTAGCAAACTAACAGGAGAGAGATTTCTGCTGCTCATTTATTTAGCTCACAGAGGATAGCTGTGAACAGTGTTAAGGGGCCCTTTTAGTCTGGCCGACACTCGGCCGCTGCAGCGAGCGCCGATCAAAGAGACATCATTGATCGATGCTCGCTTGCTCATGTCACACGGGGCTATGGATGGGGATGAGAGGTCGTTACTCCGATCGCTCGTCCCCATACATTATTATCATGTCGGCAGCGCATCTACCTGGGAGATGTGCTGCCGACAACAATAACATTTTACTTTTTTAAAACGATACGACCAGCAGATGATTGAGCGTTTGCTCGTTTATATGCTGATCGCTGCCCTGTTTACACAGGGCAATTGTAAAGGATTTGCCAGACACAGGTTCTGTGTCGACGCCCGTGGGCAATCAGTCTGCACCTGCTCCTATGTCTGTGAGACTGACTCCATCTTCCACCACTCAGGATGGCAGGCTTAGGAGTGGGAGAGCCTATCACAGCCTGGCCAGACGGAGCTAGTTCCCGCCCACTGTCTATTTATACCTGCCTTTCCTGTTCCTCCTTTGCCTGTGATTCTTCTATGCTTGTTTCCCGGCTTGCTGCTGCTGCTTGTACTACTGATCCTCTGCTTGTTATTGACCTTGGCTTTCTGACCACTCTCCTGCTCAGCGTTTTGTACCTCGTTCTCTCCTGGTTTTACTCGGCTCGTTCACCACTCTTGTTGCTCACGGTGTTCCGTGGGCAGCTGCCCCGTTTCCCTAGCTTCTGTGTACCCCTGTCTGTTTTGTCTGTCTTGCACTTACTGAGCGTAGGGACCGTCGCCCAGTTGTACCCCGTCGCTTAGGACGGGTCGTTGCAAGTAGGCAGGGACTGAGTGGCGGGTAGATTAGGGCTCACCTGTCTGTCTCCCTACCCTGTCATTACAGCAATTATCGGCAATAAGCGTTCTATCAACGTTCGTCTGCACGATAATCGCCCAGTGTAAAACCCCCTTTAGTTTTATATTGTGTAAGCTTTAGCAATGATAACAATAAACATTGTGATCAAATTAAAAGTGAACGTGCAGATGTTCTGTATAGATAGGGGATGGGACCTCAAAAACATGTTGTCTGGTGGGCTCAAAGAACCCAAGTCTGATGCTGAGCCGGAAACCCATATATTATGTATTGCAGATTAGGAAGAAAAAGCTGCTCCTCTGAACGGGCGCTCAGGTGTGGATTGTACTGGTATCTTCACAAAATCGTCAGGGTTTATTTTCAATGATTTTATTATTAAAACAATATAAAATTCGATTGTTGCAACGCGTTTCAACCACGCACTGTGGTCTTCGTCAGGCATATGCCTGACGATTTTGTGAAGATACCAGTACAATCCACACCTGAGCGCCCGTTCAGAGGAGCAGCTTTTTCTTCCTAATCTGCATTACTTCAAAACCGCAAGGAGAGGAGTTCCTGATACGAATTCACCCTATGCGGTTATGGCTCCAGAGGCAAGCACAGTGTGATCGAGCGTGTACAAGCTACAAAGTCAAGTTGTGCTGGCGACATTGCACAACTCACCAAGGTGAGCTCCATTCATTAAGTTACTTACTATCCTACAAATACCAGAACGATATCACCTTAGAGGAGCGCCGTTTTTCTCTCTTTTTTATCCCCCTTTTTATCTTAAGAATATATTATGTATAAACATATTAGAGCCCTATATATTTTACTGATGGCACAGGAATTCTCTCATTGGTGTCATTTGGCTCCCTGTGTCATGCTCGGCCCCCTCAGGCTATTCACTAGGCCTAACACAATGTATCAGTTTTGCCTAGAGTGTTCCTTTAAGGAGCTACTTCTGCTTGTAAATTGAGCAATTGAAACAATAGCAAATCGATTCTACATAAATTGATTTCAGTTTACATTTCTTAAAAGTTTTCTATTTTCCAATACATTTGGAGTTTGTAAAATACAAATTGCTGCAAAATGGTGGCTGTCACAGGCTGCCATTTCACAGATCACAAACGGGTTCACATGCCCTCAGATGGGTCTCCCCATAATGCCATGCAGGCCGTTTTCCCAGAATACACTGTGGTCACCCCTCCCTCTACCCATATATGTTGCTGTCACATTGATATATCTAATGCTGGCTCGGCGTTAAGAGCTTGAAAGGGATTGGATACAGTCCTAGAATATATCACAGAATCAGATAAAGTTTTCAGGGCAATCCGGGCACTTGCGATTCGTGAAGAATTGATTTGGACTGAATCGAATTAGACAGCCGATTCGACCGATTCGGAACCAAATTTTCTGTAAATCCGCTCATTTCTACGATAGAGTATTGCATATGTAGATCCATAATATTCCAGTGAAGAGCCATGGATAAACCTACGAATTAAAGAAAATATTACCGCCATGACTACAATGCTGCGTGAAGAGCCAGAGCTTCATATACACATTTTACAGTGTAGCTTTTGCACAGTATTCTTGATTTACCATTGAGTTCAGGGTCGTAGGTGCACTTTAAATTTGGAGATAGAGCAGACTTACTAATACAATCCTGATCCAAGCACTATTTTCTATCCTTTGTGTGGATCTTGGGTCATGCACACTTCCCAGAGAATTAATGGTCCTGTCCTATGGGTTAAACTGGTTCACAATCCCTGGGCTTCTGCCAAAGTTACTTTTGCAGCATCTTTTGTACTTCTCTAAAAAATCCCCGGTGTCAAATTAAATGGAGTTTTTTTTTGTATAATATAGCCATCAAATACTTCCAAATGAATATGTTGGATGGAAAATATGCAAAATGGGAAAGGAAGTGCTAGAGCAGCATAATCAAACAGTTAGATAATGAAACTTATGCTAATGGTAGAACCTGCGGAATAAGGGAATAAGAGACCAGACAAAGGCGGAATGAGGAGATTGAGAGTAGACATTGAACATTTCCTTAAATTGCAGCTAATCTGGATAGACCTATAAAGACATAATCATTTACTTGCGGATCATCCCTCGTAATATCACTGTGTAAGGAGCAAACTAAGTATAGGATGCTGACCTGCTCAAAGTATGAAATTCATTTCTGTAAAATTATTCTTCAGTATATGGCCTCATACATAAGGCAGAACCATGTGTAGTAGGTTATACGGAGGTACACACAGTCCCTTAGGCTCCGTAACCTAACATATTGTTCTTGGGGGAGGTGGTCCAGAGACAACGTGGCTTAGACGGGCAGCATGGGTGCTCTTGGTCTTCTGGGTTGCTCCCTCCGTAGGTGCTGTGTTGCAGCGGCATTGGTTGCCCTGGTATACTACGCGTGGTAGAGTAGGAACCCACTGGAAAGAAGTCGCCGTGAAGTGGCAAGTGGGCATATACAGTTTGATCAATATGCTGACTGAAAACCTCATGTTCAAACGTTTTTATTTTGCTGAACCGCAATAGATCAAGAATCGCAAGTGGATGTGTGGTCCACGTTTTCTTTTCTCCCTTGTGATATATATGGTGCTTGGTATATAGCCTTTTTTTTTAGATATTCAACCCTAGAAGCAATGTCTCTGTGGATATAATACAGCATCCGATACAACATGGCACCATTCTTTTTCACACGGAGTTCAACAGGAAACAATTGAGGTACAGTGAGGTCCTACAGACTTCTATGAGTGTTGTATGGAGCCGTAATACGCCCAAGTATTATATATGGTTTATCATCCAAATAATTTCATGGCACTCAATAATATTGTTGATTAAAGGCTATGGAAACCCTTGAAGACTTTTTTTATTTTACTGAAACAATGTCTTATAGTGTTTAGTGCAACTTTGTAATTCTTTTTTTATTAAAAAAAATGTTTAAACTTTTTGAGATACAGCTGCTTTGTATCCTGTATACAGAGCAGCTGTATCGTGCGCTGAAACCTGAATCCGTCAGGTCAGCGGGACTGACGGCTTCGGTGACAGCAGGGCCTGCGTGTCTCTGACATGCAGAATCCACCTGTTATCCATCACATCTAAGTTCATAACCTTTCCATAGCCTTTAATGTTGTGTCGAAGATGTTTTATTCATACAATCATCAACATTTCCGGGATATTAATTGGTGTCATGGTTCGGCTTCAACTGCAAAGGGGAGACATTTCCTCAACCTGTTGCAGGAAAATTTTATGGGCCAGTTTGTGGAAGACCCGACTAGAGGTGAAGCTCTGTTGGATCTGGTCATTTCTAATAATGCAGATCTTGTTGGGAATGTCAATGTTCGTGAAAACCTCGGTAACAGTGATCATAATATAGTTACATTTTACCTATACTGTAAAAAACAAACGCAGGCTGGGAGGGCAAAAACATTTAATTTTAAGAAAGCCAATTTCCCCAGGATGAGGGCTGCAATTCAGGATATAGACTGGGAAGAACTAATGTCAAATAATGGAACAAATGATAAATGGGAGATTTTCAAATCTACTTTGAGTTATTATAGTGCAAAATTTATTCCTACAGGTAATAAGTATAAACGACTCAAATTAAACCCCACATGGCTTACACCTTCTGTGAAAGGGGCAATACATGACAAAAAAAGGGCATTTAAAAAATACAAATCTGAGGGTACAGCTGTAGCCTTTGTAAAATATAAAGAGCTTAATAAAATATGTAAAAATGTAATAAAATTAGCAAAAATACAAAATGAAAGGCAGGTGGCCAAGGATAGTAAAACAAATCCTAAAAAATTCTTCAAGCATATAAATGCAAAAAAGCCAAGGTCTGAACATGTAGGACCCCTAGATAATGGTAATGGGGAGTTGATCACAGGGGATCAAGAGAAGGCAGAGTTACTAAATGGGTTCTTTAGCTCTGTATATACAACAGAAGAAAGAGCAGCTGATGTAGCCTGTGCCAGTGCTGTTAATATATCAGTTGATATACTGAATTGGATGAATGTAGAGATGGTCCAAGCTAAATTAAATAAAATAAATGTGCACAAGGCTCCGGGACCAGATGGGTTACACCCTAGAATTCTTAAAGAGCTTAGTTCAGTTATTTCTGTCCCCCTTTTCATAATATTCAGAGAATCTCTAGTGACTGGTATAGTGCCAAGGGACTGGCGCAGGGCAAATGTGGTGCCTATTTTCAAAAAGGGCTCTAGGTCTTCCCCGGGTAATTATAGACCAGTAAGCTTAACATCCATCGTGGGGAAAATGTTTGAGGGGCTATTGAGGGACTATATACAGGATTATGTGACAATAAATAGCATTATAAGTGACAGCCAGCACGGTTTTACTAAGGACAGAAGTTGTCAAACTAACCTAATCTGTTTTTATGAAGAGGTGAGCAGAAGTTTAGACAGAGGGGTCGCTGTGGATTTAGTGTTTTTGGACTTTGCAAAGGCATTTGACACTGTCCCCCATAGACGCCTAATGGGTAAATTAAGGACTATAGGTTTAGAAAATATAGTTTGTAATTGGATTGAGAATTGGCTCAAGGACCGTATCCAGAGAGTTGTGGTCAATGATTCCTACTCTGAATGGTCCCCGGTTATAAGTGGTGTACCCCAGGGTTCAGTGCTGGGACCACTATTATTCAACTTATTTATTAATGATATAGAGGAAGGGATTAATAGCACTATTTCTATTTTTGCAGATGACACCAAGCTATGTAATATAGTTCAGACTATGGAAGATGTTCATGAATTACAGGCAGATTTAAACAAACTAAGTGTTTGGGCGTCCACTTGGCAAATGAAGTTTAATGTAGATAAATGTAAAGTTATGCATCTTGGTACCAACAACCTGCATGCATCATATGTCCTAGGGGGAGCTACACTGGCGGATTCACTTGTTGAGAAGGATCTGGGTGTTCTTGTAAATCATAAACTCAATAACAGCATGCAGTGTCAGTCAGCTGCTTCAAAGGCCAGCAGGATATTGTCGTGTATTAAAAGAGGCATGGACTCGCGGGACAGGGATGTAATATTACCACTTTACAAAGCATTAGTGAGGCCCCATCTAGAATATGCAGTTCAGTTCTGGGCTCCAGTTCATAGAAAGGATGCCCTGGAGTTGGAAAAAATACAAAGAAGAGCAACGAAGCTAATAAGGGGCATGGAGAATTTAAGTTATGAGGAAAGATTGAAAGAATTAAACCTATTTAGCCTTGAAAAAAGAAGACTAAGGGGGGACATGATTAACTTATATAAATATATTAATGGCACATACAAAAAATATGGTGAAATCCTGTTCCTTGTAAAACCCCCTCAAAAAACAAGGGGGCACTCCCTCCGTCTGGAGAAAAAAAGGTTCAAGCTGCAGAGGCGACAAGGCTTCTTTACAGTGAGAACTGTGAATTTATGGAATAGCCTACCGCAGGAGCTGGTCACAGCAGGGACAGTAGATGGCTTTAAAAAAGGGTTAGATAATTTCCTAGAACAAAAAAATATTAGCTCCTATGTGTAGAAATTTTTCCTTCCCTTTTCCCTTCCCTTGGTTGAACTTGATGGACATGTGTCTTTTTTCAGCCGTACTAACTATGTAACTATGTAACTATGTAACTATAAAGGCAAAGTTCTCAATAGTCACAGGTATAACAAATCCATTGCAGAATTAGTTTGAAGAAAACACTGTAATAATTTATATTGGACGTTTCAGTCCTCCCGGAACTTTCCCAACAAAACATGGTATCTATTTAACAAAGGCATGAAAAATATTAGTGCCCATATTATGATACAAATATAACCATAAACACATATAAAACATACAGAAAACTTCCTATCTCTAAATACGAACATCAACGTTAGTCTATGCAATACCAATATAATAATCTCAGAATGGGAAATGTTTTCACGGGTGGCAGGGACTCAACATGGATATGTCCTGAGCAAGATAAAAGTCTGATAAAAGATCAATGCTCAGTAAAGAAGAAAGAAGAGAATATAGATAAAAATGTAACAAAAAACATGCGCAAACAATTACATATTTTACATTTAAATAGGCGTGAGGGGAAGCAAGTTTGCCGTCCTTAATGTACATCTTTGAAATTGTTTTGTGTTTTTTTTTATAAAAAATGTCTATCCATGTGATTCGTGCAACTTTCTAAATACTTTTTATTAAAAGTTATTTTTAATTTTTGAGCTACAGCTGCTTTGTATCCTGTATATACTGTAGAGCAGCTGTATCGTGCGCTGAGACCTGAATCTGTCAGGTGAGCGGGACTGACGGGTTCAGTAACAGCAGGATCGAGCTGTTACCGATCACATCTGAGTTAATAACTTAGGTGTAAATGATAACAGGTGGATCCAGGTCTCAGCGCTAGATGCAGCTGCTCTGTATACAGGATATAAAGCAGCTTTATCTCAAAAAGTAAAAATCATTTTTAATAAAAAGTATTTAGAAAGTTCCACCAATCACACTAATAAACATTTTCATTTAAAAAAAAAACAAAAAAAAACTATTTCAAAGGTGTACACAGCCTTTAAATATGCAATGCTCATGACAAAGAACGCAGCACATGCACATATTGCCTTAGTGACCATCGAAGTTGATAGAGGTAGCCATGGGGACAAAACCCTAACTAGCATTAACCTGGAAGCTATATGCCGCTCACAGAGTTTCTCTGGTAACAAGACGTGTATGTATATATGTTATATATGGTTTAGGCTGGGTTAACACCAGGGAGCTGGTGGTGTTTTTCTCTGTTGCCCCACTATGACATAAAACTGTGCATTAGGCACCCTGCCTAGAGCCCAGACACACAATCACTACCAATGCTCCCCTCACAAATGCTTCTAGGAGAGAATATATCTGGAATATGGCAGATTGCTATAATTTTGTTTCTGTTAAATTCTTATGGAAACCAACATTAAATACCTTTGTATGCCTCTATAAGAAATCGGAGGTATATACGGAAATGCATCAGGACCCAATAAAGTGCTATGCATGCTATATAATGTACAATGTGATCTTATAATACGCGCGTGTGTCGGAGCCCTGGAACGCATATTTGTAAGGGTTTTCTTTGCACATTCGTGTTCTACCTTCCAGTTTTAAAAATTTAAAATATGGTTTTCAAAATTTTCATAATTTAAAAAAGTGAAAAGCAGTACAAATTTAAATTTATGTGGCTTGGGGCAGACAGATATCTCCTTTACTGAGACAAAATAGAACAGATCTGTCAATACAAGTATATAAGGCAATTTCTAGAAAATACATTTCGTAAAATTTTTGAATCTCAAAAAAGTGGAGCTATGTTGTAACCGGTCTTATAGAAAAGTGTTTCCTCTTCATGCTTGAACTGTACTTAGCAGCACTAACCTCACTGTACGACAGGCCAATAATGGTGTTTATTGCCGCTAGTTTTACTGAGTCCGTTTATAATGTCTACGAGTAAAAATTGACCTTTTTGCTTGTAATTGATAGTATTGAGTCGTTTTACACAAATGCATGGGAAATAAATGCACTTGCTCTGACCACCCTATAAGCCTGTGGGGAAAAAGTATATAAACATTTGGTCTTTCCAGATAGAGGTAGCTGTATTCAGACCTACAGGCGTATTATATGATATATTGGATTATGCTGTAGATGGACTGTATTGATTGGGTATGAAAGTTGTATTGCAGTCTGTGGAGTATATGTCACAGGGTCAGACCAAACATTATATCTTCAATGGGTCTTTAAAGGGTTGACAGAATCTGGTGTCAAACTTCCCCTCCCATAACCTACGTGGCTGACTGTTTAACCAAAGCTTGGGTGGGGGCTCGTACTTCATCTGTATTGACATTAACAGTGTAACAGCCGCGGTCGCGGACCACCGTTTCACTCACTCCTCGACGGCCGCGACCGCAGACCTCTGTCTTCGGGCCAGCGTCTTCCTCCTAGGAAACGCCAGCACTCACGGACGTTCTGCTCTGTAGTGTCCGCTAGGGTGCCCGTTCTCGGACTTAAAGGACCAGCGCTCGCACATGCAAACAATTAGCAAATTATCCCCAGATCACCCTGGACTATAAAAAGGGCTCTGTCCTTCCACCCCTTGCCTTAGCGTTGTTGTGTATTCCATGTTAGTCTTAGCAAATGGTCTCTTAGTGTTATCCTGTTCCCAGTGTTCCCGTATCCTGCTTCCTGTATCCCGTGCTGGGTCTGTTCCTGTGTCTTATCCAGTGTTGAGGCATGTTGTGTCACCTGCCATGCCTGCTTTCATACACCAAGTCTGGTGTCATCTGCCACGTGTCGTGTCATCTGCCACGCCTGCTGTAATACACCACGTCTGGTTTCATCTGCCACGCCTGCTTTATATACCACGTCTGGTATCATCTTCCATGTCTGGCGTCAACTGCCACATCAAATTCCATCTGTGCCAAAGCCTCTGCTACTGTTTGGACTTTTTCAGGTACTCTTGTACTAAGGTCTTTGCACAGACATTATAGACTGTTGGTTGGCCAGCTGTTACTCGTCTACGGTGGTGTGGCCTAGTGGGTCCACATACCCCCAGATCGTGACAAACAGCAGTATAACTTGAAGCTTTTGGACCCCAATGCAAAATTAGTGCACCCACCTATCATGTGCCATTTATATTACTATATTCTTATATGGCAGAGGTGCCTTTGGGCCCCCTCAGGTACCAGGCCTTGGTGCCACTGCCAACTTTGCACCCCCTATAGCTTCACCTGGGACACGTAGAAAGCTGGTAGGAGCAGATCTTTATGAATCTTCACATACACAAATAAAACAAAACCAAGAGAGCATTAGGGTCTGGTCACACTAGTGGTTCTTTCTAGGTATCAACTATCTATCTATCTATCTATCTATCTATCTATCTATCTATCTATCTATCTATCTATCTATCTATCTATCTATCTATCTATCTATCTATCTATCTATCCATCCATCCATCCATCCATCCATCCATCCATCCATCCATCTATCTATCTATCTATCTATCTATCTATCTATCTATCTATCTATCTATCTATCTATCTATCTATCTATCTATCTATCTATCTATCTATCTATCTATCTATCTATCATATTTCCTTATAGTAAAACTGCAGTCATGTAATGGTTAATTTAAGAATATAACAAATAGGAAAGTTCAATTAGCTTAGGTTAGACCTTGACAGAGAAGTTATTTTCACTTGATGAAGAGTGATTTCCAATTATAACGTAATTCCTGCATAGGATCTCATACCGCTAACAGTAGGGATGTCTTTACACTGAATATTCATTTTTTTCTCCTGTGTCTATAAATATTTAAACATAATGATGGCTACACAAGTCGAGAGAAATTCTTTGCCTTTGAAAATTACTTTCTATTGTACATTGCATGTGTAATAAAACGGCAATGTGGGAGGTTAATAATATAATATGCTGTGAGATGGTATACTAATATTATCATTAATATTTTTGGAGTTTCATGATATTATACATAATTATTGATTTTGTCAATTGATGTTTCTATAGAACCTAGAGATGAGTGAACCGATTCTACATGAATCAAATTCAGTCTGTATTTTCCAAAAGTTTTAGATTCGGCGAATTCTAAAACTTTTGGGGTTTGGGGCGGGGGAATCGTGGCAAAATACCATTTTACAGATAAAAAAAAGGATCACATGACTTCGAGCAGGCTTCCCCATAATGCCTTGCAGGCAGCCTTCCCAAATTGCGCTGCGGTTATCTCTCTCTCTACCCATATATGTTGCTGTCACTTTGATATTATATTAAGAGCTTGAAAGAGGTTTGATTTAACTTGGATACAGTTCTAGAAGACATCAAAGAGTCGGACAAGAGTTTTCAGGGCAATCAAAGACTCGATTTACTGGGAATTTTTTCGGCCCAAAAATAATTAGATTGCCGTTTCGACTGATTCAACCTTAAAACTAATTTTGGCAAATTCACTCATCGCTAATAACTTTTTAATTCTGGAAATCACAGTTGGACTGAGAGCACAAACTTTAAACCAATGTGACCTTCTCACATGTATCTATAACATTTCAGAAGACAATTTTGACTCGATTTCCCCTTAACAAGTGTTGTTCTATCTGGACGACCTATTTCCCTATGACTTATTAGGGCATTACTATTATTTTTTTTAAATTTAAAAAAGTAAAAAACAGTGGACACAAATACAAGTATATAAGACAAGTTCTATAAAGTAAAATTTGTGCGATGTAAAAACTCCAAAAAGTGGAGCTACCTTGTAACTTGTCTTATAAAAAATGTTGTAAAAAGAAATGTTTCCTCTTCATTCTTGAGAAACGGTTAAACTGTACTTAGCAGCACTAACCTCATTGTACGACAGGCCAATAATCGTGTTTATTGCCGCTAGTTTTAGTGAGTCCGTTTATAATGTCTACGAGTAAAAATTTACCTTTTTGCTTGTAATTGATAGTATTGAGCCGTTTGACACAAATGCATGAGCGATAAACATACGTACCTGCTCTGACCTCATAGAAGTGAATGGGAAACAGCCTAGCTCGCCAAAGTACACTGATTCCGTAACTCCAATTTACTTCTATGGGAGTTAGAGAAACAGCGCAGCTCGGCAAGCTGGAGTGTTTCTGTACTCTTGACTCTCAGTCAGGTCAGGGGGCCCAAATCTAGACATAGTGCGAGTCCGAGAGGTGGGACCCGCATCTGTCAGACATTTATAGCACATCATGTGGATATGCCGTAAATGTCCAAGATGTACAAACTCCTTTAAGCTTCATCTCAGCTTTACTGATTTAACTAATGGGGGAATTAAAATTTTATTGTGACCATGGCCAGATGTAAACGTGAATCCTCGTGCCAACATTTTGGATTTCGGCTGTGATAATACATTACGTAGACATGTTTGATGTTACAAGTCATTCAAATTCCAATGTGACAAAGGATTTAACCAAAAAATGTAATGGGGTTCTTCCACTTAGGGGTTTGGGGGCACATCTTGGAGACTTTTTTTGACAGCCGGTGACCACTGACCTTTTGATTTTTATTGCTCTTGACATCATTCTCAAAGACTAAGAAAAAGACACTCTGTCCTTTCGGTTTGATTTGAAAACACATGTATCAGGCAGAAAGTGAAAATTGTTTTTCAAGGGGCTGTGATGCGGAATAATGTTTATTTTTTAGGGGGAGGGGGATGGGCCAAGAATCAGACTTTAATAGAGGAATTCTCCGAGCACAGAGACACAGTAAAGCACGCTTATAATGTATCTGTACATTAAAGAATCTCCATCAGCTATTTGTTGGAGGGATTTTATAAGGGAACCAGGGCAGGGGGAGGGGTGGGGTGTAAGATTTAAGATAATTGGTATTTACTTTTAGACACAGTGGTTTTTCAAATTAAAATCTTCTTTCATCCGATATATTCCTTAGGCTGGCCGAAATACTGCAGCTGCTTTTATATTCATCACAATGGGTTTAGTTGTCCTGTCTATTGTACAGAATGCTACACCTTAGAAAAATCCATTTATTACAACTGTGTTTTGTAATCTAACGTAGTGGACACGGAAACAAGAGAGGTTTAATTAAATGACACAAAGAGCATTGGTAATGACATGAATTATCAATTGGAAAATTTTCCTTGCATTGTCGGATAAGAAAGCATTGGAGAGGACACAGGCATTTAGATGGTAATGTTACACAAAAGGGTAGGAGCATGCTCGGTCCAAAAACTTGCATTAGCCAACCCAACGTGGACAAAGTGGTATATAGTGAAGAAATATTGGGGGGAAAAATACAACCCCGGAGGTGGAAACAAAGAGTAAAGCTCCCCCCCTGGAAGGAACAGTATATGAGCCCCTTGCTCTTGAATAACTCGGCATAGAGCAACTCCCTAAGGGTTGTTTTCACACACAGCATTCACACACCCCTAACCTACTAGGCTCCTATGCATTGAATGCATATATATTGTATGCTCACCCCTGTTCAACCCCTAGGGATATCATTTTTCTGAATGTGATGTGAAAGGGGTTTTAAAGATGACCTACCATGTAAGCCAATTTCATAATTGGTCATCTCTACTCAATTTTCTTTGGGGATTCTTGCAGCTGGGAGCCCCTATCCATCTTCTGTTTGTGTTGGGGTGAACTATATTTAATTATATCTGCTGGACTTAGTTCTTGGCTTTAGGGGACCCTGGTCGAATATTTTCTTTATTAGCTAGACATATCAAAGTCAAAATGGTGCCCTGTCTACCCCAACCTTGGCTTGCTCAGATCACCATGGTCCCCCATTCCAGAACGCCCTAATAAGTACGTAGTAAGAGGTTACCTATCCACAGACAGCAGCTTTAATATGATTACGGTAACATTTATTCTCTTTCTATGTCATAAGGTTACATATCATGGATTTTGTACGTTTTTCCACAGATCACATTCCCTTTAGAAACTCGTGACTGCTCTTGAGGTGTCCATGGAATTCCTTGCAAGAAAAGGTGTTCATCATTACACTTCACAGACAGAAGATTGCTTTTGACTGATTCATCTTTCAGGTTGCTCCTTTCCTTTGTCAACTGGAGCTGCATAGGTGATAAAATTTCTTCCCTATATATTGCATAGTGTAATTAAAAAATATTTGCGATGGAGTGACTATCAGGCCTCAACAGTTTTAGAATTTTCCAAATTTTTGGCCTACTCGATGCTAAAGGGCTCTCCTAAATACCTTATTTCCATGGTGATCGTGCAGGATTTCCTGTAGATGGTTGACCTTGTCAAAACATTTAATGTCAATGGGAACATGTTTATCTATCAAGAATGTAATGGAGGCTTCTAACTCATAATTTTTTCATACCTCTTTAAATTAAATCCACATAAGCTCTTCCATAGGCTGAATTTTTTCAATTTCTATTTTATGGAGTCATCCAATCTGGTTAATCCCTTTTCGATAGAAGGGTGCCCCAAAATAAGTTGATCGTAGGGTGTCCCACAGCAATCAGCTGTAGACTGTGGGGGAACCTGGTAGCAAGTGTTCAATATTCATGCAGCCCCACCACAGGAGAAAAGGAGTATTACACAGTTTCTATTGAAATTATGGGGTTGTTTGTGTAATGTATGGACATTTTATGACCTCCAAAGCGAGAGAGGCTCTTTGTTTCTACACTCCTCTTTTCCTAACAGAAGAGGATCCTGAATGAGGACCTCCTATTTCCTAATCGGGTATTTGAAAATGTTTATTAACCAGACAACCACTTTAAATTGACGTACAGCGAAAATTTGATGTGTTCAGATCAACATTTTTAGCATTTACACCACAGAGTTGTTCTGAGCAGGTAGATGAAGAAATTCAATAAGGCTGTCCTCCATATTGGTAGAATATGTCATACTCCCTTCAATGGTGTTGAGACCCGTCCATGACAAGGACTTGCTGTTTGATGGTTTTCCCAGCGGATTACTCGAATGAAGGTGCCACAGCGCTTGTAGAGCACCCCAGTTCCTTCTAAACTTTTCCCTGCTCAGCACCACGGCTATCGAGAAACAGTGCAGGTAGATTCTCTGACAGTACCTTATGAGAGCAGCACTGTCCAGGGAAAAATTGAGAAGGAGGAATGGTGCTCCATACAACCCTCTCCAATAAACCTCGGCCCCCCCTTCATTCTTGTGATCAGTGGTCATTCCAGCGGTTGGACCCTCACCGATCAGCAAGTGACAGCATACCCCAGCCATATGGAATCATTTGCTATGGCGAGAATACCACTTTAACATTACATGAACTCAACAGAATTACTAACCCACTGAACCCAGATCTTTGCTGGAAAAGATGCCAGAAGTTCTAAAAGATTAGAGGCTAATGCAGAAGGACACTGTAAGAGCTGAAATAATTTAATGTGACTTAGTCTGCAGTCAAGCGTCATAAAGGTAATTTCATAGAGATCTAAATTCATTATTTTCTCAGTGCACAAAAAACAAATTCTAGCAATCCACAGACATTTTCTAAAAGGCTTTAAGGACTTCTGTTAGGAAAATGTATTAACTATGTACAATATCTAATTATGCGCCAGCCCACACATTTCTTTATTTATCATGGAATGAAAGAACCCAGGTGATGTTCTACTTTCCTCTTGGAGAAAGCAATCAATTTTTCATTACACGTTGTTCTATTTTATAATTACACCTAAGTATATTTTGCTTTTTTGGTGCCATTACATGAAATTCATTGTCAGATAATAAGATTCTTTGGCTGGATGGATTAATAAAATAAATGCACTCAGAAAACTAAGAGAAAATGAGCCGGGTGTAGTCATAAACAGAGCACTTGGGAAAATTAATATGACCAATCAGCTTTGATTTTAGGTCATAATCGAATTACGGATATGTCCTTAATGAAATATGCTTTACTTTTTGAATCACTTGTGATAGAGTACCTGCTGACGTTAGACTTAATACTAAATGCTTCAGAGCCAAGTACTCTGTCCATCTCAAGAGTACGTTGTCACGGTCACATGGTATGTGGACCCTAGCGGAGAGGCTACTGACCAGGTCTCAGTCTATACGAAAGTCTACAGCAGTTCGTAACACTCGGGTACCTGAACGAGTCCAGACAGTGGCTGTGGCTTCAGCACGGATGAAGGTCGGTGCAGCAGGTTTCGCCAGACGTGGCGGACAGTACAGGATGTGGCAGAAAACACTGGACATGGCAGAAGACACTGGATGTGGCAGGAGACACTGGACGTGGCAGAAGACACTGGACGTGGCAAATGACAGCAGGTGCAGTAGGACACGACTCCAACACTAGTAGGCACAGGAACAAGAACACAGCACGGGATACAGGAACAGGTAACAGGGCACGGGTAACAGCTGGAACGGGAAACATTAAGGGACCATTTGCAAGACAGACTTCGGATAAACTAACTACGCTCAGGCAAGGATCAGAAGGGCTGGGGCCTTCTTATAGACCAGGAAATCATGTGGGTTGATGGTGACGATTATTTTCATGTGCGGGCGCTGGCCCTTTATGAGCGGGTACGAGCGTGCGCGCACATCCTACGGGACACAGCGGACCGGAGCGGAAGTGAGCGCTGGCGTCTCCTAGGAAGGAGATGGGGACCAGCGCTCACAGATCCATGGCTGCAGGACGTAAGTGAATCTGACAGCCCCCGGCCATGGACGCTACTTACGTCTTGTATGAGTCCACTATGTAATGAATTGATGGGAAAAGGAAATTGCGTGCACAACTTTGTTTCATGTCGACGTAAATTAGATATAATGATCTTTCAGTATCAATAAGACAAGATCTAAAGAGGCAATCATTTTAAATATCTGGGCCCCTGGACTACCTCCCATGTATCCTATCCTTTATCTGGTAACCCATTCTGTACATTTAATGGGCAAATGAGGGAGAATTTTTTGGGGGAGGGTGCCTGTGAAATCAAAGGTATTCCAGTTTCATGCAATTAAAGGGGTTGTCCCATCAGGACAACTGCTGTGGACCTACCCTATTAGGCCGCTTTAGGGGAAATGAATGGCTATACACAGCCGGTTTCTTTTTGAAAAGGGGTTGTCTTTAAGAGACAACCCCTTAAATGCTTGATCACTGCATAAATGAAAAGTTCTACAACTATCCAATACTTTGTGTTTCAGTTCCTCTGACTACAGTACCACCAGTACTGCCCAGATGGCAGCCCAGGATCCAAATCCAACCTGGGTAAATTACTACGTACATGGTATGCTGGCTCCAATGTCATTGGCATAATTTGGTTGTATACAAAATGTTCTACCGACCATATGACACTATTCCTATCACAAGCACCTTTGCCCTCACTATTATAATTAGCTAGGTCACTGTCTCCTACAAGAGCAGTCCACTCCTCTCCTGCTGCTGCTATAATCATTCCCTTTATCTCATTGTATAGAGGATGTCCTATTTCTAGTCTCTGGCATAATTTGGTTGTATACAAAATGTTCTACCGACCATATGACACTATCCCTATCACAACCAGCTTTGCCCTCACTATTATAATTAGCTAGGTCACTGTCTCCTACAAGAGCAGTCCACTCTTCTCCTGCTGCTGCTATAATCATTCCCTTTATCTCATTGTATAGAGGATGTCCTATTTCTAATCTCTTTATGTCACAAGAAGCTTTATTTTAGTTATGATGTCATGAATTGACAGGTCACTATCTACCACAAGATCAACACACTCCTCCCCTGCTGCTATGATCAATGCGTAAAAATGTAACATAGTTATATATTGGAGGTCATATAGTTTATTAATAACGTAAATGCGTTGTGAATTAATGTCAGTAGCATTTTTAAAGGGGTGTCCAGCATTAAGATCCATATGCCTTATTAATCTATATAAAGTTGATATAGAGGGGTCCGCTATACGTGGCTACCCCTAATTAGCAGAGTAGAGTTCCGCTACTAGGAGCTTATTTCATTCTGGTCAATCCGGCATTTCCATGTATGTCTATTGACATCAATGACCACCATGACGCGCTTCGCGAAGAAAATTAAGAGGAAATGGCCACAATCCACACCAATATAAGCTGCTTATCATGAGTCCAAGCAACAGGACCCCCAAGAACAGCTCATTGTCAATGGAACAATACCTTTACATTTTTCCCCACACTATTTCCAGAGTAATAGAAGAGTAGTCCACCCAGAACCGTAGCCTTTCTTCACCTGGTGCACATATTCAGTTCACCACTCAAACCCCGTATCTAAATAACCTGGCAGGTCAGAGTGGCTTGTTGACAATCCCTCACCCTCGGTACCCGGTACCCAGCACCTGGACACAAATCCCTCCAAACACCCCATAGCTATGCCCCTGGCTTTACCTCTTGAAACATATGACATTGCAATTCTATTATACCTTGTATGCATACAATTTATATACTTAGAGGATCTTTTTATTTCTGCAAGCTCTTACAAGACAAAATATATTGCAGTCATCAACCTCTTTATGTGAATAGTATTAAATTCTCCAACAGGTTAATCACATAAAGTATCGCATTGTGTATTACATGACTACATATAATTTAATTACATTCTGCCTTGGAACTTACACAATGTGGCATGATAAAGAATTGCAACTCTACATTCATTACGGTGACATGAACATTCGCGAAACGGAAGTGCATAATTTATGATTCCAAAACGCTTCTAATTAAGCAGATATGGTTAAAATGATCGATGCGCCTTTAAAAAGGTAAATATTAAATGATGCCTTAAAGGGAAAGAACTGAATTGTAGCAGCGAGATGTGTTATAATGAGTGGTAAAAAATGATAATGGTTGTTTTTACTGCAGTCATTTTACAATATGTTAAGTGATTTCTTCTAAAACCAACATTTAAGAATTGTACACTAACATTACAGAATTATGTATGGTTGGACTCTGAAAGCTGAACAGATAAATAGATTTTTGGGACTGTCCCCCATTAAGGTAGTTGCATGATATGAGAAAACATTTTTTTTCAGAAATAGCGCCATTCTTTTCCTCAGGCTGTGTCTGGTATTGCAGCTCAGCCCTATTCATTTGAATTGAACTGGACTACATTACCAGGCACAGCACATGGAGGACATTTGGGTCTGTTTTTGAAATAAATCAAATCCATTTTTCTATTCTCCTACAAGCCTATTAATGTGAGCATCCTGCACGGGTCCGAGACCTGGAGTGAGGATATCTGTATAGTTTTATTTTTGTCCCTGTCTGGATTTTAACTTATTAATACCAGTTATATTTTGGGACCAAAGTGGTATTTCATTCATTAACATATATCCGCTGTTCAAGGGATAGATAATAACTCTGACCACTGGCTGACCACTGGCAGAGGAGTTGTTTCCGTGCCACTCCATATTATAGATCAATTTATACTGGTAATCACCAAATTGGTAAAAAGCTTAAAGGCAGAATATTGTTGATTTTTTTTAATTCCTAAAATGCGCCCCTTCTTTAATAGTGCCCTAGGTATCTGCCTGCTCTGCATATTCCATGTCTCGCTGAGCTACATGGTTTACATAAGTCCCATAGAACTGAATGGTAGTTACGGAAACAGCATAGCCCAGCGAGCTCCGCTGTATTCGTAACTTCTGACCATATAGTCAGGAAGTTGCCGGGAGGTGGAGAGAGCAGAAAAAGCTAGAATGGGGTTTAGGAGGCCCCGTTCTAGAGATAGGTGCGGGTCCCAGAAGAGGGATCTGCATCTATCTTACATATCCTGTGGACATGTCATAAATGTCCCTGATTGGAAAACTCCTTTAAGGATAGGTGATAAATGGTAACAACTGAAAGGGATCTTGTACCCCCTTGATCCAGGTAAACTCTAAAATAAGGAAATAATTGGCTGTAACAATAAGGTCTTTTGCACACGACCGTTGTGCCACTCGGGCTGTTTTTGACAGCATCCGAGTGGCACCCGATAGTCTTCATGGACCCTTTCACTTTCGCGGGTGAAAAATGGTCCAAGTCTCCGATCCGAGGAAAGATAGAACATGTCCTATGTTTCCTCGGATCACTGACGGGACTCGGACGGCCGTGTGCATGAGGCGTAAAGGCCCTTTTTCTATATTGTCAATTGGCACTTGTTATGAGAAGTTTATCATTCCGTGTAAAAGGACCTTAAAGGGGTTGTCGAGGTTGGGGCTGTTTTTTAAACTGATGACCGATCCACAGGACCGACACCCGGACCCCACACCGATCAGCTGTTCCGACTGCCTTTGGGCGCCTGAAGCTATGCAGGGGTCGGTGCCGGAAGCAAAAGGCTCGGACTACTTCTATAGCGGTCGTGCTGGGTTACTGCAGCTCTGTTCCTATTCACTTGAATAGGAATAGAGCTGCAGTACTGCCGCTATGCAGTTGTCAGGGCCTTCTGCTTCCGGCACTGACCCCTGGATAGCTTCCGGTGCCCGGAGGCAGCCGGAACAGCTGATTGGTGCGGGGTCCGGGTGTCTGACCTCCACCGATCATAAACTGATGACCTATGACCTGTAGATAGGTCATCAGTATAAAAAACAGCCCCTGGACAACCCTTTTAAGTCTTCTACCAATACTATAAGAATTTTATTAATCTATGCCTCAATTAGATTATTTTTTGGATGACAACTAAAAACTAATTTTGTTGATCACAGCCCAAAATCTCCAACTCATTCTAACGCTCAAAAATTGTGGGTTTGCTTTTCCAGCGTCCTAAAATGCAAGCCTACTTTTTATGTAGCGAGACATAAATCAGAACATAAGAAGGCAGAAATATTATTGACTAGATCCCAAATTTTTGTCGCCTGCATTTAATGTGCATCTAACAATTAATAGATACCTACATAATTACTTTCTGAAGACAGACTTGCAATGTCATGCCATTTTATTGACCAAGCCTCTTATATAGACCTTTGGCAGTGAATGATGGGGGTAGACAACTGATGGTACGAAAATAAAAAATTTTTTTTTTTTTTTAATTAAACAACAAAAGGGTTTAATCAATACAATAAAAGAAGACGACCATTACTCATGGACATGAGAAACCTTGTGGGAATATTGTTATTTTTTCTGTGTTATTGTACTTGGTTCACCGTTAGCTTAAGACCTTGTATATGAATAATGTCTGAACAGGTGTTTTCTGATCAAGTGTGAATAAACATAAAAATACCTGACATAAAATAGGAAGTCTCATAAATCAAATACATTGCTGAGAAATACATTAATCATCATTAGTCGACTGGAGTCCTCAGATAGAGGTTAATGTTACCTTGTATAATATGCAAAAATTAGAAGGGTGTGAAGAAAATACTTTTCACGTAAACTGATTTATAGAATGTTAGGAGTTGTATTCCTTAAACAATCACGTTTTGAAGCTTCCCCAAGTGATAAACTGTGGAAGAACCTGGCAGCAAGTGTTCAATTTCCCTTTTGCGCCTCCACAGGGGAAATTAAGTATTACACATTTCCCATTGAAATCAATGGGACTGTCCATGAAATGCATGGAAATGCTGGGTCCTCCAGAGAGAGAGAGACACTCTTTGTAGCTACTCTCGCTCTGGCAAATTGATGGAGGTCCTGAATGAGGGACTGCCCTCTATTATCTCAGAAAGTCCTAATAGTGTGTTTTAAAATGGGTTTTCTAAACAAGACAATCTCTTTTATTTTAGGTCATTCTCTACAAACGACTGAGAAGTGCCATTACATATGCCAGCAGTAGTACCATGTGTCTGATGAAGGTCTGAATTAAGACCGAAACGTTTCGTTATTGGCTACTTATTTACAGTATGGAAAATAAACATATATACAGGAGTGCTAAGTCTCTCATAGAGATATATTTAATTTTCAGGAATCTTAAATGGCATTTCAAGTTGTATACTAGCAGTTTAAATAGTAAAAATATATATTTTTAAATGTATTTTTTTTTATAAATACTTGTTTGGTTTCTAATTTTAATCATGCCCAGAAATAAGCTATAGATCGTAAGCTCATTTTAATCCGGGAGGAGGTGCTCTTGTTCATTGTCGCCACCGATTGAGCAATGCCCTATTATTAAGTGACAACTTTTCTGAACCAATTTCTGGTAAAAAATAAATAAATGGTTATCACTATTCAAATTTATTTAGCCTTGGAAAGTAAAACCCAATAGGGAGAAAGTGGAATAACCCATTCAGTAATCTAATTTTTTAGCCAGAGTGGAGGGCGGCTAAAAAGAGCTCCTCTTGCGTAGGAGGACCCAGCACATCAGTGCATTAGACAGAAAGCCTTTTCATTTCTATGTGAACGGTGTAATGCTTCATTTCCCCTGTGGTGATTGCTGGAGGTCCCAGCGGCTGGATATCCTGCGATCAGCTTAACATTGGGTGATCCTTTAGTAAATAGAGATTATCCAAATGCGGACAAACCCTTTAATTTTGTGAGCACTTGAGGGTCTTTAAATGCAGAGGATTGTGGGAATGCAGTTACTACTTAGTATATTCATTCCCTACAGAAGTAGTCTCCAACCTGTAGCTCTCCAGCTGCTAAAAAATGGCAACTCCCAGCCAGCCATGACAGCCTTCAGCTGTAGTTGTAGTTTCTTAACGGTTGAAGAGCCACAGGTTGGAGATCATGGCCCTACAGCAGTGGTTCTTAACCAGTGGCCCGGGAGCCACATGTGGCTTGCAGCCTCCGACTGTGTGGCTCAGAATAGGAATCCTGCTACAGTATGACATACACATTAACAATATTACAGACATATCCTATACCCAGAATAGTGCCAGTTTGGGTGGTGGAAAACCAGTGTGAATTTCAAATTGAAATATTTACGTACAAATTGAAATGTCCTCATTTTTTGTGTAATATGTTAAAAAATATAATTTTTTTTAACATAAACTTAAATGTGGCTCCCAATGATCCCTCAAAATTAAATGTGGTTCACAAGATATAAAAGGTTGGGGACCAATGCCCTACAGTATGACATGTTCTTTTTTAAGGTATAAAAATTACATGTTTGAAAATTGTTAAAATAAGATTTGTATAAGTGAAAAAAAGAAAAACTAAAATCTGTCGAAAAACAAGAGAGAGAAAGAAAACATTTAATTACAGTTTTTGAGTGTTAGAATGAGCTGGGGATTTTGGGCTGTTATCAAGCCTGTAATTTTCCATGTGAACTGAGGGGTTGTTTGCTGTGTCCTTCTGTTTGTTTAGGAATGAAGTTGTTTGAGTGACAATGCATAATTACGAGCTTTGTTGATATAAAACATTTTGTGACATGCCCGTCTTGTGGCTATGAATGTGCTGCCGTTTCTTGGCTCTCTACATGTAACATAGGAGTGGAAACAATGAATTGCAAGTGGGGAAATGCCACTCCAGCAGGGCTGCAATCAAGGCAGTACAGAGGGCAGTGTTGTCAAAGATCTAGGTCAAGTTTAAAAAAGGGGCCCAAACTACCCTGTTGGCTGCCACCCACCTCCCGAGAGTCACAACAGGACAGTAATTGAATAAACTACATTTAATAGGCAATCATGTGCAAACATGAGGTCTATCCCCCTGCACTATCTACTGGGGAGCTATATGTGGGGCACTATCTACAGGGGGGCTACATGTAGAGCACTATCTACAGGGGAGCTATATGTGGGGCACTATCTACAGGGGGGCTATATGTGGGGCACTATCTACAGGGAGCTATATGTGGGACACTATCTACAGGGGGCTATATGTGGGCACTATTTTCTGGTAGGCTATATTGGGGCACTATTTACAGGGGGGGGGCTATATGTAGGGGACTATCTACAGGGGGCTATATATGGGGCACTATCTACAGGAGGGCTATATGTGGGGCACTATCTACAGGGGGGCTATATATGGGGCACTTTCTACCAGGGGCTATATGTGCAGCACTATCTACAGGGGCTAGTATCTACAGGGGCATCTATAGGGGCCACTTTCAACAGGGGGATCTATGTAGGGCACTATCTACAGGGGGCTCTATGGGGGCACTATCTACAGGAGGCTCTATGGGGAGCACTATATACAGGGGGCTCTATGGGGGCACTATCTACAGGGGGCTCTATGTGGTACACTATCTACAGGGGGCGCTGTGTGTGTGTATGGTGCTATTATAATCAGGGACAAAGTATATGGTGGTATTATAATTTTAGGTGCAGTGTATGGCGCTATTATATTTAGGGGCGTAGAGTGCGGCACCATGAGAATTTTATCTTCGTTTATAAGTGAAGAAATGTTTGAAAAGTGAAACGCTGAACACATCTGAGTGGAAAACGGCAGAAATGGGCTGTGGCCGGGAGAATCATCATAGAGGTCTGGATCGGATGGAGAAGAAAAGAGAAAAGGAATAACTAGAATCTGAAAAGATGTTACCTATGGGTCACTCAATGTAACCGATAATTCTGGCTCTAATCAGTACTGTAGTCACTGTATGATCTGCAGCGAGATAATTTTTGGGGTGAAACAGCAATTCCCAGCATATCCTTACCATTGTTCGGTCCCTGCTGGGAGCTGTAGTTTTATGCCGTACAAACTTATACGTCAGGGGTTGCACTAAATTAAGCTGTATTTGTGCTGGTGCTGTGTATATATGTACTGAGCTTGGTTCTGGTGTTGTATTTATGTACTGAGCTTGGTTTTGGTGTTGTATTTATGTACTGAGTGTCACGGCGCGATGTGTGGACCCACTGGGCCATACCGCGTAGCAGGATAGTAGCTGGCCAAACAGGTACAATGCAATGTCTATAGTTCAGAAAGTGTACCTGAGGCAATGTAGACAGTAGCGGTAGATTCAGGCTAAGATGAGGCTCCGACAGTAGACAGACACCCGGCGTGGTGCGACACAATAGATGCAGCGGAGGGCACAACATAACTCCAACTCTTGACGTCACAGAGGCACGGTAGCACGGGATAAAGGGTACAGGCAGCAGGAACGGGTAACACTGGGAACTGGAAAACACTAGGAGACCATTTTCAATGACAAAGTTTAAGTAACACAACAATGCTCAGGCAAGGATCGAGAGGGCAGAGCCCCTTTTATAGTCCAGAAACATTCTGGGTTGATTGCAGTATTCTGCAACTGTGTGCGTACTGGCCCCTTAAGGCCGTGCACGCACGGGCGCGCGCGCCCTGCGGGAGACAGTGTCCAGACCAGGAAGTGAGTGCCAGCGTCTCTTAGGAGGGAGATGCCGACGGGAACTCACTTGTCCATGGTCGCGGCCTTCAGAGGGTAAGTCAGGACGACGGTCCGCGGCCATAAACGTTGCACTGAGCTTTGTCCTGGTGCTGTATATATGTACTGAGCTTGGTTCTTGTGTTGTATATATGTATGAAATTGGTTCTGGAGCTGCATTTATGTACTGAGCTTGGTTTTGTGCTGTATATATGTATGAGCTTGGTTCTGGTGTTGTTTTTATGTACTGAGCTTGGTTCTGGAGCAGTATAAATGTACTGAGCTTTGTTCTGGAGTTGTATATATGTACTGAGCTTTGTTCTGGTGCTGTATTTATGTACTGCGCTTTGTTTTGGTGTTGTATTTATGTACTGAGCTTGGTTCTGTTGCTGTATGTACTGAGCTTTGTTCTGGTGCTGTATTTATGAACTGAGCTTTGTTCTGGTGCTGCATATATTTCAGAGCTTTGTTCTGGTGCTGTAATTATATAGAATATATTTATAATAACAAAATTGCAGGGCAGATGTAATTGTTTTGAATTAATTTTATTGTAATTAGGACCTCTCAGGTCATTTTAACCCCTTGAACCGCCACCATGCCGTAAGACATGACCTGACAATATTTCCACACAGCCCCCTGTATGTTTTTTTCAGATGAATTAAAATCTATAAAATCAACCTTTAAAATGGCTCACGTTGTATGCTAATTACTCATTAACTGCACCGCGCATGCCAAGGGAGAACAAGGCAACGGCGCATCCGCAATAGTTGCAGGAGGCTGCTAATGATATAGAACAGCCAGGGGGATGTCAATCAAGATCTGGGCTCTCCTTTAAAGGTTCAGTTTACCACCCTGGCCTTGCATCTGAATAACCTGGCCAAGGCAAAGTTGTTTTTGGCACCACCACGGGCATCCAGTACCTGAGCAAGTGCCCTGGTAGCCCACCTCCTAGCTACGGACTCTATAGTGTGGTGTGCTCCACAGGATGCCGTATCATTAATCACTTGCTCCCTATTCTACCGTTACTTACCAAGGGATGTATACAAGGCACCTGGAGCCACACGGCCACGCTGCCATACTGGCTCCGTACATACTACTCTGCGATGTGTATAAGGCCTTAGATCTTTTCACAACTAAAACAGACAAACTCTCACAACGTCTGAAGGTATCACTTATAACTAAGATCTGCAGAACTTCAATGACCCTTCTATATCGGTCCTAGAATAGCCTAATTCCTCCAAACACTCCCCCGCTCACACAGAACCTTTCCTAATAATACAGCACTTGCAGAACAGAGCTCATAAAGGTCTCATTTTAATTACAATTATGATGACCTTCTTACTCATATTAATTTTTATACTAATTAAAAATGTATTGCTTTTAATAGCACCGAAGTCAGTGGTAATTAAAGGAAAATTCTATTCAATGGCTATTTATTTAGAAAACAATATCAGCTTTATAGAACTTGTCGCGGAGTAAAACAAGGGCGTTATCAGCTCTGAGAGATGCTCAGTTATTATTGGAGCTCTACTCTTGCATTTTGTATTTTTACTTTTGTGTATGAACACTGAGTGGCACAGTATGTTTTGTCTTTTTGTAATTAAGAATCTTGTTTCTGGAAATTTAGCTCCATTCATTGACTCAGTGAGTACGTGATATGTGCCAAAGCTATTATGCAATTGGCTGACATTTTTTAAAAATTTGGTCGAGAAAAAATGAAAGGGGTTTTACATGATTTTAAAGATGTTCTCTCCAAAAACAGCGCCACACCTGCCCACAGTTTGTATGTGGTATTGCAGTTCAGCCTCATTAATTTCAATGGAGCAGTGCTGCAATACCAGACACAACCTATGGACAGGTGTGGTGCTATTTCTGTGAGAAAACCGACATGTTTTTGAATTCTTTACAATCCCTTTAAGGGCACCAATGCTATTAAAGTTGTGCACAATTTTTTGGCACCAAATGTATTATGCCTTATACGCCATTTAGATAATTTTGCACAATTTTTGTCATTTTTACCAATTCAACATGCATACATCCTACAACACTATTAATAAATCTCCACTAATATATTTAAGCTGTTTAGTTGATAAAGCCCATTTTACACTAGCTTATTAAAATTATTATTCCTTTTTCAGGACCCTCATCTATTAGCCAGAGAAAAGATCAGCGACAAAGAGCATGTTTTCTTGCTCTGGAGGACCCGGCATTTCCATGCATTAATTTAAATGGCCTTTGTTTAATACTTAATTTCCCCTGTGGTGGCGCTGCAGGGGCACTGAACACTTGCTGTTGGGTTCTCCCACAAATCCCAGTTGATCTCTAAGGTACCCAGGAACAATAAAACTTAAGTTCAGCTTATTATTTAGGACCCTTCTAACAAAAAACAATTGTCCAAAGAGGAGAACCCCTTTAAGGGCATGACCACACGTGGCGGATTTCCTCCGCAACTGTCCGCATCAATGCCGCACAGAATCTGCGTTGCAGATTCTGCTGCGGATCTGCACAAAATGTGCAGAAAATTGATGCGGACTGGCCGCTGCGGACTGCAGGAAAAGTGCTTCCCTTCTCCCTATTCAGTGCAGGATAGAGAGAAGGGACAGCACTTTCCCTAGTGAAAGTCAAAGAAATTCATACTTACCGCCCGTTGTCTTGGTGACGCGTCCCTCTTTCGGCATCCAGCCCGACCTCCCTGGATGACGCTCCAGTCCATGTGACCGCTGCAGCCTGTGCTTGGCCTGTGATTGGCTGCAGCCGTCACTTAGACTGAAACGTCATCCTGGGAGGCCGGACTGGAGACAGACGCAGGGAGTTCTCGGTAAGTATGAACTTATATATTTTTTTACAGATACATGTATATTGAGATCGGTAGTCACTGTCCCGGGTGCAGAAACAGTTACTGCCGATCGCGTAACTCTTTCAGCACCCTGGACAGTGACTATTTACAGACGTCTCCTAGCAACGCTCCCGTCATTACGGGAGCCCCATTGACTTCCTCAGTCTGGCTGTAGACCTAGAAATACATAGGTCCAGCCAGAATGAAGAAATGTCATCGTAGTAAAAACAATACGCTCCGCAGCACACATAAGATCTGCGGACTTCATTGCGGAATTTTGACTCTCCATTGAAGTCAATGGAGAAATTCCGCCATGAGTCCGCCACTGCTCCGCAACAGACAGAGCATGCTGCGGACACCAAATTCCGCTCCGCAGCCTATGCTCCGCAGCGGAATTTTACGCCTAGTCTAAACGAACACTGCTAAATTAAAGTGTAAGTCAATGGACAAACGGCACCGCTGCGGATTAACGCTGCGGAGTGTCCGCAGCGGAATTTCAGTGAAATTCCGCCACGTGTGAACCCGCCCTAAGAAATATTTTCTTTTTTTATCCATTTTATTTTGTAACTAAAGCTTAATTATTGTATAACAAAAAAATCTTTAGCTTTCTAATATCTATTGTGCTTAAATTCATAACCATTTTCAAGATCACTGCTTGCTATTAATGAATGAAAAATATTCAGATCTGATGCCTAAAAATCCCTACTGATTTCTCACAGCTGAGTTTGACTCACATTTATCTCACCTAAATGGGAATATTTAAGTAAAGCTTTAACTGACATTGCTTTCATAGCTTATCATTTTAGTAATATAACTTTATAGCTGCTGTTGACAGATCCTATCATAATACTTTAGTTAAGTGGTCATATGCTAGCGAGTAAGTCAGAAGGGATAATTAAGGTACTAATGATTCACTCAGACCGTCAGCCCCTTCACTTGTACTCATACTACTAAATAAAGACATATTATCAGACAAAAAGATCAGCGAACAGCAACGTTTTGACTGTTTCCGCATCAATTTTTTATACCCTTTTGTTATTTTTTTTCCGACTATGAAGCCAATGTTAAAAAAAGACAAGCTTCAATATGAATGAGGCAGGGGAGTCATCTTTGGAGTGGCTTATAGGGATCCACTGATGTGAGTATGGTATATGGGTGATATATATGATGCGTTCGCACTCCGTGTGGCACAGTATTGTGTCTCCATGAGGCACTGTATATGTATGAGTAGTAACATAACAAAATTTTTTACTTACAAGATCATATGGATTCAAACCTCCATGTGAAGGCATACAGAGGTACAGTATGGACCCATCGCATTCTATAGGACCCAGATGACACAGTCCATAATACGGTGATGTGCATGGACCTTAGACTTTACTATATAATAATTAGATTTCATTCAAATCACATTTTTGGCCTAGTTTTAATATATACGCCTGGAAAATCTCCCGTCGTATACGTCTATATTCTATTATGGGATATGTTAAAGGTATATGTCATGAAATCTCATGACCCTTTCATGACATATACGTTAAACGGGTCCCATTTTAGCCTATAGGTGATGAATGTCACTATTGGGAATACTTCACAGGCACCCGTCACTAATAGATTATTATAGTATCCATCTAACGCTATCGGAATCTATTAAAAAGCCTATGGCGTTTCGATTAAACGGATGCCTGCGGCTATAGTGGCCTATGTCACCCATAGGCTCTCATGTAAAAAACGTATACCACTCAATCTACTTTTTCTGCGTGATCTCGTTTTATAACGACGAACAACAGTCCGACTGAGGCCAAATGGACACTCTTTTGACCTCCGTCAAGCTAATGAAGCCCAATGGACATTTTTTTCGTGCTCGTTGGAAGATTTTCTGGTGTAAATGTACATCCCAAACGTAATGTGAACAGCGGCTTAGCACCCTTTTTACTGGATCAATACCATTCTAAGACTTCTTGGACATTAAAATAGAAATGAGAAGCTTCTTGAGGAACTGATACTGACTGCTCATGACAGTGCGGTGAAAATAAACGTGTACGAGCGCTGTTCGCCATGTCTGACAATCAATAAGACCATTAAGGCTATGCTAATCCGAATTCTTTCTCCTTTCAGCAGTCACTGATGTAATTGTAAGCTGCTTCAGTCACTTGCGATGTGTTTTACAACTCTTGTGCTAGATCAATGCTCCTCAAAGCGTGGCCGGTAGTAATTACATGTTATCAGTGGGACGGCCCTTACCGGTGACTGTATTCATGCCTGGAGATATAAAAGATTGGTTCAGAGACTTCTATGGATTTATACAATGAATACATAACTATATAAACATGGCTGAAAGACCCAGACGTATGTGATGCTCCGGACGTGCAGTCAAATTCAGCATTGATTGGCGATTTTGGGTATCTAATTGATTTTAATAGATTATCTTAAAGGAACATGATACAGGGATTCCCTTTTTGGGTTTTTTAACCCCCATGTCAAGCATCACCCCCTGACTGGGCATAACACAGTAGTCGTTTTGCCCACCATGTTCTTTCAAGCATATCTACCAACATTTGTATCCCCATTCCTGGGACATTTTGAAGCCCCATCCCCGATCCGCCCACAAAACATCCAGAAAACATCCACTTTTATGCAAATTTGCTTAAGCACCACCCACTTTGTGACCCGTTTGCAGAGACAATTCAGTGAAAATGAATTGGTTGGAAGCTATGGCTTTAAGAAGTCCATTCTCCATTCTTTGTAGGTTTCACCTTTACAGATGGGATGTGTACGTGATCCATATGAAGAAATATTTTCCCTATTCCTCATGCATAACGCAGTATCCCCTATCCTAATCCTAGGCATTTTGCTTGCGTTGTATCGCTAAGTACAGTATAAGGTATATAACCCCAATATTGGGTAATAGGGGGGTGATTGCTGTGCCCAGATGTCTTCCAAAGATTCAGGCAGTAGAAATCAAGAACACAAGAATAGATAAAAGGACGACTGATGGCACCGTCTTCATTGAAACCGAAGTCAAGATAATGGGGTTCATTTGGTCTCATTAAATTATGGGTTTCAGGGTATGGGATTGGTGAATTAACCATAGGGCTGGGTGCTTCTTTTCCTCTCCTCTGTCGTCCCTCTCGTTAGTTATAAGGGCTTACATTTTTGTTTCATCGTAAGCTTAAAGGTTCATGAATTTAATGCCGGAGCTACAGTGAGGACTGACACTTAGAGCAATAGAAGTAGTATTAGTAATGGTTAGACATAACACTGTTACTATAATTTTTGACAAGTATTAGAGACATATTGGTATGATACTGGTGAGAGACCAGGCGACAAGACCCCCAGCAATCGCCCGCTTTTAGGGATAAACTATATCATGATATTTCTTCAATGTTTTTTATAATAGCTATACCTTTTCTTTACAAATGAAATAAGAAATCTAATTTAATGCTATTTTTACTTAAAAAACAAACAAACAACTATCTGTAAAAGATTATTTTAGCCGACTTCTATTCACCAAGGATAAACAGCAACCTATATTTTTTCTGGTTAATGCATCTTTTGTTAGATCTGAATTGAACATTATTACTTGCCAAAAAACCCATTTGCAGCTCAGCTCTCCGCCCCAGATATCACATTGTAATCTTCATTAAAAGCTTTGTTGCTTCTTCAGATTTGACTCTATTCATAAATACGAACCAGATCTTAAAGTGCCTCTCCGCCCAAATACTAAAACTCTGTGTGCCTACGAATGCTCCTTCCTTCTCTTATTCTGCAGACTATTTCACTTGTTAGAGCAGAAATATGTGCTTCAGAGCTGCTGTTCCTTCGTTAATCTGGAGACATGAAGTTGCAACTATTGCCAGCCATTTTGGTAGTTGTGGAGAGCAGTCATTAGTCACCCAGTCACCCATCTGTTTTCTCCTTCCTTTAAGGTGGGAACACACTTGGCGTATGCACAGCGGATTTCCACAACAGATTTAACTGCGGAATATCCGCAGTGTAGTACAGTAGCAGCAGAGTGGATTCGATTTGAACAAATCTCATCCCCACACAGCGAAAAAAAATTCAATGGGGAGGTAAAACCATCAACAAAGAGGTAAATGTTGAGACTTTTTCGGCGGAAACGCTGGAAAAAAAAAAGACTTTTTTTTATTTCAAATGAATAAAAAAAAACGTCTACTTATAGAGATACAATCCTCTATTCCGAGCGCAGCCCAGCCTCCTGGGATGACATTTCGTCCCATGTGACTGCTGCAACCAGTCAAAAGCTGCAGCGGACACATGGACTACAGCATCATCCACGGAGGCCGTGCTACACTCAGAAGAGAGGGACGCGTCGCCATGACTAGGGCCGGGGTAAGTATAAACCTTTTTTTTTTCCATTATTTTTTTTTATTGTACTATTTCCACAGAGGACGTTCCGGATGAAAAAACGACACCACAATTTGGTGCGGTTTTCCGGTTGGCGTTCCCTGCAGCTTCCAGGACGCATACGCTGTGTAGTTTTATGCAGTGAATCCGTCCTATGTATTTATACCCTTTATAAAATCTAGAGGTCTAATGAAGTCTGGGGTGCTGGTGAGGCCTGGGGTGCTGGTGAGGTTTGGGGTGCTGGGGTCTTGTATCTTAGGCTTTATATGCCGATATATAGAGACATAACTATCATGTCCAGTACAGTTTGTGTGCTCTACTCCTGATTTAAAGGGGTTTTCCGAGATGTAAATTTTTTTTATTAGGGGCTGGAAATTAAATAAATAAACTAAAAAAGCAATACTTACCTCTCCTTGCCCCCTGGCGGTCCAGCGCTGAGGCTCCGCCAGCACTCCCGGTGGTTGTTTACATGCGCGTAGCATGTACCCGCTCCATCCAATCAGAGGGTTTACAGTCAATAGCTAGATTGGATACGCAGGCACAAAACACATAGCCACCCCAGAAACTAGACGTCATCACTGACATGGCGTATACCCTCCGAGGTTTTCTGGTCCGAGACCATGTGATGGGTATACGATGCGACAAAATGTGACATTGGAGGTCATGTGACGAACAGGCAGCGCGGAGAACAGAAGCAACATTTCAATGGTAAGTATATGAACATATTATAAAGATGTGAAATATAGAAAGTTTTAAAAAACATATCTCGGAAAACGACTTTAAGGGCATATATTAGGGGGCGGCCATATGTCTGTAAATTTGGTAAGGAGCACTTTATGGAACACAGGTTTTTATATATGTTAATTTTGTATGTTATTCCCATAGTCACATGTCTTCAATGTCTACTTTGATTAGTTCACAGCCACATGACAGCCACATGACAGCCCACATGCACCTATTTTTTTTCAATTGAGGGTACAGGGTAACCATAATAATCTGGTAAGCAGCTTTTAATAAAAAAAAAGATTTGGTTTAATATTAAAAGTTCATCCTGAAGCTCAGCCCTACAAGAAATTCACAACCAATATCTGGAAATACATTTCAGCTGTGAAGAAGCAGAATCACTGGTAAAACCAATAACTCCATAAAGAAAAATCTATTGTCTGTCGATAGTTGAAGTTTCATTGAACTTCTGTTTGTAATCGCCGGGATAGTCACCTCGATAATATGTATCCACAGCAAACAAAGCCCCACAGGCGCCAGCATAGTGTTCATAAGGCCATTAACTCTATAAATATGGAGACTATGGAAACAGACCGGACAATAATTTTATATATTATATTATGAGGTCTAATAAAAAATAGCATGCAAGATGACACGTTACTTCTACATATGATGTCATCTGTGCTCAATCTATCAGGATCATTGCGACAAGATCAGTCTTTCCTATATAACACAATTATAATAATGTTAATTCTCTTTTACATTTAACGCGGACCTGTCCACTCTCCTGACGTGTGTTTTAGTTACTACTTGTATTCGTCATAAATTAAGGTTTCTGGAACATCTTTTATTCAAACAATGTATTTGATGTTCCTCTGTTATTCCTCCTGGAAATGTAATGAACTGACAGCTGGATGTTACTATTCCCCCTATCAATAGAGTGTGTATCTAAACAGTCTGATTGGAGAGTGTCACAGTGTATATGAACATGGTCCATTGACAAGAGGAAGGGTAACACCCAGTTGTCAATTATGTTTCTTACATTTCCAGGAAGAATAACAGAGGAAAAGCACAATGCAGGGCTCTAAGATACTTAAAGGGTAACTAAACTTTTATAAAACTTTTGACATGTCATAGTGACATGTCAAAAGTTTTGATCAGCGAGGGTTCGACCTACTGATTGCTAAAACGATGCGGCACAAGCGCTCAGGTGAGCGCTGTGCCGCATCATGTCTGGTTGGCTTTCCTCGAATGGCCGAGCAAGCACTGCACGGACTCATAGACTTTCTATTGAGCCCGTACACCACTCGCTCGACTTTTGAGGTAAGCCGACCAGAAACGAAGCGACACAGTGCTCACCTGAGCGCTTCTGCTGCATCGTTTTAGTGATCGGTGGGGGTCTCAGTCCTTAGACCCCCACTGATCAAAACTCTAATATGTCACTAAGACATATCAAAAGTTTTGTTACCCTTTAAGATTTATATTAGGGGCAATACAAGTATTTACTAAGAAATAAATGTCAGGAGAATTAATATATCCTCTTCGTGAGTCCATATTTTACTATAAAAACACTGTTCATCCTGCTCTCCTGATGCATGATTGGAATGTCAGGGGTACAATAAAGTTCTTTGGCAGAGACACACAAAGAAAATGATAATTACACAGGAACAGTAAGTAGAATAATTCTATATATAAACTCTAAAATGGTGTTTAAAGGTGAAGAAACCCTTAAGGGCTTGAATCAGACTTGATTTTACTATGGCACCCGCCTTCCTATGCTCTGGCGGGTACTTTTGGGTAAACCTTTTTTCACATTTTTGATAATATTTTTAGGGACACATTACAAAGGCTCATTGAAATGTCCAGGTGACCATTAGGACATCATATTCATACACCTGGTATATGCTGATTTATATATTCTCAAAAACCTTCCATGGACTTTTAGAATTGACATCGTGCCAAACAATATTACAGAATTTAACGACCAAATGAATAAAACGTGCCACTATACCAAACACTGCTTATTTGTGTCCTCTAGACGTTTTTGTATGCGCTGTGCCCAAATACCCAATCTGTGAATTTTATTATCCCCCATACTGATTTTATGCTCTATGATGAGGTCATTCTGGCTGTGAGGAAGTGACTCTGAAACGAAGGAGGCAGATCTGTAAATGAACAAAGAGACTTTTTTCCCCGACTCTCGCAGACACGGAGCCCATACACTTTTATGGCTGTCTGAACCTCAGGCTAAAGTTGGAGTCTGTAAAATCCATTATGGCCGTATGTGTGTCAAAAATCAGCAAGTGACCAAGTCAACCCAAAAAATGCACTCACATAAACTTGTAATGACTTCGAAAAACCTGAAGATTGAATCAATAGTTTTGATGGCAACAAAAAGGTTATATTATTTTTATATGAATCAATTAGCCATTACCCTTAAAATAGAAAATATTGTAATTTAAAGTAATGAATGAATGAAAAAGTTATGTTAAAAAAATAAAAATAAAATGGTCATAGTGTTTGTCTGTCTGTCGAATTTTCTTCTCCTGAAACAAACAGCCTGGTAGAAATCCTGCAGAGAATACAGGGGTTTCAGTCTTAATTCTTCCATTTTCATTTGGCAGATGGATAAGGGGTGGGGCTTAGCCAAGGGGTGTGTCTTAACTTTCTTCGTCTCCTATTGTAGACAGAGCAGTAGGGGGAGGCTCCTTCTACATCCAATTGTCTTACAGCAAGACACAGGATTTTAAGAAGAAGTGGGTAAATGGCTGATCTCCTGGGACACTTATAGAAGATTTCTTTATGTTTTTGTCAGTATTGATTGAAACATGAGACAGAATTGGATCAAAGGAAATGAGAATATGATGGGATAAATTTGTGTCATCTGTTTGTTTCAGACAGCCAATTGTTTTCAATGAGAACCGGGTAATATTTAATTTCTCCTGTGGTGGCGCTGCAGAGAAATGTAACACTTGCTACCGGATTCCCCCACAGATCAGATCTGATCACTGGGGGTTCCAGCAATGGGAAACCTTGTGATCAGCTAATCTCTGTGGTACTCTTCTAACAATAAGGCATTGTGCATGGTGGACTACTTATTTAAAGTCAAAATAAGAGGCATCCATAAGGGCTTGAGGATGATCTACAGTACCAAGAAAAAAGACCTCCTTTCTTGGACTCTTGAATTTTTGCCTTGGTGTACACCACCACAAGTAGACTAAGTATTGTGTAGGAAATTGTGAGGGGAAAATTAGGGCAAAATTAAATGTTTTTTTTTTTCTATTTCTTGGATTCATGAAAAAAAAATTGCTCTAATTTTCCCCCTATCCTTTCCTATACAATACTTGACCTACATTACCAGCTCTTCTAAAATGTCTGTTTTAGTAAACACTTGTATTCCCAATGACAAAAAATATAAATTTATTAGAACTCTGCCTTATGCCATTCCTCTGTTGTTCCTTCTGGAAATGTATGAATAAATTGACAACTGGATGCTACCATATTTCTTTGCCAAAAGGGTGTGTCACTACACAGTCTGATTCTGGCCAATCAATGCGGACGGTGTCAGACAGTGTAGGAACACACCCTATTAATAAAGAGAATGGTAACGCCCAATTCATACATTCATTTCCAGGAGGAATAACAGAGAAACAGCACAATTCAGAACAAAAAAAAAAATAAGGTGCCTAAGCATTTTTATTGCATAAGGAATACAATACAGAGATGATTATTTTATTGTTAGATTATTTTATTACTTGTTTTTGAATTTGTTGGAGACCGCTGAAATATGAAAAACAAGTCAGGGTCTGGAACAGCTTCAATCACGGGTATAAAATAATGGGAGGTGATAAAATATAACACTAAAATATGTATTGTGCCTGGGACCTTCAACATGTCCCATTTTTTTTAAACTTCCACCAAGAGCAGCCACTAGGTATCATCCTTTTCTACAATGAAAACAGACAATACACATCCCTGAAAAAGATATTTCCATTGACCTCAGTGTGAATATTCTGCGCTATTGTCATGAGCTTTTTCATACAAAGAAAAAGGACAAAAGAACAAACCACTCAGGGATTTGATGAAGAAGGACGTCAGATGTCTATTAGAGAGGACTTCAACCTGCCGCTGCACCAGGAAAGGTCCCTCAACCACATTACAGATGAAATTGACTTCTACAAACATCAATCTTATGAGTCATATAATCCGCTTTAGTAAACATAAGGTCTATAGCTAAGAAGGAATTATCATTTAGTCATCGAAGGGCTTCACCAGTCTACATGGGCAGAACAAACAAAATATCTAAAAAATATAAGTTTTCGATCTTATGTCGCTCCGCCACAAGTCGTCGTTTTTTTCAAAGCTCATCATTTCGCTCCACACATCTCAGGATATGTTAAGATTAGAGGAATGGTAAGGAAGGACTCATCTGTACAATAACACACACAACTCTAGGACGGGTTTGGCCATGTTTTGGGGATATATGACCACAACTGTTTTGATAGGCCTGAAGAGAAGAATCCAGCCCAGGTTGGTCTTATTCCATTGAGATCCTGTGTAAAGATTCCCTCTGCATAGTTCCTACATTAGCAAAAAAGGGTTCCACGGCCTTATAAAAAGAAAATGGGGGGCAACCAAGCATCAAGTCCTCCTCTCAGGTGGTTAAGGGTGTGGTTGTGTCTATGCTACAAAAAACCCCTTTCCTCTAGGAGTACCCCTCATTGGGAACTAAATGTAAGACTCTTTTCACATCTGTGTTATGATGAAACCCAACAATCCCCATTATCAGAAAATGGAGTACACCAGGCGCCGTCGGTGTTCATCGTGCAACGGATACATAACTTTGTCAATTTAGTTGTTCTGCCGCTATATCGGTGCAGAACAATGGAACTGACGAACGCAGATGTGAACAGGGCCTTAGGCCCCATTTATCCATACAGTCAATATGCTTAGAAGCATGATCTACTACTGCATGATCAAATAACTAACCTAAACACCATGGATTATGGGATTTGTTTTATCCTTGATGTTGTTTCTCATTGGACTATAAATGGACTGCGACATTGAGTTGAGTTTGTATCTTGTCTTGGGTCGATGACATGAATACAGTACTATGAGTGCCCATATGCCCCGAAAACTGTGTATACAGTGCAAGACACATGATTTGTTGGCTTGCCCAATGGACTGAAATAGACTTAGGCTAGACATACTTCAGTGACAAATGCTGGCCAAGCCGCCAATACTCCAAATACAATTGGGTCAGACAACAGTCTAGTGTATACGGATACATCAGATATCAGGGGAAAGACCTAAATATGCTATCCAATATCCCAATCCTTGTTCCATGGGATTGAACGCCATTATTAAAAGGGTCTAGCAGTGACTTGTCCCCTTTTTCTATTAAAACATTGGGGG